>NC_090319.1:150390794-150712755 GCF_040869045.1 Eurosta solidaginis
GGCGATATCTCGAAACGGCGTCCACCTATGGAACTAAGGATTACTCCCTCTTAAAATACTCATTAACACCTTTTTGATACCCATATTGTACAAACAAATTCTAGGGTCACCCCTGGTCCACCTTTATGGCGATATCTCGAAACGGCTTCCCCCTATGGAACTAAGGATTACTCCCTTTTAAAATACTCATTAACACCTTTTTGATACCCATATTGTACAAACAAATTCTAGGGTCACCCCTGGTCTACATTTATGGCGATATCCCGAATCGGCGTCCACCTATGGAACTAAGGATTACTCCCTTTTAAAATACTCATTAACACCGTTCTTTTGATAACCATATTGTACAAACAAATTCTAGGGTCACCCCTGCTCCACCTTTATGGCGATATCTCGAAACGGCGTCCACCTATGGAACTAAGGATTACTCCCTTTTAAAATACTCATTAACACCTTTCTTTTGATAACCATATTGTACAAACAAATTCTAGGGTCACCCCTGCTCCACGTTTATGGCGATATCTCGAAACGGCGTCCACCTATGGAACTAACGATTACTCCCTTTTAAAATACTCTTTAACACCTTTTTGATACCCATATTGTATAAACAAATTCTAGGGTCACCCCTGCTCCACATTTATGGCGATATCTCGAAACGGCGTCCACCTATGGAACTAAGGATTACTCCCTTTTAAAATACTCATTAACACCTTTTTGATACCCATATTGTACAAACAAATTCTAGGGTCACCCCTGGTCCATATTTATGGCGATATCTCGAAACGGCGTCCACCTATGGAACTAAGGATTACTCCCTTTTAAAATACTCATTAACACCTTTCTTTTGATAACCATATTGTACAAACAAATTCTAGGGTCACCCCTGCTCCACCTTTATGGCGATATCTCGAAACGGCGTCCACCTATGGAACTAAGGATTACTCCCTTTTAAAATACTCATTAACACCTTTCTTTTGATAAACATATTGTACAAACAAATTCTAGGGTCACCCCTGCTCCACATTTATGGCGATATCTCGAAACGGCGTCCACCTATGGAACTAAGGATTACTCTCTTTTAAAATACTCATTAACACCTTTCTTTTGATAACCATATTGTACAAACAAATTCTAAGGTCACCCCTGCTCCACCTTTGTGGCGATATCTCGAAAAGGCGTCCACCTATGGAACTAAGGATTACTCCCTTTTAAAATACTCACCAACACCTTTCTTTTGATACCCATATTGTACAAACAAACTCTAGGGTCACCCCTGGTCCACCTTTATGGCGATATCTCGAAAAGGCGAACACCTATAGAACGAAGGCCCACTCCCTTTTAAAAATACTCATTAACACCTTTCATTTGATACCCATATCGGACAAACAAAGTCTAGAGTCACTCCTGGTCCACCTTTATTGCGATACCTCGAAAAGGCGTCCACCTATAGAACTAAGGCCCACTCCCTTTTAAAATACTCATTAACTTCTTTCGTTTGATACCCATATTGCACAAAAGAATTCTAGAGTCACCCCTGGCCCACCTTTATGGCGATATCTCGCAACGGCGTCCACCTATGGAACTAAAACACACATTCCAGGGTTTCCCTCGGTTAATTTTCCTACATGGTTATTTTGCCTTATGTTGTCACCATAGCTCTCAACTGAGTATGTAATGTTCGGTTACACCCGAACTTAACTTTCCTTACTTGTTTTTTTTTTTAATTATGCAAAGTGAGCGCTTAAATTTTTTATATAACTTTTCTTTTAGTGTTTTGTTTTACTTGATGAATTGGGTGATGCAAAATCCGTGTTAAGCTGGCATTGAAAGGGCCCGCTTTTTAAACGGTTTTATTTAGCTTGAGTTGACAGGCAGGCCGCATGCACGCCCGCACGGCCGTTGTGAACGAATCATGTAATTGAAATTTATGTAACTTCGCGATAAGCTACAAGCTTGAAACTTGGAATATAGTTCAGAACCCGATGACAATGCAATAATAAGAAAAAAATCGCCGCTAGGTGGCGCAAGTATCGAGATATTCGCAAAATTCGCATTTGTGGTCCGATTTGGCTCATGTTTGGAACACATAATACATGCAAGAATAGAAATCGACCTGTGAAAAAAAATCGCCGCTAGGTAGCGCATGGATCGAGATATTCGCAAAATTCGTATTTGTATTCCGATTTGGCTCATATTTGGAACACATAATACATGCAAGAATAGAAATCAACCTGTGGAAAAAAATCGCCGCTAGGTGGCGCATGGATCAAGATATTGACAAAAATCGTATTTGTGGTCCGATTTGGCTCATATTTGGAACACATAATACATGCAAGAATAAAAAGCGACTTATGAAAAAAAAAATCGCCGCTAGGTGGCGCAAGGATCGAGATATTCACAAAAATCGTTTTTGTCGTCCGACTTGGCTCATGCTTGGAACAGCTAATACATACAAAAATAGAAAGCGACCTATCAAAAAAAAATCGCCGCTAGGTGGCGCAAGGATCGAGATATTCACAAAAATCTTATTTGTGGTCCGATTTGATTTGGTCCATACTTGGAAAACATAATAAATACATGAATAGAAAGCGACCTATGATGCCCGATTTGGCTCATATTTGGAACAAATATTGCATACAGCCCAGTAGAAGTGACATCAAAATATTTTGGAGTTGGAGGAGGGACAAGCATACGTGGCGCAGAGTCGAGTTAAGTCTTTGGAAGGATTATGTATTGAGGACTTAGGTTGTAACAAATTGTCAGGAAATGAGTCACTAAATGAACTAAATAGAATGAGAAATACTAGGCAATTAAATAAAGACTAAAAACTTGAAAATAAAATAATTTAAAAAAAATGTTAAGTTATACGGTTTTATTGAAAACAATACTTACATGAAATAATAATAATACGAAAAGTTAAAAAATAATTAGGTAGGTCCTAGGTACTAGTCATCATACTCCTTATCAATCTAGGGCGTTGATCAGACAATTAAATAAAAGCGTTGGACGCGTCATATTTCTATTGATAGTCATAAGTAAAACCAACTGAACCTTAATCAGGTTATACTACGCCTCACATTTTTAGAAATTTCATGCGCCTAATGCTTTTATTTAATTGTCTGATCAACGCCCTAGATTGATAACGACTGTGATGACTAGTACCTAGGACCTAACCTAATTATTTTCTAGCTTTTCGTATTATTATTATTTCATGTAAGTATTGTTTTCAATAAAACCGTTTAACTTAAAAATTTTTTTAAATTATTTTATTTAAATTACTTTTGAACGGGTAGAAAGTTACATTTCCCAATTGGATTCTTATAAGTTATAACTGTCAGTTGTTCGCATCCGTTGATACCCCTTTCCACCATATCCATCCAACTTTCGACATGAACAATAAATGGCCTATCCAGTCTTAAATTAGTAGAAAATATAGTGCCGCGCCGGACGCGGCGGCGCTTATCGGCGGCGTATATCTCTAGTGCATATACAGTTATGCTTATAGTATTACCGCAAAAGTTAAATCGAAATTGTGAAAAACATTTTCGTTATATTGTGCACGAAATTGATGTAACGTGCGATCCAGTGAAAATGCTTCCTTGGCTTTATTTAGGGCTTCTGCTAAAGCTGCCTTCAACTCCAATGTTGAGGAACTTTTATTGCAATCAATAGTTGCGTTGACTGCATTTGCTGATAATACAATAGAGCAATCTAGAAGGTTCGCAATTTTTGTCTCTAGACTCTTAAATTTCACATGCGGGCTTTAAAAAGAAGTGATTATATAGATTCTTAAAGTTTAGAGTTTTAAGATTATATTTATAAAAGTACCTGCTTTGCTTTTTTGAATCCACATCTACATTATAATATGAAAGCTTTTGCTGCTTTTCTCTTTCAAAGAATAATTGGTTGAAGCGGTTACCGGTTGATTTAGCAGAATTGGTTGAGTAACCCACACCGCGTACTGCTGTAGAAGGTCGTGCCGTTATAAATTTATCACTGCCCATAACATCGCTGGCGATATTTCCATGCTGAAAATAAAGTCAACTTATGGATGTAAAGTTTGGTATAATGGGTGAAGAGATGTATGACCGAATAAAAAACAATGGCGTATCCATAGGGGGCGATGGAGAGGGGGAGGGAGGGGGGA
Source organism: Eurosta solidaginis (assembly GCF_040869045.1). Classification (NCBI taxonomy): domain Eukaryota; kingdom Metazoa; phylum Arthropoda; class Insecta; order Diptera; family Tephritidae; genus Eurosta; species Eurosta solidaginis. The sequence goes on from NC_090319.1 coordinate 150,394,942, forward strand.
TGGTGTTGCTCCTCTATCTAATATGTATTGACATTTTCTTTATTATTATGAAAAATCGATTAATTAATTTACGACAAATTTCTATAAAAATCCCTTAAATGTTTAGGTTCTGAGGAAGTTTTTTGAGTGTTTGTATATTTTGCACATTGGCAGCCACAAAGTACCATGACAAAGCCTATAGTAGAATTTGTTGTGAAGAGGGTGTGGAACATTACCATCTTCACAGGATGCTTCATCGCTACCTCCATTTATGAAAACAGCATTCTCTGCATATTGGTTGCCAGCGCTCGTATTACGTTTTACGATGAGTGATTTAAAACCATTTTCATCAAATCGTAAAGGTTCTACTGTCAAGCTATTTTTAAAAATTATAATAAGTTTTGATTTAAAAAATGAGTTTCGATAACGGATCGTAAAATGTAATTCAGGCCCAGGTCACCATTTTCACTCAAATGATAACCGTGCTACTGTCAAACTCTTTCGAAAAATTATAATAACTTATGCATCTAACTAGTACTGTTGTTGTTGTTGTTGTCGCAGTGCTTCGCAATAGGTGCGACCGATCACAATATCCTCTAACATATTGTGAAATCTAGTATTACTAGGGTTAATGCACAATCATGTCAAGTTTGTGTGTTCTGACATTTGTATTATCACTATTCCTTTTTGTCTGCTACAGTCCATTTTTATACCGCTCGCTATTAAATAATTTGTTCACATAGTTTTCCGATATTATTGAGAATAATAAAGTTGTTTTATTATTAAGAAAAAAAGTGATCTACCGCGTTTTCATTTAATCGGAAAATACCGCATTTCTATAGAAATCGAATTTCCCGCCACTTGGACAACCCGCTTTAGCCGCAAGGCCGCAAAGGTACCGAGTTGTTTCTTTTGCGGTGGTGGTGTTTTACCTTTCGGCTTTGTGGCTAAAGCGGGTTGTCCAAGCGGCAAGAAATTCGCAAAGGTAATAATCCGCAACATTTTTGGTCCTTCGAGCCGGATACATCGAATAATAGAAAGGTGTCGAGTGGAAACGGCATCTCGTTTCGCTGCCACTACCGCGTCTGTGTCTCCAGCAATACGATTACCGAAAATGGACTTACCTACATTCACGGGGGATTCCACGGATTGGGTCGTTATCTATGATTCCTTTTGCCCACTGGTTGATGGTATATAAAGTAAAACTTACGTAAGGTAGAATATAACAACTTTATTATAGGGCTTATGGACCAACAAAAATAAAGCCTTATTAAAAAAAACTAATTGCTGAATTAAGACTTTTCTATAAGGCTTATACATATATTGTCCATCCAAAATTAAGCCTAGAGAAGCTGATATAATAACAAGCTTGAATAATGATTGGTGTACCACAGTATATCCTTATTATAAGTTTTATTGCACATATAAAATTGCTTGGACTTATAATAAGACATCATCTCACTTCAAATTCCTTTATTCATACTGTTTTTGTTGTTCTTGTTGTGGCAATAAGAACACTCCCCTAAGGCATACCTGGTCAAAGTTCGAATTATGCGCCTCAGTTTATAAAATAAAAGAACATGCAGTATATACACACTGGAAAAAAACGAGGTCGTTCCAGCAGGGGGAAGCACTGTTGCGTCTTTGTTCTCCAATTGAATGTTGGCGTAGCATTGTTCTCCTATTGAATCAGCAGGAGTCGCTCAGGTTTCAATACATCTAGCTGTTTCTATATCTCGCGTATCAATATATATATATACATCATCCCGATTCTATAGTGTTTGCTCTCCTGTTAATTCGATAGGATTTATGCAGCGTGCGACAGCATTGTTGTATGTCAAGGGACGCAACGTTGCGCCAACATGACTTTATCGACACGGCTCTTCCCTTCCGGATAACTCAACAGAATTATTTTCTCATTGCATGAAAGTTATTGCTATCCAGCTCCAGCCAACTGTGATTAGCTGTCATTCTGTTCCCGATCGATTAAATATCTTTGAACGCTTGACGGCTGGCAACAAATAATTTAAATAGTTATCGGTTCGTTTGAAGATTATTATGTGTGTTTCAAAGATATGAGTTGCGAGCGCAAAAGGTTAAGGGTTAAAAAGCGGGATTTAGAGAAAACTAATAAGGAACTCCAAGACTACATAATTTTTTCACCAAAAAGATGGTACAGAAGGAAAGCATATTGATATTGAAGATTGCTCTATCTCGGAGCAAGGAGGTATATATGTCAAAATAATTCACACTGGTTGAAACTCTTTTTAAGATTATCGATTAAATTGCACGGCATTTATAAACTTTTTCTGTACATGATCCCCACTGAAAGGCGTTGAGATTATATACACTGCGTGAAATCATTGCTTGAAACATACTCCCGCACAATACCTTACGCGTCATTTAAATTCCAGCATTATCACAAATGGTGCACTGCTGTGCCAAAGTAATGAAAAAAATGATCTTATTACATATATATACCAATGAAAGTTCAAAGGACTAGATTTTTTATTATTCTTAGAGAATCGATTTGAAGTTATTGGAAAACATCGGATTCATTTTCGAAATGATTTCGTCAGAAAAATTACTCTTCCTTATGCATTAAATAATAATCTGCATTTCTCTGCTCATTTTCGAAATGATTTCAATCAAATTTCTCATTTGTAACATGTTTTCTCGGCTCATTTTCGAAACGATTTCAATCAAATTTCTCATTTTTAACATGTTTTCTGATAATAAAAACTTACTCGGGCATAGAAAAGTGACGATTTCAGATACTTAATTGTAATGTTTAACACTCATATTGAATATTGTAACGAATTTAGGCAAACTACGCTTATTTTACACCTTCTACTAACGTTCGTATCGCCAAACTGTTGAATAAACAACTCCAATATTCAATAATGCAAGATGGTCTTTATTAGACTACTTTGAAAGTACTTCACAATAACACTTATACTTCGCAACCTATAGCGTGCTTAAATCAAACTGATAACAGATTACACAGCTTTCGCTGCTTTTATACTTTGTGCCCAAATGTTTAGACGTTTCTGCTGCTAGAATTTTCTACTTGGATACCAGCTATACGCTACCAGTTATAAACTACAGATACACGTTTATATCCTCTCGCATAGCCATATGCGCGTGTATATGTTAGTAATACTTCCACCGATGACTACACTGAAAGAAAAATACTGGTAAAATCAACCGAAATGTGGGTCAATTCAGCCGGAATTTCTGTTAATTTTTATCCATCGCAACAAGATGTTGAATCAACTGCGCACAAATCGTTGATTCGTAATAGACCGTTTTAGTAGTTAAATGAACAAAAAAAGTTTTTGCGACAGCTTTGTACGAAAGTACCTATGTTGCCATATAAATAAATAAATTTAAGGCGAGATAACCTCCTAACAGATCTAAGGCCGAGTTTCTCTTCCAATTTGCATCATGCTCCTGTTGATTCTCCCAACAAATTGCCAGGACCGGACCTACATGTTTTATGCCGACTCCGAACGGCATCTGCGAGGCAGATGAGTTTTCACTGAGAGCTTTTCATGGCAGAAATACACCCGGAGCGGTTGCCAAACACTGCCTAGGGGCGACCCCGCTTACAAAAATTTTATTCTAATTGAAAATCCTTATTTCTAAAATTTTGATGTTGCTTTGCCCGTGGTGCGAACCCAGGGCATACAGTGTGGCAGGCGGAGCACGCTACCATCACACCACGGTGGCACTTATTAACCGAACTTCACATTAAACATTACACTCTTTATTATTTTGTTTTATTAAACGCACTTTCGAAAAATTTTATATTTTATAATTTATTTAATTTATAGTTTTGAACTTCGTTTTGCAAACAGAAATGAAAATAGTAGTCACAAAACTGATTCTCAATTCTTTCGGTTGCAGCTCAGCTCATTCTCAATTTCTTCTCTCACGTGTAGTTGCCACACTTGATTGTTTCGAACAAAACATGTATAAATGTTTGACATAACATTTTAAATAGAGGACTTATAAGTTATATAAAAGTAAAGAATCAAATCGCTAGAAGGTAATTCACCACTGGATTAACTTTACATGCAATTCGGTAAGTTTAATTTTGGTGACACTCTAAGTTAAAACGATTCCAAAACAACTCAGATTTTATTTTATCGGAAACATCAACATTAAAAAAGGATGTTTTTTTATTATCTTATTAAACTCTTTCGCGTTAGTGAAAATTCGTAAAAACTTGAACTCTTCACAACTTTGTTACTAACTTTGGAAAAATCCTGTTCGTTCAAACAAAACTTTTGCAACAGAGGAGAAGTTGCAAAATTGTACCCGATAAATAGTTGTCCCGGCATCTCATAATTTTTTGCACAGTAAATTCAAAAAGGCTTTTTCGTTTTGTATTGATAACTGAAAAACTAGTTTTTTGCTGTTTTCCCATTTTGTGTGTTTTTTCGATTTGGTGGTTTTCTTATTTTGGTATTTTTTTTAAACAAGTGGCACCATCGTCATAAGTACAAAGTAGAGAGCTCAGTGAGTGACTATTGATCGCTGTTGAAATGACCAGATGACCAGTGAGGTCAGTTGTGTTAACAGAAAAATCAGTCAGATTGACCAGGAATCTGTCAATTTTACAGAATTTTGTTAACTTAAGAGCAACAATTTCTCTTCTGTTGAAATAACTAAACTAATTTTTTCGTTTGACAAAGAACTCGGTCGAATTAATCGTAATTGGATCAATTTCACGGAACCGGTTTTTTGACTTTACTAGCACCATTTCTTTCAGTGTACATCTGTATGTGAGTTATCTCTTCGTTGCCTTGTATGTATAAGGGTATATGATGATTAATGTGTTTATGTAGCTTGCGTAATGTTTCTGTTGTTGCGCCTTTATTTAATAACCTTAGAGATGGTAATGTTCGTCACACTGCCCTCCACCTAAATCTAATCGTCCCGATCAGACAAATCTCTCGATCTAACTGCTGCTAGCCTCTCCAAATGAACTACCACTCTATTTTTTGGTTTCCCAATTTTTTGTATGCGGTAGATGGCATCACTGATCCTCTTAACAACTTAGTACGGGCCTTCCCATATGCACCAAACTTTGGATGGAACACCTTTCCGTCGATGAGAGTTGTATAGCAGCACGAAATCTCCCTCCAAAAACCTTCCAAATTATTGTTTTTGTCAAACCTGTGTCTCACCTTACCGCTCATTACCCTGGCTCGTTCCCTCACACTCTGTTGTAGAGCTTGCGCTTTACGTATTGGATTCGCATAATCAGTATCGTTCGGACGTTTCACAAGAGTAGTGCGCCCTGGCTTGAAACCATCATTGCATTCTTTCTGGGAAATTCTTTCGTTCGTTTTAGTGCATCTATTAGGGTTTGTCAATGCCAGTGTTTTTCTCGCGGGTACCTTGGGTTTCCATTCATTCCATCAACTTTGCTTCTTTGACTTTTGTGGTCTCTGTTGAATCTCCTCCACCAGTACTCGCTTACTGCTGAACCCTTTCTCCAAACTGAAGTTAAGTGGTATATCCTGGTTCTTATAGCGCATATTCCTTCTTTGCATGTCGATCCTGATGTCATGATCAATTAAGAAGTCTACTCCCAATATGACTTCATCAGCAATCTCCGCCACAACGAATTTGTGTAGAATCGTGACCTTTCCAATTAAGAGCTCACATACCACTTCTCTTTGGACTTGGTTATACTCGCCAGTGACCGTACGCAACCTTGCTCCAGGTAATGGCTTTATTCTCCAGGAATGAGATGCGCCCGTATCTACAGTCAGTACACGTTCTTTGCTATCCACCTTTCCTCTGAAGGTAAGTCTGCTCCATTTCCTTCCGATTTATGATACAGAGATAACGGGACATTCCACAGCTAGAGCTGGCTTTCGATCTTTACATCCGACTCGCTCTTGCTCATCTCCTCCAGCTTTGTTCTTAAGACCACCCAAGCTGATGAAACCACTAGGATCAAGATCGCAATGACGTGCAATGTTACCTGGCCTCACGCATTTGAAGCATTTGATAACTCTTTCAGTCCTTGAGAACGATGTTCTTAAATTAAGTCCAGGAAAAAAAAACGGTACAATTCGTGTGCACTACAATGTTAAATTCAACATTTGGCACCATATATCAAGCAGTTGTAGTGGCCCAGCGGCTATGATGTTGCGCTTGCGATCGTGTGGCGCGGGTTCGATCACCGTCAAACTGAATTTTTTTAAAATAATTTTTTTTTCTATTTTTTTAATTCTTATTTTTCGTTCAGTTCCATTCACATATGCACAGGTAATTCTCAAACTTGTTATGAAATGTTTTAAATATATATGCAAATTACATCTTCAAATAAGAATAATTTCTCAATAAGAGAAATGTATGAGGAAATGCTTATTATGCATTTTTTCTTAAACTTTTGAATTTTAATTACAATTTTTTTGTTATAAATATTTTTTATTTATGACAAAAAAATTATTATTAATAAAAAATAAATAAATATATTTAAAAAAATACTTTCCCTTCCCACCAAAGATCAAGCACGAACCGTTCTTTAATTGAGACCGAACAATGTTAAATCGACCCCAAAACGTTCTCGAAGCGTGAAAACGAAAAATCTTAAATCAAGCTCAAGTAGTGCTTGAAATGTGCACAGAAGTTTCATACATCAATACCAAACTAGTCGTAAAATACGAACGGTGTGCTTGGAAAAACTGTTCTTAAAACAAGCCCATCGGTCACAAGTTAAGAAAAAACGTACTTAACAGAATTTTGTCAACGAATGTTCTTAATTTTGAACTTGTTTCGTTCGTTTTAGAACGATTTTTTCTCTGAGTGTAGGTTTTGGGTTTGCGTATGTCGCTCGCATCGTTGCGACATCTCGTATTCCATTAATAAAGCTCTGGATTTTTACCCCCTCGGTATATTCCACGGGTGCGTCCGCATTTGCTAGATGAGCCAATCTTTCAACATCCGAGGCAAACTCCTGCAAAGTCTCGTTAGCTTTTTGGTACCGGTTTTGCAATTCTATTTGGTAGATCTGTTTCCTGTGTTCGCTTCCGTACCGTCGCACATAGGTAGATTTTCAAGTTTTAGGAGGCCAAAAATATTTTATTGCCTATATCTTCTTAAAACTGTTTAACAAAAAAAAAATTATAATAATTTGTGTAACTAATCGGTTATATTAAAAAAATATATATTTCACTGTGTAACACTAAAAAATACGTGCGCAGTGAGGCTATTTTTCTTGTTGTACAGCAAGAATTGTAATAACTTAGTTCTGTCTTTATCAAGGGTAAATTTTTAATTGGTTTTATTATATTATAATAATTTGTGTAAATAATTGGCTATATTAAAATAAATATTACACTGTGTAACACTAAAAAATTCCAGCGCAGTGAGGTAATTTTTCTTTTTGTACAAAAACAAGGGTGTATCAAACCCTCTATCTAACCCCTTATCTGCAAGTATATGCAGCAAAATTTAATGAACTTGGCAAACTAATTGTACCAAGTACAATATTCAAAACTAATTTTCACTTCGACGTACTTGGAAACATAACAAAACTGGTTTTGAACACCAAAAAAAAAATTTACATTTTTTTAACATCCTAAATAAAATTAGTTCTTTATTCATTTATAACTTTTAAAAATCACAAACACCATTAATAATGTTAATATTTACCTGAAATATCAGAATCTATCACAATTACTCAATTCAATTGTCTTAAAACTTAAAATATTCACGTTAAAACATGCGATTTCACATAGGTTAAAAAAAAACGATAACATGCGTTTCAGAAATAGCTAAGTTCCTATTACTTGACTGCTAGCGCAAAGTATGCTATCGATAGGAAGGGGTAGAATTATTGCTCCCCTGTCTATTCTCAAGCTTTGGCAATGCTTTTTTTGTAATTGTGGCAACTTTCAGAAATTCAGTTATGGCCGCCTAAATGTCTAAAATCTACCTATGTGCGTCGTTCTACAGCGGCCATCAATGCTTCATAACTGTTACGTTCGTACTCTGGGATGGTCTGTAATATCTCAGCAGCTGGTCCTTTTAAAGCACCAAAAATGCAAGAAATTTATCTTCGGCATTCCAGTTGTTCGCTGCTGACGCCTCCTCAAATTGGAGCTTAAATACCTGGAAAGGAACAGAACCATCAAAAGTTGGGGATTTTACCTTCAGAGTAGACGTTGAAGTGATTGGACGGTTCAATTGTAACTCCTGAATCCGATCTTTCAAAGCATCCATCTCGGCCTCAATTTTATCCTGTCTTTCACTAAAAACCGCCAGCTGCGATGAGAATTTTGTTTACTGTGCCTCCAGCTGCGAGGATATGTGATCCTCTTGTGCTTTCAACTGCTCAGCCAACTGAGATGTCATATATGCCTTCTGCTCTTCCAGTTGTGATGCCATATATGTCTTCTGTTCTTCCAGTTGGGATGATATATGCGACGACATTTCTGAAATTCGTGCCTCCTGTGCTTCCATTTTTGATGTTATACGGTGCGATTCCAGTTGAGATGACACTGTCGATGTTTGCAGCCAATATCATGTTCAAGTCTGTGTCTGCGATGTTTCTTTTTTTTTAAATTTTTGTTGTTGTCTCGTCCCCATAAGGACGAAAGACATCATCGTCCACATTAATTCCTTCCGTCTCGCAGCCGTGCTTGAAGTTCGATCTCATTGCCGCTTGTATTCAATCCACGGTTCTCCAACTCCTTTTTCGTTGCTAGATCCTTAAATCTCTTAACTTTGCCATGTGCTTGTTGTCCTCTGAATTTATTTAACAATTCCTCTTTTGACACCAATTGTAACGAATTTAGGGAAACTCCGCTTATTTTACATCTTCTACTAACGTTCGCATCGCTAAACTGTTGAATAAACAACTCCAACAATCAATAATGCAAAATGTTCTTTATTAGACTACTTTGAAAGTACTTCACAATAACACTTATACTTCGCAACCAATAGCGTGCTTAAATCAAACTGATTACAGATTACTCAGCTTTCGCTGCTTTTATACTCTGTGCCCAAATGTCTATGTAGACGTTTCTTCTGCTATAATTTTCTACAGCTATACGCTACCAGCTTTAAACTACAGATACAAGTTTATAGCCTCTCGCATAGCCTCTCGCGTGTATATGCGAGTAATACTTCCACCGATGACTGCATCTGTATGTGAGTTATATCTTCGTTGCCTTGTATGTATATGGGTAAATGATGATTAATGTGTTTATGTAGCTTGCTTAATGTTTCTGTTGTTGTGCTTTTATTTAATAACCTTAGATAGAGATCGTAATATTCGTCACAATATGTATATAAATATTGCAAATGACTTCTTTTCATATTTTCACGAAAAGATAGACCAATACGCACTACATATGTATAAAAACTGATTTACTAACTATTCCCCATGTCAAAAGCATGATATCGTCCAGATTTTTATTGAATAGCATTTTGTACATGACGAGCATAAAAATACATTTGATTCCACTATAAAAATTGTTATATTCACAGAAAAACTGTTCATGTGGTCTCTATCATATCCATTTCAACATGTTTCATTTAAGAGTATGTAAAACAATGTATAGTTTGATTATGGATAGTAAATTTTTTAGTTTCAGATGACAAAGATGATATCAAAGACTCAGCAAGTAAACCATCCCCATTTTTACCTAATAAGGAAAGCTTATTTTCTTCAACGTATCATGATCAGGCTATTATTACGACGTCTTCTTTTCACCCAACGAATCTGAATGAAATAAATAATAGTTTAAAAAAACTAAAAAAACACGCTTTTATAGCTAACCGAAATAAAAATTAGAAAATAATTTTCAATTAAAAAGAGTTTATGTAACAGTATAGAAGGTCAAACAATCATTTATAGTTAATCACCTCAAAATGAAATTATAATAAAATTAATGTTATTAACCGAATAATTTAATTCACAGTAAAAAGCGTGGGGTGTATTTGATTATATTTCATATCTTTCCTTTCAGATAGTTGCCAATAGAATGATCGTAACATTCAATATCAAGCACCCACGCTTTTTAATGTGAATTAAATTATTCTGTTAATAACTTAAATTTTATTATAATTTCATTTTGAGGTGATTAACTATAAATGATTGTTTGGCCTTCTATACTGTTATATAAACTGTTTTTAATTGAAAATTATTTTCTATTTTTTAGTTCAGTTAGCTATAAAAGCGTGTTTTTTAGTTTTTTTAAACTATTATTTATTTTTAATTTTTTAGTTCAAGTAATTTTACAAGTTTTAGTCGAGTGATGAAACCTTGAAACGCCAGCGGGCCATGGATGAATCCAACCCCACGGCACCGAAAAGGGCCAAGACGCAGGGAGGCTGGAGGCGGTTTTTTGCCGAAATTGCCAAGGGTCGGCAGATCATTGGCATTATAGACGAGAGCAGCGAAGATAGCAGGATCCCGAAACAACAGTGGAAGTAGATCGAGGCCGCGCTCGTTACGGTGGCCGTTAAGGTTAAGAAAGACAACCCTGGTCCACCGTCAAGGTACTGGAGGCGCGTAATATCCCCTCACGACCAAGGGCTAGATCCTGGGTTCCAGTGACGCCAACGGACCCAGCTGACATCCTGGAGCTGCTCCAGGAGTACAACCCGCCACAGGTTTAGAAGTCAACGCGGATAAAACCGAGCTTGTTCTCTTCATGAGGAGGTACAAAATACCAAATCTTACACCGCCAAGAATTGGGGGTACGTTCTTAGCGTTTAGCGATCAAGTAAAGTATTTGGGAGTCATTCTGGATAGGAAGCTGTTATAGAGTGGCCATATAGTGGAGCGGTCCAAGAAGGCAGCAGCAGAGCTGTTCACCTGCAAGAGGGCAATTGGCACCTCCTTGGGATTCTCCCCTAAGGTCACCTACTGGATTTACACCGCCGTTGTGCGCCCGATTCTTCTTTATGGTGCCTTGGTCTGGTGGCCTGCACTAGCTAAAAGTACCTATCTTAAAATGCTTCAAAAGGTGCAACGGAGTTCGGAGCTCTGCATTACCGGGGCTCTCGGCTCCACTCCAGATTCCGTTACATACATACATGGATACATACATACATAGATACATACAGGCCAAGCTAATAAAAGCGTGTTAAAAAGGGCTCCAGTATGCTCTTTCGTAGATGTGCCATGCATCCACTTCTATCAATAATAAAGGAATGCGTTTTTCGCATTAAGTGCAAGGTTTCAAATCTATGGCCATTTGGGGTGGTCATAAGTTCAATTGACCTTATGTCCGTTTACCTTATGTCACCCCACCATCACATTATTGCATTGTCATCGAGCCTTGATACGTGTGCAAAGTTTCAATCAAACTTATGGCCATTCAAAGTGGTAATAAGGCCAATTGACCTTATAGCCGTTGACCTTATGTCACCACACCATCACAATAATGCATTGTCATCGGTCCTTGATACGTATGCAAAGTTTCAAATTAATGAGACTTCTAGAAACCGGTGAAAATTAAGCTCAAAGATTCCGTTACATAGATACAGGCCAAGCTAATAAAAGCGTGTTAAAAAGAGACGCCAGATTCAAGTTTCAGTTGAAAGAATGGAAAACATTGTGTCTAAAGAAAGTGCCATGAGTGATAACCCAGGAAAATGGATCATAAGCGACTCCTTTAGAGATTATGTAGCAACACATGGATGTAAACCGAAACCTTGATTTCTCTAGCACAGAACGAGTTTACATCGATGGAGAGGTATGGACATTAACTGATACATTATTTGATAGAAACCTTCTCAATGGTGAGGAAGTTACACGTCCGCGGTTCATTCAGTCAGTAAAAACTCTGTATTCTGTTTTGCATGTCTTTTATTTGATTCAGACTATTCATTCAATGGAAAGCAGGGATGCACCTTAACGTTAAGCTAATCGTTTATCAAAAAATTTCCACCGTTTCCGTTGAAAGACTCCGAAATATTATCGACAAAGAAATTATCAAGATAAATTGCATCTCGTTTTTAACTGCTGCTAAGTAAAAAGTACTATACGAACTATGGAGGATAATTGGGCTATCTCCTTTGTACAACATATAAATATGTTTCCAAGTTAGAAATTATATATATGTCCTACGCATTCACTCACCACTCACAACTCACTAGATTGAAACTAATGCTTATAACTGCCTGTTAGGCTATCAAACGTCACAAGCTATTGTGGCTCAGCTGTATAGGCAACTGCATTGTTGTACGATTTCGTGGGTTCGAAGCTCTCTCCGGTTAATGCTTTTTTACTTTTTTTTTAGCTGAAATTATAAAAATGCTGATGATATTGCGCCAAAATAGCAAAATTTTGCCGATAAAGCGCATTTTCTTCAATATCAAAGCAAAATTTTTTGCTAGTTAAAAGTCGAAAGCTGGCATGGTAATAGGCGACCATATAAAATAGCAAATGTCGCTAAAATATGCAAGCATTTTTCTTAACTTCCATGCCCGCCTTCGCCTCATCAACAAGCACAAAAGTCAAACCAGAGAAAAAATTAGAGTTGGGTCCTTTCGTTCTAAACTTGTTCAATTGACCGAGTCTCTCAACTGAACTAGATCTTCGATTTCGGTTCTATTTGTTCATTTGTTCTTTTAGTTCGTTATACTTGTTGGCTTTTTTCGCGGGTGCAAGCAGCAGTGAACAAATTTGCTTGAAAAAAAAGAACAGATGAACAAAAAGAACAACTTGTTGTTCATCAGAAAAAGGACGAAAGATTCGAATCTCTGAAATTAACGAAAAAGCACAACTCTAGACAAAATATTAAATTTTGATTTTGTGTCGATTCTTATTACCAACACATTCAAACATTTCGTCCGGCCCAGTACATATAGGCCAAAACTAACACAAGCTTAGATTTCGGCGAGGAAATCTTACATTCCCGCCTACGTCATATGGTACATGGTTAAGTATTGCATTTCGCATATCTAATGAATGCTGCTAAGTAAAAAGTACTATACAAACCAAAGAGGATAATAGAGCTATCTTCAAATTAGTTCTACTGGCTAAAATATTTATAAATTGAGTATTTTCAAATTTTTTTTTGCTATAAATATACGCTTAGCCCGATTGAATAAAAGAAAGAAAAAACTATTGAAATCTGTAAAACCGCTTTTGAGTATTAGCTAAAATATTTTTCAATTGTGGCTTTTTTTTTTTAAATTTTGTGCCCTGATTGAGCCCTGAATCAGATCGAAAATAACAGAGAAAAAATTTTTATAAACGGTATAGACGTTTTTCAGCTTTTAAAGTACTAACGCACACAAATTCATTTGTATATATGTATATAGATGGAGAAAAGATGGGACCATGGGAGCCGACTGTGAACGGAAGCTGTAAGGCAGAACAGTTTTCTCTGAGGGGCTTCTCATGGCAAACTCCTGACTAGGGGCGACTCCGTTTAGAAAAACTTTTTTCTAACTAAAACACCTTTTTTCTAAACATGAACCCGGAACCTTCGGTGTAGTAGGACGTTACCACGCATCACAGCGGCCGCCAATCCGCACATCCTGAACAAAATTAGTAATTTATAAACCATTTCAGATATTAAAGAAACCAAGTAATTAGCTACATTCCTAGCCATTATTTGGTTTGCAAAATATTTTTTTGGATAAAACGTATGCAACTTTTACAACTAAACAGGGGTCAAGTAAACTTTTTTCAAGTACAAGTGAGTTGGTTTAAATTATATTATTTTCCTTATTGCTATTGTTAAAGTTTATTAAAAAATAAATGTAAGGCGCGATAACCTCCGAAGAGATTTTAGGCCGAGCTTCCAATTTGCGTCGTACTCCTTTTTAATTTTTCCTACAAATTGGCAGGACAGGACCTACTTGTTTTATGCCCACTCCGACCGGCATCTGCGAGGCAGATGAGTTCTCACTGAGAGCTTTTCATGGCAGAAATACGCTTGGAGTGCTTGCCAAACACTGCCGAGGGGCGACCCCGCTTAAAAGAATTTTCTTATAATTGAAAAACCTTATTTCTAAGACTTTGATGTTGCTTTGCCCGGGGTGTGAACACAGCGGAGCACGCTACCATCAGCCCATGGTGGCCGCCATTTCAGTTTTTTACGTCAGGAAAAACACACCTGTGTAGAGCTTCATCTAAAATTCCAGGAGCTTATCGCCGGTTTAAGAGATGAATGTAACTTTGTTGGATGTTCAAACTGTATCTTGATCTATAAGGTTTTTTACCTGATTCGTTATAAAATTACTTCATTGCTATTTACTTACCGAAAAAAGAAGAGATGTAGGAGGACGGGCAGCTGAAATGAGTCGACCTGGCGAATTGAATAGTTGCCTTGTTGAGTTCGCGGAAGTTTTGATGTTTATGTTCGGCGAACTACTAGTGTTCATTGTACGAAAGGATGATTTATAAGGAATTTTTAAAGAGATACTGATTCGAAGAAATCGAACAATGTTTGAACTTATAAGTTAGATCCAGAAAAAGGCAACGAGTTTTATTAATTATGCGTTTGTTTATAGTGCCACCCTTTTCAGTTACTATGGCAACCATTTCCAAATGGGCCATAACAAATACTTTTTATACTCAGTTGAGCAGAGCTCACAGAGTATATTAACTTTGATTGCATAACGGTTGGTTGTACAGGTATAAAGGAATCGAGATAGATATAGACTTCCATATATCAAAATCATCAGTATCGAAAAAAATTCGATTGAGCCATGTCCGTCCGTCCGTCCGTCCGTCCGTCTGTCCGTTAACACGATAACTTGAGTAAATTTTGAGGTATCTTGATGAAATTTGGTACGTAGGTTCCTGGGCACTCATCTCAGATCGCTATTTAAAACGAACGATATCGGACAATAACCACGCCCACTTTTTCGATATCGAAAATTTCGAAAAATCGAAAAAGTGCGATAATTCATTACCAAATACGCATTAAGTGATGAAACTTAGTAGGTGAGTTGAGCTTATGACGCAGAATAGAAAACTAATAAAATTTTGGACAGTGGGCGTGGCACCGCCCACTTTTAAATGAAGGCAATTTAGAAGTTTTGCAAGCTGTAATTTGGCAGTCGTTGAAGATATCATGATGAAGTTTGGCAGGAACGTTACTCTTATTACTTTATGTCTGCTTAATAAAAATTAGCAAAATCGGAGAACGACCACGCCCACTTTTTAAAAAAAAATTTTTAAATTCAAATTTTAAAAGAAAAGTTAATATCTTTACAGCATATAAGTAAATTATGCCAAAATTCAACTCCAGTAATGATATGGTGCATCAAAATACAAAAATTAAAGAAAATTTCAAAATGGGTGGGGCTCCGCCCTTTTTCATTTAATTTGTCTAGGATGCTTTTAATGCCATAAGTCGAACAAAAATTAACCAATCATTGTGAAATTTGGTAGAGGCTTAGCTCCTAGGACGGTAACTGTTCTCTGTGAAAAAGGGCGAAATCGGTTGAAGCCACGCCCAGTTTTTATACACATTCGTCCGTCTGTCCTTCCGCTCGGCCTTTAACACGATAACTTGAGCAAAAATCGATATATCTTTACTAACCACAGTTCACGTACTTATCTGAACTCACTTTGTATTGGTGTAAAAAATGGCCGAAATCCGACTATGACCACGCCCACTTTTTCGATATCGAAAATTACGAAAAATGAAAAAAATGCCATAATTATATACCAAATACGAAAAAAGGAACGAAAACATGGTAATTGTATTGATCTATTGACGCAAAATATAACTTTAGAAAAACTTGGTAAAATGGGTGTGACACCTACCATAGTAAGTAGAATAAAATGAAAAAGTTTTGCAGGGCGAAATCAAAAGCCCTTGGAATCTTGGAAGAATACTGTACGTGGTATTACATATATAAATAAATTAGCGGCACCCGACAGATGATGTCTGGATGACACTGGTCCACATTTTGTAGATATCTCGAAAACGCCTTCACATATACAACTAAGGGCAACTACCTTTTAAAACCCTCATTAATACCTTTAATTGATACCCATATCGTACAAACGCATTCTAGAGTCACCCCTGGTCCACGTTTATGGCGATATCTCGAAAAGGCGTCCACATATAGAACTAAGGCCCACTCCTTTTTAAAATACTCATTAACACCTTCATTTGATGCCCATATCGTACGAAAAATTCTAGAGTTACCCTGGCCCACCTTTATGGCGATATTTCGAAAAGGCGTCACCTATAGAACTAAGGTCCACGCCCTTTTAAAATACTTATTAAAACCTTTCATTTGATACCCATATCGTACAAACAAATTCTAGAGTCGCCCCTGGTCCACCTTTATGGCGATATTTCGAAAAGGCGTCCACCTATAGAACTAAAGCCCACTCCCTTTTAAAACACTTATTAACACCTTTCGTTTGATACCCATATAGTACAAACAAATTCTAGAGTCACCCCTGGTCCACCTTTATGGCGATATTTCGAAAAGGCGTCCACCTATAGAACTAAGGCCCACTCCTTTTTAAAATACTCATTAACACCTTTCATTTGATACCCATATCGTACAAACAAATTCTAGAGTCGCCCCTGGTCCACCTTTATGGCGATATTTCGAAAAGGCGTCCACCTATAGAACTAAGGCCCACGCCCTTTTAAAATACTCATTAACACCTTTCATTTGATACCCATATTGTACAAACGCATTCTAGAGTCACCCCTGGTCCACTTTTATAACGATATTCCGAAAAGGCGTCCACCTATAGAACTAAAGCCCACTCCCTTTTAAAACACTTATTAACACCTTTCGTTTGATACCCATATAGTACAAATTCTAGAGTCACCCCTGGTCCACCTTTATGGCGATATTTCGAAAAGGCGTCCACCTATAGAACTATGGCCCACGTCCTTTTAAGATACTCATTAACACCTTTCATTTGACACCCATATCGTACAAACAAATTCTTGAGTCGCCACTGGTCCACCTTTATGGCGATATTTCAAAAAGGCGTCCACCTATAGAACTAAGGCCCACGTCCTTTTAAGATACTCATTAACACCTTTCATTTGATACCCATATCGTACAAACAAATTCTAGAGTCACCCCTGGTCCACGTTTATGGCGATATCTCGAAAAGGCATCCACCTATAGAACTAAGGCCTACGCCCTTTTAAAATACTCATTAACACCTTTCATTTGATACCCACATCGTACAAACAAATTCTAGAGTCACCCCTGGTCCACGTTTATGGCGATATCTCGAAAAGGCATCCACCTATAGAACTAAGACCCACGCCCTTTTAAAATACTCATTAACACCTTTCACTTGATACCCATATTGTACAAACGCATTCTAGAGTCACCCCTGGTCCACTTTTATAACGATATTCCGAAAAGGCGTCCACCTATAGAACTAAGGCCCACTCCCTTTTAAAATACTCATTAACACCTTTCATTTGATACCCATATAGTACAAACAAATTCTAGAGTCACCCCTGGTCAACCTTTATGGCGATATTTCGAAAAGGCGTCCACCTATAAAACTAAGGCCTACTCCTTTTTAAAATACTCATTAAAACCTTTCATTTGATACCCATATCTTACAATCAAATTCTAGAGTCGCCCCTGGTCCACCTTTATGGCGATATTTCGAAAAGGCGTCCACCTATAGAACTAAGGCCCACGTCCTTTTACGATACTCATTAACACCTTTCATTTGATACCCATATCGTACAAACAAATTCTAGAGTCGCCCCTGGTCCACCTTTATGGCGATATTTCGAAAAGGCGTCCACCTATAGAACTAAGGCCCACGTCCTTTTAAGATACTCATTAACACCTTCCATTTGATACCCATATCGTACAAACAAATTCTAGAGTCACCCCTGGTTCACGTTTATGGCGATATCTCGAAAAGGCATCCACCTATAGAACTAAGGCCTACGCCCTTTTAAAATACTCATTAACACCTTTCATTTGATACCCATATCGTACAAACAAATTCTAGAGTCGCTCCTGGTCCACCTTTATGGCGGTATTTCGAAAAGGCGTCCACCTATAGAACTAAGACCCACGCCCTTTTAAAATACTTATTAACACCTTTCACTTGATACCCATATTGTACAAACGCATTCTAGAGTCACCCCTGTTCCACTTTTATAACGATATTCCGAAAAGGCGTCCACCTATAGAACTAAGGCCCACTCCCTTTTAAAACACTTATTAACACCTTTCGTTTGATACCCATATCGTACAAACAAATTCTAGAGTCACCCCTGGTCCATCTTTATGGCGATATCTCGAAACGGCGTCCATCTATAGAACTAAGGCCCATTCCCTTTTAAAATAGTTATTACCACCTTTCATTTGATACCCATATCGTACAAAATAAATTCTAGAGTCACCCTTGGTCCACCTTTATGGCGATATCTCGAAAAGGCGTCCACCTATAGAACTTAGGCCCAATCCCTTTTAAAATTATCATTAACACATTTCATTTGATACCCATATCGTACAAACAAATTCTAGAGTCAGGCCTGGTCCACCTTTATGGCGATATCCCTAAATGGCGTTCATCTATAGAACTATGGCCCACTTCCTCTTAAAATACTCTTTAATATCTTCCATTTGATACACATGTCATACAAACACATTCCAGGGTTACCCTAGGTTCTCTTTACAACATGGTGATTTTCCCTTACTTTGTCTCCACAGCTCTCAACTGAGTATGCAATGTTCGGTTACACCCGAACTTAGCTTTCCTTACTTGTTATTTGTAACATTTTATAAAGTGAACTAACTCAATATCTAATACAACATAAAAGTCAATCGAGTACAATTATTAAGAAGCTGATAACTTGCGTTATTTATAAAATAGTATTAAATATCAATCATATAAGTATAATATGATAATAATAAATCACAATAAGTATCTCAAAAATAATATTGGATAAAGTAATGAAGCGAAGTATCACCTTTTTAGTAACTCAACTTAAATAAATTTGATATTTTGTCTTAGAAAGAATGAGGTTGATTTAAAAGGATAATATATATAAATATATACTCTATAAACATTAGCCTACGTGATCTACCGGAAAATGAATGGAAATTTCCAATCTCACATTCGCTAACGAAGGTGAAGATACATAGGTGAATTAGGGTGGCCTTATTTTCCAAAGTGTTCCGATTCTCGATCTCACCCCCTAGAAATATGCGAATAGCCTAAAAACTAGAATATACAAAGTTTTAGGTCAATCGAAAAAGGGTTAGAGGTGGCGCAAAGAGCTTCAAGTCCTGAAAAATTACGAATGTTTAAAATTTCTTAAATTTTACTTTATTTGTTATGGGTAAAACGTAATTTATCGTGTTATTTGTAAGTTCTAGAGATATTTGACCTTCAAATAAATTCAAAACAACAAAAATTGGTCAAATAATAATAAAGTTATAAAATAAATTATGCCTTAAACACGGTGTCATTACCTCAAGAATGTGTATATAATGAGTATACGAAAATGAGTTTGTTTCAAATTTTTTTTATAAATTTTTTTGAAAATACATTTTAAAAACATATACATATATCTTGTGAAACTTTAGCTGACACGTATATAATATGATATTATTTCATAGGATGTAATTAATGATGATTTGGCATGTGAGTAAAATTGGTTTTTGTAATCAGTTACAACTTGTAAAAAATATTGTTTTCCTTGTTCGTCATTTGTAAGTATTCTATTATATTCTTTCTTAAGCTTTACTCCCCGTTCTGCTGTGTCGTTAACTATTTTTATATTTATAACAGTATCCTTAGCTTTTTTATAGGTTCCTGTAATCCCCAGTATAGTGGATATACCTCCAGAAAATGCGGTGATATCCCAAACTGACCAAAAAAATCAATTGTATTTTCTGTTACAAAATCGTGTAGTTTTTCTTCTATGAATTTATTGATTTCACTGGGCCTTAAGTGTAACCTCTTTAAATTTTCTGTTTCCTTGTCGCAGTTGTCTATGCTTTTGATTTTTTCCACAATCTTTTTCTTCATGGTACAAGAGACGTCATCATCGAACAATGCCAATACAGTACACTTTTCAGGCAGGTACCATAGGTGGTTACAAAACTTTTTTATTGCAATGTCAGATACTTTTTTATTAACATTTCTATATTAATAAATTTCTTTAATAAAAGGTAAGTCTTGAAGAAATGCTCTATGGATTGGTACAGTAAAACCAAAGCTTAACATAGAATTGTATAATAAACGAGTATATACTTGCTATCGAATTCTCTTCATACTCCGTTAGTTTAAACTGGTCACGAAAAAATAGATTTTTAAGCAATATAATGCCTTAGACATCCACCGAGCATGATGAGTGGGCTTTGGTACACGAAACTTTATGTCATCACTTGCTCCTAGACATATGAACGTTAATTCCAATAATTCCCTATATTAATCTCTTACTATTTTCTTTTTCAACTATTCCTTAGAGGGTTTTTTATAATAGCATATTTGCTATCGCTTAAAAGTAATTTCAATTCGTTATTTTCTAGCAAATCTCTAAAACTATTTTTGTCGATGAACGTCCTTACTAGTATTTGCTGGAAAATAACTCTCAGCAGAACTTCGTGATGACTACAAGGTAGATAGATACAAAAGTTTTCGTTAAGTTTTTTTTTTCAAATAACGTTGCAGCTCCTTTTATAACGCCTGTGTTAACCGATGTCATATCAAAACAACAGGCCACAATATCATCCTTCAGATCCCATTTAAATAACAGTTCATGCAACGTATCAGCTATTTCCGAGCCTGTTGCAGCATATAATTTTGGAGCTCCTATTAACTGTTCACCATTCCTGTAAGTAACAACAACTGGAAGTCGTTTCACCTTTTCACGACCTGTTATTTCTGGATGTGGTTTTCCATCCCAATGCAAAGTGCCGCAATTTACCTATTTAAAAAAACCTACTATTCAATATTTGTTCATTCAAGATCAGTATAGTTTTAATAAGAAAACTTCAAAGAAATTTGTTGTAGTTGTTTGCAATTTTAAAATATATATTTTCATTTCTTTATATTTTTTTTTAATTTCTTTCGACATGCTTGTTGCATGAACAATTTGCAGTGCAGGCTTAAATTTGTTGTGGCATCCCGCATTTCGAAAGAAAATTTTATAAAAGAATATATGTGTATACTATTTTAAATAAATAAACTTCAATTTTGGCTTCAAGGGATATATGTATTTGTGCATAAAAAAGTTTATTTGAGCGTTTCTTACCCGAATACCACGATTCACTGATAAACACATTTGCACAGACTTAATTTACTTTTCATATTTGTTTGTCGAAAGTAATATATATTTTATCCCGTAACTCTGTTATTGATCGACCGATTTTGAAGATTGTGGCTATTTTAGAAAAGTAAGAAAATACAGATCTTATTACGGTATGGAAAAGCAGTAAATTTTCGTAGTGTTTAGAAATATGGAAGCCTGAAACACGAAATTGTAAAAATTCGTAATTTTTCAGGATTTCAAGCCCTTTGCGCCACCTCTAAATCTTTTTTGATTGTCCTAAAACTTTGTATATATTCGTTTTTAGGTGGTGATATCAAGAATTCGAACACTTTTTTTCCCTCCATACAACGAAGGGCCACCATAAGGTGCATATATAGGTTGTTATTCGATTGGAGAACGATGCGAATCTCCAATAAAATCGAGCTTTCGACATCGAATGCTTTCTGCAGTCGTTCAGGAAATATAAAAAAACATCTATTATATTAAGAAATAACATAAATATAAAGGGAGTACAGAATTGTGTGTATATGGTGTTGGAAGCGTTGCTATACAAAATGAAAGCTACGGATTGTGAACAATTTTTTTTTTGTTTTAAATTTTTTCGTTGCATATTTTGTTTTGTTTTGACAGTTGTTAATTTGCTATTCAAAATTCAAAAAATAAACTACGGTTCTTGATGTTGCATATTTGTCATGACGTAGCAAATACATAGCCGTATAGTTTTTTGGCGTTTTGTGTAAAGATACTACACCAGTTTGCAAATACAATGATGCTACACCATTTGCACAAAATCCTGAACTCCCCTATAGTTTAAAAAAAAACGATGTAGCGCAGAGATTCGAGTCTCCGCTATTAAGCACAATTCGTTTTGTATCGAGTTTATAACCACTGCCGCGAGTCTCCAATAATTGCCCCTAGATGGGTCTAACTCTCCTTTGCACGCCTATCCTAGAGAGTTAAATAAAAACAAGCATGCATACAAGTGAAGCTAATATAAACGTGTTAAAAAAAGGTTTGATTCTCATCACACATTCACTACAATTTTGTGATAAAACTCTTTTCCCTCATGAGTACTGATTTAAATGTTGACACGTATTGCTCCTTTGTACACAAAACCCGTTTTTATACTGTTGATTTGTTTTGTTTTGTTGATCTTTCGACAGAATGAATAATTTATATTGGAACGATTTCCGATAACTTCGAGTGAACTTTTTCACTGATGATGGAGTAGCGCCAAACCCGGTTTGTCTCAAACCAAATTAGACAAAGGATGACGGAAAATCGTTACAATATACATCCTGTCGTTTTTTACTGATGATGGCGCAACGCAGAAACGTGTTTGTCTCAAAATTTGACAAGGGAAGACGGAAAATCGTTCCAATATACATTTATTGAAATCTGAAATGAGAAGAATTTGCCCATACAAATCAGTGTAGCCACTTTACCACAGTTGTGGTTGATCTACCACATTTATGTCTACTTCCTTTTTTCAAAATGTATCCCAATCCTGTTTCCTTCAACACGCATTTCATATCATTATTTTAGTCATCCAAAACCATTTCAGGTCATATATATATGTATACATACAAAAAACAAAATACGCTCAGAAATTAGAATTTTCGATTCTAATTTCAGATCGTGTAATGTATTTAAAAAGTTGATTCTTATTTCTTTAATTTTAATTACTGAAGGTTCTAATTTGTGAGCGACTACTGCAATCATTAAAATAGAAATAATGGCACGTAATCATTAAATGGCTTTTAAAGAAAATAATCAATTGAACGGGTAATCATTGCCATTAGAAATCATTATTTAAAAGGTCTGATTTCATCTATTTTTCAAAACCAATTTATTCTGGGTCAAAGTTAGCCAATATACAAGTCTAGGTATATCTATATCAATTCTTTTATGCCATCACGACGGACCGTTATCCAATCAAAATTATTAAAGTTGTGTGCAAATACACGCAGGGTTTAAAAATTTACAATTACTTGAATGTGTAAGTACTGTTGGAACGTATCTGATGTATGGCATTAGCTTTCTAATATTCTTAATTTGCGAGTTAATACGTAGCTTTTTCAATGAGAATTTGTATCATTGTTGCCACTTCCAAAACAGATTTGGTGATTAAAAGAAGATTTCGTTTTAATTAAGTCGGAAGCTTCTTATTCTAACCAGGAAATTTCAACCATGGTCGCCTAATATGTTTTCTGTATAGTTTTCAATATAAAATATATATATTTTATATATATATATTATTTTATATTGAAAACCATTTTTGTTTTTGGTTAATATCTTTTGAACGACTCAAAAATTTGGTTTCCGCTTTCGGATTATTAATACTGAGGTCAAGCCGAGGTTTTTGCGACGCGTATTATCAGTCGACCGCTGTTATAGACTTTTACAATATATATATATATTCTTGGAAAATATCCAACCATGTTGAAAAAATAATGTATGACAAGAAAAAAAATGTGTTTGGAATTTCAATTGTTGGTACTAAATATATGGCGCACTATGCTGTGGATATAACCAAATTAGCTAGACTTAAGGATGAAACCATAGAGGATGGTTGCTAAATGAAAGCTGTTGAACGCCAACCTATGAATCGAACATTTTATTACATTTTGTCTGGGCAATTAGACAAATCGGCGTTTTCGGTATATAATGAGTGTAGCAAAATGAGAACATGGATATATACTTACCGGAGAACATGTTTAAATTAGCGCTCATATACCATTCGCCCTATATGTTGCATTTACTTATAAGCGCTTACGATTTAGTATTGCATCCTAAAATATACTTGTATGTAGAATTTTTCTTTCAAAAAAGCGGAAAAACAAATTCAAAAAAAAAATCAACAAATAATCGAGAAAATCAAAAATAATCAAAAGTAATCAAAAAAGCTTTTCTTGATCACCATTTTTTTTGCTTTTTTTCAATAATCGGAAAAAGGCATGATTTTTTTTCTAGTGGTAATCATTTAGTAATTGCTTTTTTTGGAATACAATTGAAATAATCATTGGCCATTATAATAGGCATCTAATTAATTGATTTCTAATGCTAATTCATATTTAAGAGGTCTGGAAGAAATCGAACGAGAGCTCCTTATCAGAAACCGATAAAGCGACGTATCGTCATTTTCACTATCTGCAGTTACGTTAAATTTTACACGGAGGATAACAATCTATCAGATATCTTCACTTGACATTTTCCTTTTCACCAATACCGAATGAAAAACCCTCGGTTAAATAGATAATTGTCAATATATTGTAGATAAAGAAAATATGTAAGTCGCAATAGCCTCCGAACAAATTTAAGGCCAAGCTTCTCTTCCAATTTGCGTAGTGCTCCTTTAAATTTTTCCCTACAATTGGCGGCACAGGACCTACATGATTTGGCTTTCACTGAGAAGCTTATATGGCAGAAAAACATTTGGAGTGCTTGCCAAATCACTACCGTGGCGCGACCCCGCTTAGAAAAATTTTATTCCAATTGAAAAAAATTGTTTCCAAAATTTTGATGTTGTTTTCCCCGGGGCGTCAGCCCAGGATCCTTGGAGTGGTAGACGGAGCAGGCTACCATCACACAGTGGCGTAGTGAAGTTTTCTTGCGCCCGGGCGAAATATTTTTTTAATGACGTTTAAAAAAATTTGAAATTCTCACGGCTCTCATATTTTGTTATTTTATTTTGATTTTGTTTTCATTACAATAAAATTAACATAAACAAACATTACACTTTTATTTTATTATATTAAATATTCTTACGTTAAGATCAAAATTTTTTATGAGAACCCCCGAATTCTTAATTGTTGGAGTGTAATCATTTTGGTGTGAAAGCCATCAAAACGGTGGAAAAGTCGTCATACCTCTGCCACCCTCGTCCTGAAATATAGGAAACATTGCCCTCTTTGTTGAAGGACAACAACGGAGGGAGCTTTGTTCTCCGGCGGGTTGAAAGGCTTAGAGGAGGAACTTAATTTTCTTCGGCAGCATCATGGCTCTGCGAATGAAGACTGGAATCAACCAAAGAAAACTATGCTGCAAAATAAACATTTATATCCCTTGTCTCGTCAATCACAGGACTTGGCACTGATTTAATGTACATATGGCCATATTGTTCACGACGTGGACCTTGCATATAACACAACAACTGGACTGACACTTCGATGGCATAACGTTACCACTGCTGAGTTCCAACAACTTTTGGTTGTGACGTTCGAACATAGTCTCTGTACAAATGCATCCATATGCACAAAGATGCATCAAAATCCTCAAATCGCTACAACGGAGAAAGTTGCCAGGACCAAAAAAAAAAAACTATAAAACCGATCTAAAAAAATTCATACCAAATTTTCGATCATTTTTTTTTAGATAGTCAAGAGTATTTGAAGTGCCACCCGCATGTTTGGAAAAACATCTTCTCCATACGAGATTATAAAAATAAGTAATTCTAACGGAGTTTTAGGTTCAATTTCTTTTCTTCTGTGAAGTAATATCTTGTAGCCACAAGTTTCGATAAAAAGTTCTGTTTCATCGAAATCTGTATTATAAAATTCAACCAAGTTCTTACAATTTCTCTCTAAGTCGTTATTATCCTTATTTAACACATTTCCAACGTCAAAGAGAAATCCAAATTTAAAATTGAAGTCATTTAGTCGTGTAAATCTTGTACGAATTTCTTGTTGGAGACGATCGAGAACACTTTTCATAACGCGAGATGTTTCACATTCTGCGGAAAGACCAGCATCTCTAGCCGATTCTACGGGAATTTTGCGGCGCCCTCTTATACGTTTTATTATATCAATACCCAGTTTTCACAAAGGGACCCCCTTTTTCTGTTGCTCCTTCACAGAGATTGTCTTGAATTTCGGATAGTTCAGTCGCTAATGATTTAAGATCATGATACCCTTCATTAAAATTCATCTCTGGATCTTGTAATCTGATCTGCACACAATCAATCCTCGTTAAGATTTCATAACAGAAATGAACTCATGCTATGAAATTAAAATTAGTATTGTGGCGAATTTTAGTCTCGCTAAGCTGTTAGTAAATAAAGGCACAACAACAAAAACATTAAAGCCAGCTACACTTGTGTATATGAACATATCACTCATCATTTATACACAAATATAGAAGGCGACGAAGAGATAACTCACTCACACACATGTAGTCATCAGCCGAAGTTGTTACTCACACATACACACGCATATAGCAGAATTACCAATCAGGAGATACAACTGTTCTAGGAGGCGAAACATCTAGACCTTAGTAAAAATATGCGGACGAGGCAACAGAGAGTATAAAAGCAGCGCAAGCTGAGGAATGATTAATCAGTTTGATTTAAACACGCTATTGTGAAGTTAAGTATTAGTTGTGAAGTATAATTTTACTACTCCCAAAGTAGTCTAATAAAGGCCATTTGCCATACTGAATACGAACGTTAGCAGAAGGTGTATAATAACCAGGATTTCCCAAAATTCGTTAAAGTATATTTTGCAACAGAATTGAAGCTTCGCTTCTGGTGTCATTTGTGGTGTTAGTGTCCTCTGCTAATTATTGTAAGTGTTCCACTAGATTCTCCATCCCATAGATGATAACGCTAACCGCTTGTATTCTGGCGCTCCATCGTGTTTCAGATTCATGTTTGATAGTTGTTGTTAAAGCATTTTTTTATTAATTCCTATCTTAACGTTGAACGTGAGAAAAATAGAAATATGCTTTCAATTATTCCACAACCTGTCGCAAGTGTTCCGGATGTATGCATGCACTTTTTAGTATAGATAATTTTTTCCAGAAATCAATTTTTTTCAGGAATCATTTGTAATCGAAATACAAATTATCCAGGAAGTTCTGCCTTGCCGATCATTTGGCGCTCCCCTGTGAGTAGCGCCCGTGGCAAGTTGCCCCCCCCCCTGCTCCCCTCCCCCCCCCCCCCCCCCTCACTTCGCCACAGCCATCACAACACGTCGGTAGAACAAATCGCAAAAATTTATTATGAATACACGAATACTAGCAAAACAGCTGACTTTTGTCACTTTTTCCTTGCACTTAACCGAGACGCTAAGCTTCAGTTATTATAATGAAAACAATAATTTCGATAACCGATAGATAAGTGACTAACTTAAAATGATGAAGGCGGCTCTTAGAAAAGGAAATTCAAGAGTTTGGAACATCATAAATAACAGCTCGCTGTGGGTTGACTTTATGACAAAAAATATAGTGTGACCAATATTACCATCACTTATTGTTCCACAACACTAAGGTTATTAAATAAAAGCACAACAACAGAAACATTAAGCAAGCTACATAAACACATTAGTCATCATTTACCCACATACGTACAAGGTAACGAAGAGATAACTCACATACAGATGTAGTCATCGGTCGATGCAGTACTCACATATACACGCGCATATGGATATGCGAGAGGCTATAAACGTAACTCTGAAGTTTATAGCTGGTAGCGTATAGCTGCTAACCAAGTTGAAAATTCTAGAAAAAAAATTTATAGACATTTGGGCAGAGAGTATAAAAGCAGCATAAGCTGAGTAGTCAGGAATCAGTGTGATTTAAGCACGCTATTGTTAGCGAAGTATAAGTGTTATTGAGAAGTACTTTCAAAGTAGTCTAATAAAGACCATTTTGCATTATTGAATATTGGAGTTGTTTATTCAACAGTTTCGAAAGTTAGTAGAAGGTGTAAAATAAGCGGAGTTTTACTAAATTCGTTACAATAGATTTGATAAAATTTTGGAAGTGAATGCCACTGCCCACATTTTGAAGACGGTAATTTATTAGCTTTACAAGTCTTTCTTCGAAAGTCATTGAAGGCATCATGTTGAAATTGTGCGTGGAGGAGATGTACTTACTATTTTTTATTCTACTTATTGAAAATAAGGCTGTGTAACCCTATGCGGTGTTGAGTTGACAACGAGCAGCGCCAGTAACAACATTCTAGTAACAACCCTCAATGCGCTGGCAGCAGTTGGTGTATTAATAGCCCTTTAATCTGTAAACAGCTATATTCGGTTATTACACATAATTAACTCTGCCTGTTATGTTCGCAGAATTTATCTGGTTCAAAACCTTACTTACCAGGAATGTACCATAAGGACCGTCATCAACTCAATGGCGACAGTAGCGCAAATAACAGCAATTTCGTGCCTTAGACACAAATATCATTCGACTCATTGCTTAGCAGCATCAAAAATTCGCGGAAAACAATTGAAATAATTATTGGCCATTATACTCGTAATAGGCATCTAATTAACTGATTTCTAATGCTAATTCAAATTGAATAGGTCTGGACGAAATCGAACGACAGCTTCTTATCAGATAAAGCGACGTTTCGTCGCGGGTTAACAACAACAAGAAAAAAGAAATCTCGTAAGACTTTGCTACTTTTAGGGTTATTTTCGCTATCGGCAGTTACGTTAAATTTTACCCGGAGGATAACAATCTATCAGATAGCTTCATTTGACATTTTCGTTTTCACAAATACCGGGTGAAAACCTATCGGTTAAATAGATAATTGTGAATATATTGTAGAAAAAGAAAATATGTAAGTCGCAATAGCCTCCGAAGACATTTTAGGCCAAGCTTCTCTTCCAATTTGCGTAGTGCTCCTTTTAATTTTTCCCTTCAATTGGCGGCACGGGACCTACATGATTTAGCTTTCCCTGAGAAGCTTATCATGGCAGAAAACCACTCGGAGTGCTTCCTAAATCACTGCCGTGGGGCGACCCCGCTTAGAAAAATTTTATTCCAATTGAAAAAACTTGTTTCTAAAATTCTGATTTTGCTTTGCCAGGGGCGTCAGCCCAGTATCATTGGAGTGGTAGGCGGTGCAGACTTCCATCACACAGTGGCGTAGTGAGGTTTTCTTGCGCCCGGGCCAAAATATTTTTTAAATGACGTTTAAAAAAGTTTTAAAATTCTCACGGCTCTCATATTTTGTTATTTTATTTGGATTTTGTTTTCATTACAGTAAAATTAACATAAACAAACATTACACTTTTATTCTATTATATTAAATATTCTTACGTTAAAATCAAAATTTTTTATGAGAACCCCCGAATTCTTAATTGTTGGAGTGTAATCATTTTGATGTGAAAGCCATTATAACGGTGGGAAAGTAATCATACCTCTGCTATCCTTCTCCTGAAATATAGGAAACATTGCCCTCCTTGTTGAAAGACAACAACGGAGGGAGCTTCGTTCCCCGGTGGGTTGAAAGGCTTAGATGAGGAACTTAATTTTCTCCGGCAGCTTCATGGCTCTGCGAATGCAGACTGGAATCAACAAAAGAAAACTATGCTGCAAAATAAACATTTATATACCTTTTTTTTTTGATATTTAAGTTACTTCATTGCGCGTATATAATAATACCGGATGAAGGTCGAATAATATTCGAATTATTTGGCCAGCTCGAAAGTTACAACGCCATCGCCAATTCTTTAATGTACTTTTATAATTGTAGTTTCAATTTTCTTGGTTTAAGGAAATCTCGAGAATTTCCTTCTATATAAATTTGTATCGTTCTTCATACGTGGCTAGACGCCATGTCTTTATACTCAGTTGAGCAGAGCTCACAGAGTATATTAACTTTGATTGGATAACGGTTGGTTGTACAGGTATAAAGGAATCGAGATAGATATAGACTTCCATATATCAAAATCATCAGTATCGAAAAAAAATTTTATTGAGCCATGTCCGTCCGTCCGTCCGTCCGCCCGTTAACACGATAACTTGAGTAAATTTTGAGGTATCTTGACGAAATTTGGTATGTAGGTTCCTGGGCACTCATCTCAGATCGCTATTTAAAGTTAACGATATCGGACTATAACCACGCCCACTTTTTCGATATCGAATATTTCGAAAAATCGAAAAAGTGCGTTAATTCATTACCAAAGACGGATAAAGCGATGAAACTTAGTAGGTGGGTTGAACTTATGACGCAGAATAGAAAATAAGTAAAATTTTGGATAATAGGCGTGGCACCGCCCACTTTTAAAAGAAGGTAATTTAGAAGTTTTGCAAACTGTAATTTGGCAGTCGTTGAAGACATCATGATGAAATTTGGCAGGAACGTTACTTGTATTACTATATGTGTGCTTAATAAAAATTAGCAAAATCGGAGAACGACAACACCCACTTTAAAAAAAAAAATTTTTTAAGTGAAATTTTTACAAAAAATTTAATATCTTTACAGTATATAAGTAAATTATGTCAACAATCAACTCCAGTAATGATATGGTGCAACAAAATACAAAAACAAAAGAAAATTTCAAAATGGGCGTGGCTCCGCCCTTTTTCATTTGATTTGTCTAGGATACATTTAATGCCATAAGTCGAAGAAATATTTACCAATCCTTGTGAAATTTGGTAGGCGCTTATATTCTAGGACGATAACTGTTTTCTTTGAAAAAGGGCGAAATCGGTTGAAGCCACGCCCATTTTTTATACACAGTAGATCGTCTGTCCTTCCGCTCGGCCGTTAACACGATAACTTGAGCAAAAATCGATATATCATTACTAAACTCAGTTCACATAATTATCTGAACACACTTTGTATTGGTATAAAAAATGGCCAAAATCCGACTATAACGACGCCCAATTTTCGATTTCGAAAATTACGAAAAATGAAAAAAATGCCATAATTCTATACCAAATACGAAAAAAGGGATGAAACATGGTAATTGTATTGGTTTGTCGACGCAAAATATAACTTTAGAAAAAACTTTGTAAAATGGGTGTGACACCCACCATATTAAGTAGAAGAAAATGAAAAAGTTCTGCAGGGTGAAATCGAAAGCCCTTGGAATCATGGCAGGAATACTGTTCGTGGTATTAGATATACAAATAAATTAGCGGTACCCGACAGATGATGTTCTGGGTCACCCTGGTCCACATTTTGGTCGAAATCTCGAAAACGCCTTCACATACACAACTTCCACAACTCCCTTTTAAAATTCTTATTAATACCTTTAATTTGACACCCATATTGTACAAAAAAATTCTAGAGTCACCCTGGCCCACCTTTATATCGATATTTCGAAAAGGCATCCACCCATAGAACTAAGGCCCACTCCCTTTTAAAATACTCATTAACACCTTTCTTTGAAACCCATATTGTATAAACGCATTCTAGAGTCATCCCTGGTCCACCTTTATGGCGATATCTCTAAAAGGCGTCCACCTATAAAACTAAGGCCCACTCCCTTTTATAATACTCATTAACACCTTTCATTTGATACCCATATCGTTCGAACAAATTCTAGAGTCACCCCTGGTCCACCTTTATGGCGATATCTCGAAAAGGTGTCCACACATAGAACTAAGGCCCACTACCTTTTAAAGTACACATTAACACCTTTCATTTGACACCTATATTGTACAAACGCATTCTAGAGTCACCCCTGGTCCACATTTATAACGATATCCCGAAAAGGCGTCCACCCCTCCCAAGGCCACTCTCTTTTAAAATACTCATTAACACCTTTCATTTGATACCCATGTCGTACAAACAAATTATAGAGTCACCCCTGGTCCACCTTTATGGCAATATCTCGAAAAGGCGTCCACCCATAAAACTAAGGCCCGCTCCCTTTTAAAACACTCATTAACACCTTTCGTTTGACACCCATATTGTACAAACGCATTCTAGAGTCACCCCTGGTCCACCTTTATAACGATATCCCGAAAAGGCGTCCACCTATAGAGCTAAGGCCCACTCTCTTTTAAAATACTCATTAACACCTTTCATTTGATACCCATGTCGTACAAACAAATTCTAGAGTCACCCCTGGTCCACCTTTATGGCGATATCACGAAAATGCGTCCACCTATAGAACTAAGGTCCACTCCCTTTTAAAATATTCATTAACACCTTTCATTTGATACCCAAATCGTACAAACAAATTCTAGTGTGACCCCTGGTCCACCTTTATGGCAATATCTCGAAAAGGCGTCCACCTATAGAACTAAGGCCCACTCCCTTTTAAAATACTCATTAACACCTTTCATTTGATACCCATATCGTACAAACAAATTCTAGAGTCACCCCTGGTCCACCTTTATGGCGATATCTCGAAAAGGCGTCCACCTATCGAACTAAGGCCCATGCCCTTTTAAAATATTCATTAACACCTTTCATTTGATACCCATATCGTACAAACAACACATTCCAGGGTTACCCTAGGTTCATTTTCCTACATGGTGATTTTCCCTTATTTTGTCTCCATAGCTCTCAACTGAGTATGTAATGTTCGTTTACACCCGAACTTAGCCTTCCTTACTTGTTTTACTATCCCGTTATGTGCTTAATTTCGAGAATTTTCTTTGTATAAATGTTATATTGTTTTCCATATGTGGCTAGACGCCATGTTTTTTCAAAGAATTTTTTTATTCCTATTAGGAATGCAAGAATATCCCCCTAACTCCCGTCAGGGAGGTATCGCATCTCCTAGACTAACAAAGTTGCTTTTAGCATTAAAAAGAGAGGACTGTAGACTCATGACAGGTATTCGGATTGGACACTGCCATCTGGCGTCACATGCCTTTAAATTAGGCTTGGTCAGTGATAGCAGATGTAGGAAGTGCGGACTGGAGGAGGAAACGATCGAGCACGTTCTGTGCTCTTGTCCTCCGCTTGCCAGGCTAAGACTCCAGCTATTAGGAGTGATATAGCTGTCAGATCTAGAAGTAAAATAAAAAAAAAAAACATAGGTCCTGTTTTTTGATAGGGTTTTTCAGTTTGGTCATTAAAACTAACTTCTGGTAACACAACGGACTTATTCAGTCTATGTGAGGTCCTCATGGACCGGCCAGTTCAACCTAACCTAACCTTGGTTTGGAATTCCACAAAGATTTTGAGAGAGATTTTAAAACTTTTTTAAAAATCAAAAAACCATTATCCCCGCCGAGAATAGAGAATGGTTTTACCTTCCTATATTTTTATCATGGGTTGAAGATATCATCGATAAATAGACTCAAATACATATGGTAGCATTATGCATTACCCCTTTTTGTGCCAATGCACTTCAGCATGTGCATCATGACCTCCTATGCAAATGCATTCTTATGTATATTTAAATACAGACCATAAACATTCATATTGCACTCATATTACAATGTTGACCCACATAAATTATATTCACTCCAACACAGCTGGAGTTCAACGTCATATGAACGCCGACAACAAAAAGCATATCCATTTGCATTTGTTTGTAAACCCTTGCTCAATGAGTCACACTAACGCCCCAATGCTGAGCGTTACCGGTAAAATAGTACACAGAACATTATGTAACCGAATATCGTTACCAGCTCTTTTATCCGCGATTCTGGCCCAAGTGGTAACGCTGTCATCACCGAAAAACTCACCAGTGTCTGTGGAGAAATTTGAAAGGTAGTTTTCTTCGCTTTCGCGGTTGCCACTTTGGTCCATTTGGACCAAAGTTGGTCCCTTCCAACCCCATTTGGTCCGCTGGTCCCTTTTCTTCAATTTTGGTCCGTTTTATGCAATAGCCACGATTGGTACTTTTCTTTCTTTTTCACTCAGGTAAAAATTCACAATATTGCCCAAAAATTCGCCACACTTTCGTTAGCCCCCATATAATTTTGAATTTACTTCAATGGAACTTTCACCATAAAAAATTGCTCAGTCAATAAAATGTACCAGAACAATGACATTTCACCTAGAATATAATTTATGTCAGGCATTAAAAAGAAAAGTGTTGGCAAACACATTGTCGTTAATTGTTGACAAAATAACCGACTAAACAAAAAAAACTCTCGTTTTATAATAATATTAATAACGGCTAGATATTTCGATCGGTTATACAACACTATGTAAAATATATGAAAATAAAAATTGCTTCTCGCCTAGCATAGCTTAGAGCGAGCACTCTGCCGTGAGCCTAAGACTTTCAAAACTTATACAAAGAAATTCTATGCATTACTTCTCGTTTGGCACGTTGATATTTAAATCTTTCTCACCCAGCTCAATGAATAAATAAATAAAAAAAATAAATGTAAGGCGCGATAAACTCCGATGAGATTTAGGCGGAGCTTCTCTTCCAATTTGCGTCGTGCACCTTTTTAATTTTTCCTACAAATTGGTGGGACGGGATCTACTTATTTTATGCCGACTCCGAACGGCATCTGCGAGGCAGATGAGTTTTCACTGAGAGCTTTTCATGGCAGAAATACAGTCGGAGTGCTTGCTAAACACTGCCGAGTGGCGACCCGCTTAGAAAAATTTTCTTCTAATTGAAACAACTTATTTCAAAATTTTGATGTTGCTTTGCCCGGGGTGTGAAGCCAGGGCATTCGGTGTGGTAGGCGGAGCACGCTACCATCACACCACGGTGGTCGCCAGCTCAATGAGTTCAAGGAATTCCAGGACTGTTGTGGTGTTTAGTTACGCAATGTAATTGAAAACTAAGTATTTTGGCACAATAAATATTTTAACTCGAAGATAGAAGGAAGCAAATGCAAAAGAGATTTGATTTCGGAAGAAATGTTTTGTATAAAATTATTCCCGTAGGTGCTAGCAGAACCCCTGAGGCCTGGGATCAAAACTCACACTTACTGAATCTAGGCTCTGATATGAAGTTTAAACGTTAAGGGAAAAAGTAAGCATCTATAAAAATAGCATTAACGAAATTGCCTAGTTTCATTTATGATTTACTGAGTTTTCCACATACATAGTTCGGCGACACCAGAACGCAAATTTTGAACCGTTTCTTACTAAAACCTAACTGCACTATACATTTTATTTCATTGCAATCAACAATATAATGCTAGAACCAAGAGCTTTGTTACCAAAACTAGGTTCACTACGTTGGGTGGTGAAAGACATAGATTTATCTTATGTCATGTTTGTTCAGCTTGAATTAAAGGAAAGTCTTCACTACGTTTAGTAAAATTTTATATGGAAACATTTTAAAATTTTGTATTTTATACTAATAAAATAAAACAAAAATTTGGTCCTTTTTTTCGATGAATTTTGTTCCCAAACGAAAACATGTTGTGGCAACCGTGTTCGCTTTACTGAAAATGTCTCACTTGTAGATACGAGGTTAACGAATAA
Source organism: Eurosta solidaginis (assembly GCF_040869045.1). Classification (NCBI taxonomy): domain Eukaryota; kingdom Metazoa; phylum Arthropoda; class Insecta; order Diptera; family Tephritidae; genus Eurosta; species Eurosta solidaginis. Next base: position 150,430,255 of record NC_090319.1, read on the forward strand.
ACGGGACGATGTGTATATGCTTATTGTTACGGATATTAGCAAAACTAAGGGGTGCTGCCATCTCTAAACCGATGCTAAACAGTGATATCATGCACATCCGTAGATCAATCATTATGTATCTACATAAACGAAACAATAATTGCGTCTACACATATGTACCATATACGTATACGAGCAGCAGAGAAGCAATGTACAAACACATGCATATATCTTATCTGAATTGCTCACAAGAGAGGGCAATAATTTGTGCAAGTATTACTCAAATGAGAAGTTATAAACGTAGTTGTGGCTGGCGATTTTGTAGCTGAAACTAACTAGTAAGTTCTGGAATGAAAAAGCCTAGAAGTATGCAATGAGAAATCAAAAAGTATAAAAGAAGTGACTTCCATTTGAGCTATCAATCATTTTGGTTATTAAGCAAGCTATTGGTCGCAAAGTATAAGTGTTATTGTGAAGTACTTTAATAAAGGCCATTTTTCCATTATTAAATATTGGAGTTATTTATTCAACAGTTTAGCGATACCAACGTTGGCAGAAGATTGCAAATAAGGGGAATTGAAGTAAAATCGTTACAATATTATGCACGATAAGTTTCTACATAGATATATTGTAATTTATCCTGTGAAAGTACATAATGTAAACAAATATGTATAGAAAGAGGCAACACTTTTTGGCTAATATCTATACTTATTTGCGCTTACAATTTTTTATTTTTCAGTTTTGCATTTTCTTAACAACAGCTGTTGTGTGGTTATTTCGATGTAACCACCTATTTTTGTGGGTAAAAAATTATCCGGCTACTTTCGCGGGTAGAATAACAAAAGGGTGTAAAAGTTGCCACATGATTTCATTACCGTGGTTAAGAATGTTGTTACCACACTAGAATCGGGGCGTAACAAGCACACGAATGCCCGATCGCCAGTGTCTGTTTGTCAATGTGATGTCATAAGAAATATTTGCTGACTTGGCACATATGAAATAGAATGTAGTTATTTCTAGTATGTAAGTATATACATAATATTTGTAATAGTATCGTAAGACCGTTTACTATAAAAGAGAGAGTATTTCAGTAATAAAATCAATGATATTCTAACGCTCAACCTTAGCGTTTAATTTTAACTCATATGGTAATAGTTCGTGGCAATTCTGCCAGTACAGATCAAAATTGGTACAACTCCTAAAAAAGATCTGACTGCCCAGAGAGCATGACCTTTTTTTTTTTTAAAGTTTATTAAAAACCGGATAAAGGACAACACAAACAGAGATTGGAATTTTAACAAGGATTTTTTCACCAGAGGACCAATTAATAAAAAGATCAGTATTATGCATACAACGGAAATGATTTGGTAATAGTTCATGGTAAAAACAGAACACTAAATATTGGCATTGATGACCAGCGAGCATAAGAAGAAGTGGCATACAATTTGGCATTGGCACTTGGACATGATTACACTGAAATTTGGACATGATTGGCGGAAAGCAGAATAGCATAAGTATTTAAGTACAGAATCAATTGAGCGGCCGTTGCGAACGCTAAACCATTTTTTTAAAAAATAGGACTATGTTAAATGAAAAATTTTATATTAAAAAAAAACTATATTTCTAAAATTTAAAGAAATTTTTTTAGCTTGAAAAAAAAACACAAAAAGGGTTCAATTATTTCTTTGCTATGAAAGAAATAAAAACAGAAGAATAATTCCACAGAGTTTTCAAAAAGTGTGAAGACACTATAAGAGAATTTATAAAAATCTTTGAGGAAATTCTTAAAAATCGTAACACTATTAAACAAGGTCCGACGCCAATTACTATAAAAGAGTATTGGCGACGGAACCAGTCTAGTAGATACCTACCACAATAATCCGAAAAAGGAAACGGGGAAGTAAACAATTCAAACAACAAACAAAAAAAAAAGAAATAGCCGAAACCTTTAAGCTATTAAATTTGACTTCTAACACTAGATACAGATAGGCTAAAATTAAAAGAAAATATTAGAGACTTAAGAAATAAAAAATAAATAAAGTAAATTATCATTACAAATGAAAAAAATGGTCAGTAAATTGGAAAGCTCCTTTTAAAACCCTTTAAAGTCCTTATAAAAACCCTTTAAAGTCGGAATTTTTTTAGTCATTGATGTTCCCCAAAGATAGAAATGAACAAATGGGAACAAATTTATGGAGCGTTATCTGAGGAAAAAATGCAATAAAGGGAGTATCAGTAGAAGTTTTAACAGCTAAACTCCTGAACATCCAACAACGCAGCAAAACTGCAAACCAGTATACTGCAGAAATAGAGAAAATTACTAGATCATTAGAAGGAGCTTATATCTCGGACAGACTTAATCCAGACTTAGCAACGAGATATTCGACACAAGCAACAGTAAAGGCTATGTATAAAAACTGCTCGAATGATAAAGTAAAAATGATAATGCAAGCAGGAACGTTCACGACAATGAACGATGCTATTTACAAATAGCTGTACAGAAATTACAGGCAGCTCAAATACTATTTTAACCATTCGTCAACAAAATCAATACCGGAGTAATTTCCGTGGAGGTTACCAAAGTAACAACTGTGGAGGTTACCGAGGTAGGAGATTTAGACCCCAGCCAAGATACAACAACAACTTTAGATTAAATAACAATAATAATAATTCCCAAGGAAGATCGCAAAACCAAAATAATAATGGACCCTACAATCAGACACGTACTGTACGCAGCTGCAACCAGCAGGAAAACCAGGAAACTCCACTTCAAAATCAGTAGATAGAAAAATATGTGTACTAAATCTACACTTAAATAGTTATATATCTACAAAAACATAACTCAATTTCTTAGTATACACAGGAGCAGATATCTCCATCATTAAAAATAATCGAATAGTTAATCAGGCAAAAATAAATACAGAACAAATAACCGACTTAAAGGGCATTGGTCAGGGTATAACCAGTACATTAGGCACAGTTAAAGGTGATTTAAAATGTGATGACCTTCTAATTTACCATAAATTTCACGTTAAACGTTGCCGATGAAGGAATTTAGCAGTTCCCGAAATGTATCTTTACAACGAGCTTTAGCAGTTGTCTAAATTTTTCTTTCTTCTATTCTAATTTAAAATTTTTTCAATAAAGAAAATATGTATGATAGCAATAATAATGATAAAATTATTATTGTTAGGCCTTGAGCTCGATTCAAACCCGCGATCTTACAAAACAGTAGGCCGATATAACAACAAAATTGTCAATACATCCCAGAGCACGGAGAAAAAGTGTCAATAAATAGGACACTAAAGCATCATTGCCATGAAACAAGTACAATTTTCACATCCATTCTGGAACAGAGGTCGCAGTGCTGTGAACAAAAAAACAACAAATTAAATATCGTTCCCTACGCCGATGACTGCACAATAATGGCCAAAGGCCAGGCCACAGATCGATGAGCTTTGCAGCGGCTACCTCCCTGATCTCTCCAGTTTTTTCACCTCGCGAAACATGACATTATCACCGACTAAATCATCGGCGACCTTATTTACAAAATGGATGTCCCAAATGTTGACCATTTTGAAGATTCACATCAATGGCACTACGCTACCGCTGTCTTACACCCCAAAATCTTGGGTGTGACGTTCGATCGGGATGTAAATTTTGGTGAGCATGCAACCGCAATTGTACCGAAACTCCAAAGACGTAATAAAATCCTTAAATCACTTGCTGGCAGTACTTGGGGAAAAGATAAAGAGACGGTCGTTACTACTTACAAAACAATTGGGCAGCCGGTTGCATGCTACGCGCCCCCGATAAGGTCGCCAAGCCTAAAGACTACTCACTGGAAGAAGCTACAGGCATGCCAAAATACTGCTCTCAAAACCGCCACGGGTTGTCTTCTTATGTCCCCACAACACCATCTACATAATGAGGCGAGAATACTCCCCATCAGGGAGAGAAATGAAATGCTAACCAAACAGTCCCTGTTGAATACCCAGAAACCTGGGCATCCCAACAGACATCTGATTGATGAGCCAACACCACCCAGGAGCTTAAGGAGTCATCTCCGTAATCATTAGAAGGAAATACGTCACCGAAGAATACAGCCAAACCAAAAACACAAGCAGGTCCTCAGTGTTCAATTGTAATGTGGAACCAACGCCTCAAACACCCCTCTCATTATGGTCCACCCCTGTTGAAACAGCAAGTTTCCTTGGACTCCCGTTAGAGGATGTTGATGACAATTTGTGATCGGTCACATCTCTTGAATGGGGCGAAGCACTGCTACAAAAACAACAAAAAGGCAAACAAACAATCGCTGTGATAGCTGAAAGGTTATAGCAGCGGCGCCTAAACTTTGCCGATGAAGAAATTTAGCAATTCCCGAAATGGATCTATACAATGAGCTTTGGCAGTTGTCTAAATTTTTCTTTCTTCTATTCTAATTTAAAAAAAAAATTTTTTTTCAATAAAGAAAAAAATGTATCATAACAATAATAATGATAAAATAATTGTTGTTAGGCCTTGAGCTCGATTCAAACCCGCAATCTTACGAATCAGTAAGCCGATATAATACATGAGTGCCTTGCATCTTATGCAGCAACAATAATGACGTCATTATCGACCAAATCGAAAAATTTGTCCACGAAGGAGATAGTCATTTCAACAGTGGCACTTGTGGCTCAGTTCGACCCTCGTATTCATCGATTGGCTTTCACATCAAACGTGGGAACAAGAAAGCTTTTACAGCAAGAACTAAATTCGATGTCGTTTATCAAGAGGCAAATTTCATCAATGAGCAGTGGATGTTAACGAATTGATACCAAACGTCAGAAGCATTCCCCACTTACATTTGCTGTCAAATATTTCATCTGTGGTAAACCAGGACACAAAGCGGTGATGTGCAAATATAAATTGGATAAAGCCACACAATTAACACCCAAGAAGGAATTACCAAATTGAAGTTCTTTTAATCCAAACAAGGTATCAGTCAAGTGCTATCGTTGTCAGGGTTTGGGGCATTACGCCTCCCGATGTCCAAATGCAACCGCAAATTTTAAAAACAAAACATCGAGCGGTATTGCTAATCGTAGAGTCGATATTTGTGCTGTTAAGTCGCCATCAGATATTTTACGAGAGTCATATGGTGAAGATGAAGAAACTGAAAGCAATGAAATAGAAATGTAAGAACACAAATTCCGAAAATTGAACATATTCGAGTTATCTATTTAGTTTATTTTTAACGAAAAATTAAATTTAAACACAGGTGTAAGTGGTAGATAATGAAATGTAACCACTGGTGTAAGTGGTGGAGAATGAAATTGTGACCACTGGTGTAAGTGGTGGAGAATGAAATTGTGACCACTGGTGTAAGTGGTGGAGAATGAAATTGTGACCACTGGTGTAGGTGATGGAGAATGAAATTGTGACCACTGGTGTAAGTGGTGGAGAATGAAATGTAACCACTGGTGTAAGTGGTGGAGAATGAAATTGTGACCACTGGTGTAAGTGGTGGGGAATGAAATTGTGACCACTGATGTAAGTGGTGTAAGTGGAGGAAAATGATAACATGACTTAGCGGATCGATAATTGTAATGAATTTAAATTTTTTTATTTATGTTGAAGGAAAATTGTAGTTCTTATTATAAAATGAATAAAAGAAAAACTGAAGGTAAGACTTTGAGTCAGTTATGGCCGAGTGGGAGACTCTTTGAAGTATATCACACGGGGACGTGTGACTTGTCAGTATTGCCGTGTCGGATCTGTCAATAAGTTTAGAGTATTGGGACATATTTTGATGAAGTGACGCGCACTGTTTCATAAAACACTTGTTGTTTACATACTAAAAATTAGTAGGCGAGAAAAACAATAATGAAAATATTTGAGTAGTAAAAAAAATATGAGGCAGAGTAAAATTATTATTGATTGGAAGTGCGTGCGCGTCAATTCCTCTTAGACTTTTGATAATGACTTCGCATCCTGCGTCATATATATATTTATATATATACATAGATTACATGTAAAATTATCAAAGGTTGGCATAAGAAATAATTAAATTTATCTTGCATATACGAAAGGGTTGCATAAAGAAATTCATTAAGGGCGACATCTGATAAAATTATTTCCATCCACTTTGACTCATATACTCGTACTTATGTACATACATCAATTCAACAAGCTAAAATATTTATGAATTGAGGATTTTAAAAATTTTTTTTGCTATAAATGAACACTTATTCCAATTGAATAACAGAAAGAAAAATTTATTGAAATCGATCAATCCGTTTTTGAAGTGAGGTTTATTAAAAAAAATTTTTGCCCTAAATGATCCGTGAATCACATCGAAGACAAATAGAGAACAAATTATTAAAATCAGTATAACCATTTTTCAGCTCTGAACGCACTAACGCACACAAATTAATTTTTATATGTATATATATTACAACTTACAGAGCAATGTTGCATATACGAAAAGGGTGTAACGGTGGGATAAAAACGGCCAAAGTAGCTGGAATAATAACAGCCAAATTAGTTCTACTGGCTAAAATATTTATAAATTGAGTATTTTCGAATTTTTTTTGCTATAAATATACGCTTAGCCCGATTGAATAAAAGAAAGAAAAAACTATTGAAATCTGTAAAACCGCTTTTGAGTATTAGCTAAAATATTTTTCAATTGTGGCTTTTTTAAAAAATGTTGTGCCCTGATTGACCAGGGACGATTCCGGTTAGAAAAACTTTTTTCTAACTAAAACACCTTTTTTCTAAATTTGAATTGCTGCTTCACACAGAACATGAACCCGGAACCTTCGGTGTAGTAGGACGCTACCACGCATCACGGCGGCCGCCAATCCGCACATCCTGAACAAAATTAGTAGTTTATAAACCATTTCAGATATTAAAGAAACCAAGTAATTCGCTACATTCCTAGCCATTATTTGGTTTGCAAAATAGTTTTTTGGATAAAACGTATGCAACTTTTACAACTAAACAGGGGCCAAGTAAACTTTTTTCAAGTACAAGTGAGTTGGTTTAAATTATATTATTTATTTAAAAAAACCTACGATTCAAGATTTGTTCATTCAAGAGCAGTATAGTTTTAATAAGAAAACGCCAAAGAAATTTTTTGTAGTTGTTTGCAATTTTAAAATATATATTTTCATTTCTTTATATTTTTTTTAAATTTCTTTCGACATGCTTGTTGGAAGAACAAGTTGCAGTGCAGGCTTAAATTTGTTGTGGCATCCCGCATTTCGAAAGAAAATTTTATATAAAAATATATGTGTATACTATTTTAAATAAATAAACTTCAATTTGGGCTTCAAGGGTTATATGTATTTGTGCATAAAAAAGTTTATTTGAGCGTTTCTTACCCGAATACCACGATTCACTGATAAACACATTTGCACAGACTTATTTTACTTTTCATATTTGTTTGTCGAAAGTAATATATATTTTATCCTGTAACTCTGTTATTGATCGACCGATTTTGAAGATTGTGGCCATTTTAGAAAAGTAAGAAAATACAGATCTTATTACGGTATGGAAAAGCAGTAAATTTTCATAGTATTTAGAAATATGGAAGCCTGAAACACGAAATTGTAAAAATTCGTCATTTTTCAGGATTTCAAGCCCTTTGCGCCACCTCTAAATCTTTTTTGATTGTCCTACAACGAAGGGCCACCATAAGGTGCATATGTAGATTATGATTCGATTGGAGAACGATGCCAATCTCCAATAAAATCGAGCTTTTGACATCGAATGCTTTCTACAGTCGTTCAGCGTTGCCACAGGAAATGTAAAAAAATATCTATTATATTATGAAATAATATAAATATAAAGGGAGTTCAGAACTTTGTGTATATCGTGTTGGAAGCGTTGCTATAGAAAATGAAAGCTACGGATCGTGAACAACTTTTTTTCGTTTTAAATTTTTTCGTTGCATATTATGTTTTGTTTTGACAGTTGTTAATTTGCTATTCAAAATTCAAAAAATAAACTACGGTTCTTGATGGTGCATATTTATCATGACGTAGCAAATACATAGCCGTATAGTTTTTTGGCGTTTTGTGTAAAGATACTACACCAGTTTGCAAATACAATGATGCTACACCATTTGCACAAAATCCTGAACTCCCCTATAGTTTAAAAAAAAACACGATGTAGCGCAGAGATTCGAGTCTCCGCTATTAAGCACAATTCGTTTTGTATCGAGTTTATAACCACTTCCGCGAGTCTCCAATAATTGCCCTTAGATGGGTCTAACTCTCCTTTGCACGCCCATCCTAGAGAGTTAAAAACAAGCATGCATACAAGTGAAGCTAATATAAACGTGTTAAAAAAAGGTTTGATTCTCATCACACCTTCACTACAATTTTGTGTTAAAACTCTTTTCCCTCATGAGTACTGATTTAAATGTTGACACGTATTGCTCCTTTGTAGAGTTGGGTCGTTTCGTTCTTAACTTGTTCAATTGACCGGGTCTCTCAACTGAACAAGTGAACTAGATCTTCGATTTCGGTTCTATTTGTTCTTTTAGTTCATTTGTTCTTTTAGACTTGAAAAGTTCATATTTACAATTTGTGTCTGTACCCTTTCAATTTCCTGGATCTTCCGAAATTTGAAACTTTTTTTTTTGAAGTTAATTATACATATATATATATTAACTTATTCATTCATAACACATTTAAATATACCTACACAAAGCATTGCTGCATACACACCCCAATCCATGGCTCAATTATATGGTTGGCTCATCTGTAAAGCAACAAAATATGTCTGTTCAAATTGTCAAAATCTGTGTATTGGTGTTGGTGCGAATTATATGGAATGGAAACATAAAACTTACCAGTTTTTGTATGTGTAAGAAAATGTTGCCAATGTGTTGGTTTCATTTTGAGTTTGTCATCTCCTTTTGACAATCCCTTCGGCCATGCAATGAAATAAAAAAATCACCTGATGAGATGAGCCAGCCATATAATTGAACCATGCCCCAATCTATACTTGTTGGCTTCCCTGCAAAAATCGTTGGATCATGTGATCCACTGGAGTACTTACCATTGTACTCCACTGTAATGCAGCAATGGACCAACTCATATTTCTACACGAACATATTGTAGGCCGATCATTGCTCGTTTTTAACGATTGTAAACACTACACGATGTTTATTGTACTGTGGGTACTCCATGGATTACTCTGATGTAATGCGGAGCTGGAGTATATGGTCCCGTCCTAGGACATCGCAATGTTAATTGGACCATATTTTTTGTATGAATTGTGGTTAATTTTGGAGTACTCGGTTGGTCCATAGCGAGTACTCCATACATGCATGTATGGAGTACTCGCGATTTTTGCAGGGTTTTTCCCTGCAAAAATTGTTGGATCATGTGGTCCACTGGAGCACTTACCATTATACTCCATTGTAATGCAGCAATGAACCAACTCATGTTTCTACACGAACATATTGTAAGCCGATCGTTGCTCATTTTTAACGATTGTAATCACTACACGATGTTTATTGGACTGTGGGTACTCCATGGAATACTCTGATGCAATGCGGAGCTTGAGTATATGGTCCAGTCCTAGGACATCGCAATGTTAATTGGACCATATTTTTTGTATGAATTGTGGTTAATTTTGGAGCACTCGGTTGGTCCATAGCGAGTACTCCATACATGCATGCATGAAGTACTCTCGATTTTTGCAGGGTTCCGCGGGGGCGAGCAGCAGTGAACAAATTTGCTTGTAAAAAATAAGAACAAATGAACAAAAAGAACAACTTGTTCGTTCATCTGAAAAAGAACGAAAGATTCGAATCTCTGAAATGAACGAAAAAGCACAACTCTACTCCTTTGTACACAAAACCCCTTTTTATACTATTGATTTGTTTTGTTTTGTTGATCTTTCGACAGGATGAATAATTGATATTGGAACGATTTCCGAAAAATTCGAGTGAAATTTTTCACTGATAATGGCGCAGCGCCGAAACCGGGTTGTCTCAAACCAAATTTGACAAAGCATGACGGAAAATCGTTACAATATACATCCTGTCGTTTTTTACTGATGATGGCGCAACGCAGAAACGTATTTGTCTCCAAATTTGACAAGGGAAGACGGAAAATCGTTCCAATATACATTTATTGGAATCTGAAATGAGAAGAATTTGCCCATACAAATCAGTGTAGCCACTTTACCACAGTTGTGGTTGATCTACCACATTTATGTCTACTTCCTTTGTTCGGCCTGGGTGCGTCTGAAACCGGCAGTGGGTAGGCGCACACGGGTCGATCTCGGGTTGATAGTGCACTCGGAAGAAAATGGAAGAACACTAGAGGAATTCCTCGTTATAAAATAATATTTAATTAGAGTGTAAGGAAATATAAAGTGGATACAATATTACCTTTGTGTTTAACGTGACGATGGTGATCCTGGGAGTTGTGAACTGCTTGGCGGTCGATCATAAAAGAGGCCGGTTGTCCCGTTGAGGACAACCGCTAAGCCGCGAAAAATTCCTCTGGTGTTAAGGAGGGGAAAGGCCACACATACAACCACCCCCACATACACGTGCATGGGTGCTGACAACCTGCACACACACACGTGCATGTGTATGAAACGCATGCATGTGCATGCATGCACACAAATGCGGCGTGAGTGTGGGTGGCTGGAAATATTATTAAAACGTTAGGGAGGGGCGCCGTCAATCAGGTAAAAGTTAGGCATTGGGCCTAAACATGCCGCCCCCCTTGCGGTACGCAACATCACAGTTCGCCAAGGATCACCGACCGTGAAGAAGAGGAAAAATAAAACAAATTATAACTAATTATATCTAACTTAACATAATGCCGGCCAGTCCGCCGGCTTGGCGGCACGCAAGATGGTTTGCGCAGTGTGCGAGCTTGGGTGCTGATGCCTCGGTCATTCGGCACTTTTCCCGTTATGGTTCAAGGTCTGAGCCAGGTTTGCCTAGAGCTAGGGATTGCGAAAAGAAGTAAGAAGATATACGTGTTGATATTTCTTGCCGTTTATTACAAATTCATTGGAAAGGAACAAACAAAGGGTTTAGTATGAAGAAAAAGAAAAAATTCAATAAAAAATAACTTATTGCAATGATAAAGGAGTGTAAAAGCATACCTCCATTGTGAATTCATACAAGTGGCGAATGTTTGATGACGGCATTCACAGTAGTAAGCAGCCGCGATCACCTGCTCAATCGCTTTTCGATTACATAAATCACTAGCTCAACCGTGGTTCTCAAACATTTTTTTGTAGACGACTGGTTTATTGCTTTATTTACATATTTTAAAATGCCTGCGTAGCTGGTTGCTCAAATTTAATCTTAAACTTTCTTTTAGAAATGAATATTCGTATGTAGTCTGATTTTCTGTGTACACATTTAAAGAATGGCTGATTTGAAACACAAATGTTCAATTTATGGCACTTCAATTTAATAACGGCGAGCAAAAAACAAACCCTTCTTCCATTCTCTGGCCATTCGCGTTCTCCCGGATAGCTATTATTTGACAGGTAGGTATGGCACTGGAGGAATAGAAAGATTTGTCGCTTGTACGAATTCACAATGCACGCTTCTCGCAACTGTATACAACAGAAATTCAATAAAATAATAAAGTATAAAAAGTGTAACAATTTATGTATTTCGGTAGTTTCTGAACATTTTGATGTTAGGCTTTCGTTGTGCCCGAGAGTACCCAACCGAAGATGGTACTCTGAGCTAGCAAAGGGCCAACCGTGGTGGGCAGAATCCCTGGTAGCATTATTTCCGCATATACGTCTGTCCCTAGTACGAGGGGCGGATGAATAAAAGTGCGGATCCGCCAGACGGAGATGTGCATACGGGGATGCGATGGCGCTGTCGACGCTGGTCGTGGGGGCCATTCGCCGAAAATTGGACACGACCGCCGCATGGGTTGCAATTCGTTTGTTTTGGCCGTGTCTTCCTCGTATGCGTAGTAGGCATCCTGCTTGCCCGCCAATGGTGCTGGTAGGGAGTTGGAGCTCCCGGGCGAGCTCATCTGCGATCACGGTGGTGGGGGAGCATCCGGCAATTAAGGAACGGACGAGATGTAGCCGCCCCCCATCTTCTATCTTTACGACCGCGGTGGGTGTGATCGCTACCGTTGGTATCATGGTGGCGGTGGCAGCTGGATGCTGGGCTCTGAGCCCTGAGCGGAAGGTGAGCTGCAGCGTGTTGCATCCGTTGCCGCGATCTTGTGGCCGATGTCGTTGGTGCTGGCGAAGAGGCCTTGTCTCCGCTCTGCGGTCGCGCGAATGTCGTCTGCGTTGGGGGTTCCTGGTTTGCCGGCGAAGAGACCGGGTCTCCGCTCGGCCGTTATATGTATGGCGCTGTGCTGTCGCTGTCCCTTGTTGGAGCCGCTTCCTCTCGTGCTGCAAAAGTGGTCGAAATTATTTGGCTGTAGGCGGTATGGTCGGCCGAAGAGACCGCGTCTCCGCTCCGGTTTGGCTGGCATCTCGGTTTCGGGGTGGACGAAGAGGTCCAGCGTCCGACGCATATAAAGAGATTGAGTCGTCTATCCGCTCTCGGGGTGAATCTAGCTCCTCTTCCACTTGGACGCTCCATGGCTTGGAGCGGGCTTCTCGTAATAGCTGCACGTCTTCGTCAATCGAGGCGATGTGCAGCATCGTGTGGTGCTTCTCGCCGCACCGTGTGCATCGCCCTTGGCTTGGGCACGCGTTAGAGCGGTGATCAGGCGCCAGACAATTTCCGCAGTAGCTTTCGCGAATGGTTACATAGAGGCGCTCTTCTGGCCTTTTCGCCCGAAAAGATGGGCACAAGCGTATAGGGTGTCGCTCAAGACACACTCGGCATTCCGACGAATAACGCGCTGCGTTCGTGGCAGCATTACGTTTCAAAGCGGCAAAACGACCCATTTTCCTGAAAGGAGTGAAATAGGTTTGAATGGGTCCGGTCATTGTCAAAGTGCAGGGGCGAGTGGTCCCTAATTGTATTATTGAGATTTGGGAAATTTTTTTAGCGCGTGCGTAGGGGAAAAACATCTGTAGCAGCGTAAAAATATTCATATCTGGCGCAGATTATGTGCATGGCCTCTTTCCCCGCACGTTATGGGCCTGGGTCTTTAGTGCCTTATTTGTCTATTTCTTTTTTGTGTCACCCGGTAGCGTTTTAGTTACCCTGCAAAAATCGTTGGACCATGTGGTCCACTGGAGTACTTACCATTCTACTCCACTGTAATGCAGCGATGGACCAACTCATGTTTCTATACGAACATGTTGTAAGCCGATCATTGCTCGTTTTTAACGATTGTAATCACTACACGATTTTTATTGGACTGTGGGTACTCCATGGATTACTCTGATGTAATGCGGAGCTGGAGTATATGGTCCGGTCCTAGGACATCGCAATGTTAATTGGACCATATTTTTTGTATGAATTGTGGTTAATTTTGGAGCATTCGCTTGATCCATAGCGAGTACTCCATACATGCATGCATGGGGTACTCGCGATTTTGCAGGGTAGCCACGGGCACACTAGTACTGCAGAAAAATTAGCATTTACGATTTTCGGTTCGCACATTCTGGTACCGAACCGGGTAGAAAGTGTATAGCGTGGGTTCTTTTGAGTCGCTGTTATTTGTGTTGTTGGTGCTAAAACCCAACAACTTTCCTGCCCGCCACAAAAAAAATGTTTGGACAGCAAAATTGTATGCTATATAAAGAAAACATAAAAAATCTTCGTTTTGGACGAAGAGAAAAATTTGTAGAATGAATCATTATTTTTTTTTTTTTGGCATTACCCTTCGATTATTTGTTCAAGTTTTCCCTAAGTACGCTTGTAGTCCTGTTTTATTGATGGCCTTTATGAAAAGGCACGGTTCCCGAAGTGTATTTGGCTCCGATACCGATGGTCAGAAACGGGTTTTTGGGTACCCGTTTGCATCTTTTTATGCATCCCTAATCTAATGTACATCCCTGCAAAAATCGTTGGACCATGTGGTCCACTGGAGTACTTACCATTCTACTCCACTGTAATGCAGCGATGGACCAACTCATGTTTCTACACGAACATGTTGTAAGCCGATCATTGCTCGTTTTTAACGATTGTAATCACTACACGATGTTTATTGGACTGTGGGTACTCCATGGATTACTCTGATGTAATGCGGAGCTGGATTATATGGTCCGGTCCTAGGACATCGCAATGTTAATTGGACCATATTTTTTGTATGAATTGTGGTTAATTTTGGAGTACTCGGTTGGTCCATAGCGAGTACTCCATACATGCATGCATGCGCTATGATATACACAATTTAAATCAAATTTCACCAAAATGGCGTTAAAAGGAATTAATAAAGAACTACAAAATCTGGGCAGAAATCCACCTGCACAATGTTCAGCTGGACCAGTCGGCGATGATTTATTTCACTGGCAAGTTACAATAATGGGACCGCCTGACAGCCCGTATCAAGGTGGCGTGTTTTTCTTAACAATTCATTATCCAACAGATTATCCTTTCAAACCGCCCAAAATGGCTTTTGCAACGCGTATATACCATCCACATTAATTTAATTTGTCTAAACATTTTAAGATCTCAATGGTCGCCAGCACTAACTATTTCAAAAGTTTTACTATCAAATTGCTCCCTTCTCTGTGATCCCAATCCAGATGATCCGCTTGTACCCGAGATTGTTAGAATATATAAAACTGACCGGGAAAAATATAATGAATTAGCACGAGAGTGGACTAGAAAGTATGCTATGTGATGCGTTCCAGTACGTACCATCGATCCGTCAACTAAAAACAGAACCAACAGCAAACAGAATGGCAGCAAAAAATGAGGATTGCTATATCATCATGAAAAACAATAGCAACAACAAAAAACAGCTACTACCACTGCTGCAGCCTCTGCATGGATTGATAAGTCAGGGGATGTCGCCAGTAGTACCAGCACAACCACATCATCGGGTAACTTAGATGCCGGTGCGTGCAGCAGCACTAGTTCAACAACAAAAATTTATCGTTTAAGTTTTCATAACTCCAAAGAGGGTTTGTTGCATAGCAGTATCATTAGTAGTAGCTCCACTGCCGCGGCAAGCACAATCAATAATACATCATTGGTGGATGTTTGTTTAAATTATGACTTGTGGATGTGTTTGCCATTTGGACATTATTATTGTTGTTGTTACTTTGATTACGCAAGAAACTTGACGCTCTTTATCTTTATTATTATTAAAATAGCGTGCTGGATAACATCTGTGCATGTTGTGGCTAACTTTGCCAGAACTATTATTGACATTACAATTATTTCCACTATTGGTGTGGTGATTTTGTGCTGATGGAGTTATTGTTGGGATCAGGTTTTGGTTCTTGCACAACGTCTTCATTAGTATTGCCTGTGTTTGCTTTCAAAGCCGCCTTACCACTGTTGACTCTTGCATTTGCCTCCCTATCATTGTTACCGCGCTTCAAATGCATAAAATGGTACCCTAAACCTAAGTTGTAAAAAATGACGCAAAGTTGCCACATCCGTAGGCAAATCTATGCCATTAGCATCTAAAGATTTCTTCGCATCAAAATTAATACGAGCAGTTAGCGGAGTATTTGTGTTATTTGTGCAACTGCAATTACGGTTTGTTGGAGTTTCGTGTTGCATTTGTGAGTGCGGTGAATTATTTTGCTGCGAATCGATTTCAATTGAGTTGGAAGTCGGTGTAAGACCACCATATGGCATATTAGGCGAATAAATGTACCTCCCGCAATGTGAGAAGCTACTGGGTATGGAGCTGTAGCTGTAATAAGAGGTGGTTAAGGGTGGTGCTGTTTGCATATAAATATTATTTGGTGTTGGTGCAAAGGCTGCGGGCGGTGTACATGGTGGTGGATATATATAATAACCGGCGGGCATGAGTACTGCAGCTGGTGGATGCATGGCGGCAGGATCATAACCGTATGAATAACACTCCTCCGGCATGACGACATATTGCGGTGGTGCAGGTAAGTTTTGTAATAGCTCTTTGAATTGTGAAAAATATTGTTCCAATTCTTTGGCGGTACTGATATGATGTGGCAAGCCATTAGTATCTGTTGTACTACCCGAATCATATATGAGCAACCAATCGATCTAATCGTCAGCATAATGTTTTTGTAATGATTTGACAAGATTTTCTATGCGCGTATAAGTTTCGGTGGATATTATATCTGGATCGGGTGTAGGTGTGAGTGTCTCTAATGTTCTCGCCTCTTCTAAATGCTCAAAGATTTTTTTTAAGCGCTTCCAATTGTAATTTACGTCGCTCTGTAGTGCCACCACAGTCTTTAAGTTCACTATCAAAGTGGAAAATATCGGTGAGTTGTTCATAACAATTAGCATCTTTTTATATTTCTAAAAATGGATTAGTAGTACAGTAGTAGAGAAATCCAAATCGCATCTGCTTCTTTGATAAATTCTTCAGTTTTGATTGGTGCAGTTTTGGTTGTCGTGTCTACGTTAATGACATGCAATTCCATATCACGCGTCTGCTGCAACTCTTTTGTGTCACAATAATTGCCTTCTGATATGAAGTAGTCTAATGGACAATCAACACTTATTTTATCATTTTTATACCCAGTTGAGCAGAGCTCACAGAGTATATTAACTTTGATTGGATAACGGTTGGTTGTACAGGTATAAAGGAATCGAGATAGATATAGACTTCCATATATCAAAATCATCAGTATCGAAAAAAAATTCGATTGAGCCATGTCCGTCCGTCCGTCCGTCTGCCATTAACACGATAACTTGAGTAAATTTTGAGGTATCTTGATGAAATTTGGTACGTAGGTTCCCGGGCACTCATCTCAGATCGCTGTTTAAAATGAACCATATCGGACAATAACCACGCCCACTTTTTCGATATCGAAAATTTCGGAAAAATCGAAAAAGTGCGATAATTCATTACCAAATGCGGATTTAGCGATGAAACTTGGTAGGTGAGTTGAACTTATGACGCAGAATAGAAAACTAGTAAAATTTTGGACAATGGGCGTGGCACCGCCCACTTCTAAGAGAAGGTAATTTAGAAGTTTTGCAAGCTGTAATTTGGCAGTCGTTGAAGATATCATGATGAAATTTGGCAGGAACGTTACTTTTATTACTATATGTCTGCTTAATAAAAATTAGCAAAATCGGAGAACGAACACGCCCACTTTTTAAAAAAAAAAAATTTTTATTCAAATTTTAAAAGAAAAGTAAATACCTTTACAGTATATAAGTAAATTATGTCAACATTCAACTCCAGTAATGATATGTTGCAACAAAATACAAAAATAAAAGAAAATTTCAAAATGGGCGTGGCTCCGCCCTTTTTCATTTAATTTGTCTAGGATAATTTTAATGCCATAAGTCGAACAAAAATTTACCAATCCTTGTGAAATTTGGTAGAGGCTTAGATTCTAGGACGATAACTGTTTTCTGTTAAAAAATAGCGAAATCGGTTGAAGCCACGACCAGTTTTTATACACAGTCGACCGTCTGTCCTAACGCTCGGCCGTTAACACGATAACTTGAGCAAAAATCGATATATCTTTACTAAACTCAGTTCACGTACTTATCTGAACTCACTTTGTATTGGTGTAAAAATGGCCGAAATCCGACTATGACCACGCCCACTTTTTCGATATCGAAAATTACGAAAAATGAAAAAAATGCCATAATTATATACCAAATACGAAAAAAGGGATGAAACATGGTAATTGTATTGGTCTATTGACGCAAAATATAACTTTAGAAAAAACATGGTAAAATGGGTGTGACACCTACCATATTAAGTAGAAGAAAATGAAAAAGTTTTGCAGGGCGAAATCAAAAGCCCTTGGAATCTTGGAACGAATACTGTTCGTGGTATTACATATATAAATAAATTATCGGTACCCGACAGATGAAGTTCTGGATCACCCTGGTCCACATTTTGGTCGATATATCGAAAACGCCTTCACATATACAACTAAGGGCCACTCCCTTTTAAAACCCTTATTAATACCTTTAATTTGATGCCCATATCGTACAAACACATTCTAGAGTCACCCCTGACCCACCTTTATGGCGATATCTCGAAAAGGCATACACTTATAAAACTAAGGCCCATTCCCTTTTAAAATACTCATTAACACCTTTCATTTGATACCCATATCGTACAAACAAATTCTAGAGTCACCCCGGGTCCACCTTTATGGCGATATCTTGAAAAGGCGTCCACCTATAGACCTAAGGCCCACGCCCTTTTAAAATACTCATTAACACCTTTCATTTGATACCCACATTGTACAAACGCATTCTAGAGTCACCCCTGGTCCACGTTTATGGCGATATCCCGAAAAGGCGTCCACCCATAGAACTAAGGCCCACTCCCTTTTAAAACACTTATTAACACCTTTCGTTTGATACCCATATTGTACAAGCGCATTCTAGAGTCAACCCTGGTCCATCTTTATGGCGATATCTCGAAAAGGCGTCCACCTATAGAACTTAGGCCCACACCCTCTTAAAATACTCATTAACACCTTTCATTTGATACTCATATCGTACAAACAAATTCTAGAGTCACCCCTGGTCCATCTTTAATGCGATATCTCGAAAAGGCGTCTATCT
This sequence comes from Eurosta solidaginis, assembly GCF_040869045.1. Taxonomy (NCBI): domain Eukaryota; kingdom Metazoa; phylum Arthropoda; class Insecta; order Diptera; family Tephritidae; genus Eurosta; species Eurosta solidaginis. The sequence continues at coordinate 150,448,853 of NC_090319.1, forward strand.
ATAGAACTTAGGCCCACGCCCTTTTAAAATACTCATTAATACCTTTCATTTGATACACATATCGTACAAAATAAATTCTAGTCACCCCTGGTCCACCTTTATCGCGATATCTCGAAAAGGCGTCCACCTATAGAACTTAGGCCCACTCCCTTTTAAAATTATCATTAACACATTTCATTTGATACCCATATCGTACAAACAAATTCTAGAGTCAGGCCTGGTCCACCTTTATGGCGATATCCCTAAATGGCGTCCATCTATAGAACTATGGCCCACTTCCTCTTAAAATACTCTTTAATACCTTCCATTTGATACACATGTCATACAAACACATTCCAGAGTTACCCTAGGTTCCTTTTACAACATGGTGATTTTCCCTTACTTTGTCTCCACAGCTCTCAACTGAGTATGTAATGTTCGGTTACACCCGAACTTAGCCTTCCTTACTTGTTATGTCCAATTTTGAAATGTTATTTCCCTAAAGGTATTTGTTGACACCAGGAGTTCTTCAGCCATACGACACGATTGAAGTGACCTACATAACAAGTCGGCATTATCCAATTTCCAATACTCAGTTCGGCCAACATTGTTTCCTTATCGTACGAGGCACTAGCTGGTATCTCACGTGATATAACCATGTCCGGATGTGAATCAAAATGTACGAGCAAATTATTTTCCAATGGCAAGTGGCGTGTGGCCAAACAACGATATATAAATTCCAAAACATCACTGTGATAATCGGCTATAAATATAGGAATGCGTTGAAATTTACGTGGTTGCATATTCTTGGCTGCATCGACATCTAAACTAAAATCTTTAGAATTGAATATATGCAAGCTACGTTCAGATACTGTGCCTGCCAGTGACGATGTGGAAACTTTGCCCAATCCGTTGTCATCCTCATCAACTCCCTTTAATTTATCATCCTCCTCTACCATGCCAGCTTTTATGCGTTTGTGTGGTGGTTGTTGCTTCTCTGACTCGACATCTCCATCAATTGTTACTTTTACAACCGATTTTTTAGTCTTTCCAATTTCTGGCGCTTTGGTATCAATTAGCTCGGTAGACACGCTTTCACTTGCCGCCGACGTTGCTTCTTCTGATCCATTTTCAGACATTTCTGGGGCCGCGACTGTAGCCTCTTCTGTTGAATTGCAGGCACTTTTTTCGGATTTTCCTTCCATTTTTTGATTCCCAAATAATTTAATTGCTACGTAGAAAGATTTTATGTAAAATTTTTCTACCGAGCTCCGAGGGTTTCTGGGGGTTCGTTGCTGGTTATTTTGAGCTTATATGTGATGGGGAATTTTGATAAATTCGGTTGGCCTCGTGCATTTAGTTTGGAGAAGGGTAATGAAAGCGCTTATTAGTGCCATTTGTAAGCTTTGATAAAAGCAGAAAATATGAAAATCTTTGCTAAAGAATAATTAAAGCGTTGGAAATTAATAATAGGTTTTGATAGGAACAAAAACGCACTGCCAGCTTGAAAGAAAAAAAACTTTGATATGGGGAGGATATAAATTCATTGAATACAGGAGATGAAACTTAGGCAGAAACAATCAGCACATCCCGATCTCCCTTTCTGCTTACAATTCTGTGTCCAGATGAAAGAGTTGTGATCGACTTCCCCCCATCTCGAGATATACTACTGAGTGTGTATGTTAGCTTTGGTTTATTGATTGTTCGCACTAACAATTTTTTAAAAGGACATTCCTATTCAATCGCGAGCTTCCGTATTGCTTATTTATTTGTTTTCTTACGTGACCTTTGCGCTCGACCACTTTAGGCTAACGTAAGGCAGGTGTGCGAGATAGCTAGTTTTGAACTTTTAAAAATATTTTATCTCAATTCTGTTGGCCTTGTGCCTTGGGCCGATGGCATATGCGATCTGTGGCAGACCGTGGGTCTGCGTTAGGGTTATGGTGCCCTCGCTCGGGGTGAGCGAGTGAATTTTGGGTTTGATTTTTTTTTGAAATTTGTTTAAAAATTTAATGCGCTGGAGAATGCCTTTGTGTTCTGTGGCAGATGCGGATCTGCATTAGGGTTGTTGGTTGGCTTCGTTCCGGGTGAACGAGAGCTGGGGTTGATTTTCTAAAAATTTAAAGACGGTTTCGGAAGGGCGAGTGTGGGGTTGATTTCTCTTTTTTGTTTTTTTTTTTTTTTTGAAAGGAGGGATGTGGAGGAACGGAGGGGTTGTTAGGAGGAGCTCTTGGTCCTCTCACAATCTATCTCCGTGGGAAGAAGGACCAGTTTGACCAAAGGTCGTCTGACTTGACCCTTCTCGGTTATGAGGTCAACTACACGTACTCGGTTATCTTCGCCGGGGTGTGCGCTGACGACTCTACCTAAACTCTATTCGTTGGGAGATAAATTGTCCTCCTTGATGACAACTAGATCATCCACTTTAAGATTTTGTTTTGACTGTTTCCACTTCACCCGTTTTTGAAGTTCAGAGAGGTATTCGGTTTTCCATCGCTAGCAGAAAGTATGATGGAGGGCTTTGAGTTTCTGCCACCGATTGATCATCGAGGCAGAGCTCTCGCTCTCACCTGGTTCTGGCGTAGCCAGTAGGCGGGTGCCCGTTAGGAAATGTCCTGGGGTTAGTGGTTCCAGATCCGTTGGGTCATTCGACCCTGGACTGAGTGGGCGCGAGTTGAGGCACGCCTCAATCCTGCACAAAAGGGTTTGGAACTCCTCCATAGTATATTTTTGGGGAGAAGCGATCTTTTTGAAGTGGCTTTTGAAGCTCTTCACTCCCGCTTCCCACAGGCCACCCATATGTGGAGCGGCGGCGGGAATAAAATGCCAGCTCAGTGCTTGATGGCTAGACTGTTTTGTCTCGGCTTTCAGCCAGAAAGGCTTTAAACTCGGATCGTAAAGATCTTGATGCTCCGACAAAGTTTGTACCATTGTCGGAGTAGATGTTTTTCGGACATCCTCTTCTCGCGATAAAACGCGAGAAGGCTGCGAGAAAGCATGGGGTGCTGAGGTCGCTAGTGGCCTCTAAGTGAATGGCCTTAGTGCAGAATCAGACACAAAGGCATACGTAACCTTTTGACAGTCGACATCCCCTACCGCGGTAGCTTTTGATGTCGAAAGGCCCCGCAAAGTCTACCTGGGTATTGGTGAACGCGCGGGTAAAAGTAGTCCGTTCGCAGGGAAGGGTACCCATAAGTTGGGACTGCGCCTGCTTTCGGTGAATAATGCAGGTTTTGCTATTGTGGATGATCGCTCTGATCATGGTGTTGACATTCGGTATCCAGTATTGGGTTCGGATGAGACGGAGCATGAGCTGGTTCTCGCCATGAAGGGAATCATGATGAAACATCATAACTGTAAGGCGAGACAGCCTACAATTGTAAGGCAAGATGATCGGATGACGCTCGTTGTATGACATGTCTTTTGAAGCCCCTTAGACGCCCCCCTGTTTTTATAATATCATCTTTGTCGATGTATGGGTTGAGTGACAGTATTTCACTCTTTCGATCAATAGGTTTCCTATTTTTCAATTTTAAAGATTCTGCTTGAGTCGTTGCCTTAATCTCATCGGCTGAGATTATACACGACCTTTCGTGGAACATTGCTTTAGTTTTAGGATGTGTTCTTTTATAGAATCTCCTAACATAGGATAGAACTTTCAAAGCCCTGGGCAGATTTGAAAATCGATTGAGAATATCTATTTGATGTACCTTTGTCGTGGCATATGTTTGTGCCCTCTTCTCCTCAACGGACGTTTTGTATTCGGTCTCTTGTGCTGGCCAGTGGGAATTGTCTTCTTGCAGCCAAGAGGGTCCCTGTTACCACAACGAATTGTTGACCAAATCTGATGCAAGTAGTCCTCTGCTTCCCAGATCCGCTGGATTAGATTCCCAGTCCACGTGAAGCCAGTCCTTGCTACCGACCATATCGATGATCTTAGTGATTCGGTATGCGACGAAGGTTGACCAGGAACAGGGCGGCTTTCTTAGCCATGCGAGTATGATGGTTGAATCCGTCCACAGGTGAACTTTTGATGGTCCCAAATGAATGTTCCGGAATATTGATTCCATGATTTCTGCAAGCAGCACGGCGCCGAAGAGTTCTAAACATGGTAGCGAGATGGTTTTCACTGGAGCTACTCTCGTTTTTGCAAACAGTAAGTGTATGAAAACCTGATCGTCTCTTTTCACGCGCATGTATACCGCTGCCGCATATGCTTTCTCGGAAGCGCCACAGAAGCCGTGAATTTCTATGTCGTCTTCTGGTGAAAAATTTACCCACCGCGGTATCCTAATGTTATCTATTTCGCTACAGTGTAGGGTGAAATTTTCCCACCGTTCTAAGGTAGGTGGGGAGACAGGTTTGTCCCACCCGGTGCCCTCTAACCAGATATTCTGCATTAGTATTTTTGCCACTATGATCATTGGTGCAAGCCAACCTAAAGGGTCGAAAAGTTTGGCTATAGCGGATAGGATTGCGCGTTTGGTGATGTTCTCGCCATTCTCTAAAGCTCCTGCGGTGAAGTAAAACATGTCTGAATGCGCGTTCCATCGTATTCCGAGTGCCTTCACCGAGATAGCCTCTTCAAACGATAGGAAGTCCTAGCTGAGCAGATCCGTTTTGGGGATATCCTGAAGAATTTCCTCACAATTTGATGTCCACTTGCGCAATGGAAAGCCAGCTGAGTGTAATGCTTCGCGAATCTCGTTTCTTGCTCTGATAGTTGACGCTATTGTATGTCCTCCAGATAAAACGTCGTCGACATACATACTTTCTCTTAAGATACCCGATGCTATTGGGTGGGTATTTTCTGCATCTTCAGCCAATTGTAGAAGTGACCGTATCGCGAGGTAGGGGGCGTAGTTTACACCAAATGTGACAGCCTTTAGTTCGTAAAGACTGATGGGTTCGTTGGAGGAAGTTCGATGGACAATTCTTTGAAATTTGGCGTGATTATCGGTCACCCAAATTTGCCTATACATCTTTTCTATGTCACTATTAAAGACAAAGCGGTACAGTCTCGAACGTAGAATTAAAATGGGCAAGTCTGCTTGGAGTACTAGACCTGGGTGGAGTATGTCGTTTAGATTAATGCCGTTTACCGTAGAACTTGACGCGTTTAAGACGACGCGCACCTTGGTAGTGGTACTTTCCGCCTTTACAACGGCGTGATGGGGCAGGAAATAATTATCCGAATCGTCGGATGGTATATTATTCTTGATTTTTCTCATATGTCCGAGTGTTTCGTATTCTGACAACACCCGAACATACTCTTTCATTAAATCTTGGTTTTTCAGTAATCGCCCCTCATTTCTGAAGAATTGTGAACATGCGCGATTTAAGGACGGTCCTAATGTAATATTCTCCGGGTAATCCTGCCTGAATGGTAGCGAAACTTTATACCTCCCAATTTCATCACGTTTTGTCGTTTCCTTAAATAACTGTTCACAATACCTTTCTTCTTCATTAAGCATTTTATTTTTGGGAACATTTTCTACCTCCCAGAATGCTTTTAGTTGGTTGTCCAACGCAACTTCGTTGTAGAATGACATGATGCTCTTCGTTGGACTCGGTGCTTCGATGCGACCGGTTAGTATCCAACCGAACACTGTCTCTTGGGCCAAAAGTGTATTTAGTACATTCATTTTCAGACCGCTCAGTATAATTTGGGGATATATGTCTCCTCCAGGTATGAGGTCTATGCCTTCGTTGATGTAGAACCTCTTGTCTGCCAAAACCAAGTCTGGGAATGCCTGCATAGTCATGGCGTTGATATGGCAGGATGGAAGATTCCCAGTGAGTTTGGCTAGGACTAGAACGGGTGTAGTCAGGCTGAAGCAGGCATCCACTGGTGAACGTAATTCAATTTTGGATGCTTCTTTCACCTGAGCTGACACCGTATTTGTGATGCCTGAAAAATGGGCATGCATTTTTCTCGCTGGCAAATTGATTCTACGTTTCAGTCTTTCAGTTATAAAGGAACACTCAGACCCTGAATCAATTAATGCCCGCGCGGAGAAGTCGGTATCATTATGGCGAATGTGTACGCGAGCAGTTCCTAATAGCACGCCTGTGCTGGAATTGGCATGACAGGATTTTACATTCTGGTTCGCAGATTGTCGCGCCTGTGCCGAAGTTGTTGGGATATTATCCGCATCTTTGAAAGGATTGCGCAGATCAGTTTGTTGAGATGTATCCGCATGCAGGAGCGTGTGGTGGCGAGAGAGGCATTTGGAACAGTTGTAGGAACTGGTGCACTTCGTCACGGTGTGTCCTGGGGATAAACAATTCAGGCAGCCACTTGTGGATTTTATAAATTTAATCCTTTCTACTGGGGTTAACTCGCAAAAGCGTGAACAGTTTCGTAATCTGTGCTCAGTTGATTTGGACATTTTACAAATTGATTTTATTGTTTGCTTGGATACTTTTGTTTGAAAAGCACCAAGCCTTTTCGTAGGGGTTTCTGTCGATTTTCGCGACGCGTTTTGTTTTTGCACTTTCGAAGTTGCATGCCCTGTAAAACCAGACACTGTTTCAAGTGTCTGAAACTGATTAGATAGGAATTTAGCCATATCCTACCACTTGGATATGTCCATTTTATGGTCTATACTTTGCTCCCAAAGAGCCAACCTGTTCTCTGGTAACTTGGTTGAACAGAGATAGGTCAGGATTGCATCCCAATTGGAAGTGTCAATTTTGTGGCATTTGAGGGACGAAATACAATTATTTATATCATTTTGTAGCTTTTTTATTGAACTGCCGCACTCACTTTCTACCTTTTTTAAACTGAATAAAATTTGTAGTTGTGTATTTACTAATATACATTTCGTATCTTTCACACAAGTTTTTCCAGGCCATCTCGAAGCCTTCATTTGTGAGAGGGCATTTTTTCACGATGTCTTTTGCTTCGCGCTGCGTATTGTTGTTGAGATGGAATAACTTTTCCCCCCTTTCAAGCTAGAGTTGTTTATATAAATTGCCGTGAACAGGTCACGAAAAGTTGGCCAAGACAGATAATCCCCTTTAAAGACTTCCGTGTCGCAAGCAGGGAGGCGAATTTTATGCCCATGAGGTTCTTGCTCAGGGTTGACGTTCTTTTCATCCTTCTTGTATTTTTCTGCCTCAGCAGATATAGACGTTGAACATCGCACGTAGATTGCGTATGCTGCCTTTTGCTTCTTTCTGACCGCCATAACGTCATCCGCTGACACCTCATCAGATCCCAATAGCGAATCAAACGCAGACTTTACCTTCTTCCACAAGGACCGCAACTCTTCCTGCTGTATTGCAAGGGTGTGTTTGCTATGGTCGCTTTCCGGAATAAGGCTGTAATCTTTATCAAACTCTGCGATTGATTCTGATAAACGGATGTAGGTTTCCATTGTTTTATTTGCGTGCGATATTGCAATTGAAACCGAAAATAAACGGAAAAACAAAAGTGCAAAAGGTGTTTAAAGTGAAGTGCGCACCGAATTAATTAAATTGAAGTGTTTGTGATGTGCAAAAAAAACAACAAAAAAACTATTCAATATAGTGCTGAAAGTGAGGTTAGGTTACCTATTACTTATGTTGTGTCTGGAAAACCTTACCACTGGTGGGGGGATAAACCAGATAATCACAAGGACCGAAATAAATTAACAAATCAAGTGGTTTAACTTTTAAAATGGAAAAATGGTGCCCAGTAAATAATTTCACTTTTTACACTTTTTTTCGATTTCCATTTTTCGCGCACAACACGGGTGTTTTCTTTATTTTTCTTCAATAACACTTAAAAAAAAGTGGAAAGAAATATAACACTTACTTCTCGTTTGTGCTGTGGCTCCGGTGGCTCTGCTGGTATGTGTTGTGGCAAATAAATTTAAGTAGGCAAATGTGCTGTGGCTCTGGTATTTATATATAGAAAAACTCCTTTCTGTGTTTTTGGCTGCTGGGGCAAATAATCCTCTAGACTAAAAATTTTCCTCGGCAGATTGTGCTTACACGTTGATTATCTGTATGAAATATAGGACTTGTATTAAAAAGGGTGCTTTCCGTTCTCGGTGAGGAGGACCAATGTTCGGCCTGGGTGCGTCTGAAACCGGCAGTGGGTAGGCGCACACGGGTCGAACTCGGGTTGATAGTGCACTCGGAAGAAAATAAAAGAACACAAGAGAAATTCCTCGTTATAAAATAGAGGACCAGTGTGCGGCCTGGGTGCGTCTGAAACCGGCAGCGGGTAGGCGCACACGGGTCGATCTCGGGTTGATAGTGCACTCGGAAGAAAATAAAAGAACACAAGAGGAATCCCTCGTTATAAAATAATATTTAATTAGAGTGTAAGGAAATATAAAGTGGATACAATATTACCTTTGTGTTTAACGTGACGATGGTGATCCTGGGCGTTGTGAACTGCTTGGCGGTCGATCATAAAAGAGGCCGATTGTACCGTTGAGGACAACCGCTAAGCCGCGAAAAAATCCTCTGGTGTTAAGGAGGGGAAAGGCCACACATACAACCACCCCCACCTACACGTGCATGGGTGCGGACAACCTGCACACACACACGTGCATGTGTATGAAACGCATGCATGTGGCTGGAAATATTATTAAAACGTTAGGGAGGGGCGCCGTCAATCAGGTAAAAGTTAGGTATTGTGCCTAATCACCTTTTTTCAAAATGTATCCCAATCCTGTTTTCTTCAACACGCATTTCATATCATTATTTTAGTCATCCAAAACCATTTCAGGACATATATATATACATACAAAAAAGTAAATATGCTCAGAAATTAGAATTTTCGATTCTAATTTCAGTTCGTGCATTGTATTGAAAAAGGTGATTCTTATTTCTTTAATTTTAATTACTGAAGGTTCTAATTTGTGAGCGACTCTGTAATCATTAAAATAGAAATAATGGCAAGTAATCATTAAATGGCTTTTAAAGAAAATAATCAATTGAACGGGTAATCATTACCATTAGAAATCATTATTTAAAAGGTTTGATTTCGTCTATTTTTCAAAACCAATTTATTCTGGGTCAAGGTTAGCCAATATACAAGTCTAGGTATATCTATATCGATTCGTTGATGCCATTACGAACGACCGTTATCCAATCAAACTTATTAAAGTTGTGTGCAAATACACGCAGGGTTTAAAAATTTACAATTACTTGAATGTGTAAGTACTTTTGGAATGTGTCTGATGTATGACATTAGCTTTCTAATATTCTTTATATGCGAGTTATACGTAGCTTTTTCAATGAGAATTTGTATCATTGTTGCCACTTCCAAAACAAGTGTGGTGATTAAAAGAAGACTTTGTTTTAATTAATTCGGAAGCTTCTTATTCTAAACAGGAAATTTGAACCATGGTCGCCTAATATGTTTTCTGTATAGTTTCCAATATAAAATATATATATTATATATATATATATTATTTTATATTGAAAACCATTTTTGTTTGTCGGTCAAGCCGAGGTTTTTACGACGCGTATTATCAGTCGACCGCTGTTATAGACTTTTACAATATATATATATATATTCTTGGAAAATATCCAACCATGTTGAAAAAATAATGAATAACAAGAAAAAAAATGTGTTTGGAATTTCAATTTTTGACGGACTTTTCCTTTGACTTTGCCGGGGTTGGCCTCAGTCCGTCCAGGATTCCTGAAAATAGAAATTCCTACCGGTCCTTCCAAAAGAATAACCTTGTTTATTTCGTATAAGAACGCTATAAAAGTATTTATTTAATAAAAATTCTATTTCTACTCCTAGCTGATCCCCTTGCTTTTTAAGAGGTGACTGAGGTAATAAAGCGCTCGGCCAACCTCTGCGGTCGAATGGAGTAATAAAGCCTCCAGACGAGTATACTTTTAGTACAAATGAAGTCAAAAACCTTCAGGTGTACTCTTGGTCGCTAGTGATAAAACCTACCGACTCGTATGCCTGTCTCCTAATCTCTCAATTTTAATGCGAGCCCGTCGTCCTTATATACTAATTTTTGCACACAGGCAAACGGTTATTTTATAATAACAACTTCTAACTAATAGTAATAACAATATAAAACAACTGTTATTCTGGGGAATATTTCCTTCCCATGAATTTCCATGCACCATAATGCTCCTTATTGAATACAATGCCTTTGTACTTGCTGTTACCGTGCTTTCCAGCCGTTGCTATAACTATTGTGTGTTTGTATATTTGTTTGTGATCACCTGATTCTAATGTTGTGTTTTGCTTTGCCCAATGCTTCTGCCGTCTGTTATATGGCGTGCGTTGGTGTGTTGTATGCTAGTGCGTAAATATGTATAGCGAAATCTCTATTAGTAGCGGCGCTTATTTTGACGACTTGCTGCTGATCTCCGTTCACTTTATGTATTATGTACCTATGTTGTATTTGTAGCTGGGTGTATTGGATTTTAAGTGTGCAAAGGGTTGATTGACCGCTGCATTTTTATGGTTTGTGCGTATCTACCTCCGTTCCAAATATTCAATGCGTGTTAGGGTGATCCTATATTTAAAATTTATGTTTGCGAAAATGTAAATATTTTGCTTGCGTGCAAAAGTGTGCAAGTCTAATTTGTTCTTTAATTTAATAATTATCAATTCAATGTACAACAGAATATATGTATTTAGGGTATAATTCATAAAGGTATACATATGTATATTTCTGGTGCTTCATATAAAATTTATAAGTGATAAATTCAAATATTATTATAAATTTGAAGTTATTTCAAAATGTATGTTCTTTAGAAGAATGTATGGATATATGTATGCTGTGAGGATACAAAGTCCTCGGCTTTGGGGTCCTCACAAATTGTTAGTACTAAATATATGGCGCACTATGCTGTGGATATAACCAAATTAGCTAGACTTAAGGATGAAACCATAGAGGATCGTTGCTAAATGAAAGCTTTTGGACGCCAACCTATGAATCGAACATTTTACTACATTTTGTCTGGGCAATTAGACAAATCGGCGTTTTCGATCCCACATTATTGTATATAATGAATGTAGCAAAATGAGAACATGAATAAAACCTTCCGGAGAACATGTTTAAATAAGCGCTCATATACCATTCGCCCTATATGTTGCATTTACTTATAAGCGCTTGCGATTTATTATTGCATCCTAAAATATACTTGTATGTAGAATTATCCCGTGCATGAAAAAAATTTTTCTTTCAACAAAGCGGAAAAAAAAATTCAAAAAAAAATCAACAAATAATCGAAAAAATCAAAAATAATCAAAAGTAATCAAAAAAGCTTTTCTTGATCACCATTTTTTTGCTTTTTTTCAATAATCGGAAAAAGGCATAATTTTTTTTCTAGTGGTAATCATTTAGTAATTGCTTTTTTTGGAAAACAATTGAAATAATGATTGGCCATTATAATAGGCATCTAATTAATTGATTTCTAATGCTAATTCATATTTAAGAGGTCTGGACGAAATCGAACGAGAGCTCCTTATCAGAAACCGATAAAGCGAAGTTTCGTCATTTTCACTATCTGCAGTTACATTAAATTTTACCCGGAGGATAACAATCTATCAGATAGCTTCACTTGACATTTTCCTTTTCACCAATACCGAATGAAAAACCCTCGGTTAAATAGATAATTTTCAATATATTGTAGATAAAGAAAATATGTAAGTCGCAATAGCCTCCGAACATATTTAAGGCCAAGCTTCTCTTCCAATTTGCGTAGTGCTCCTTTAAATTTTTCCCTACAATTGTCGGCACAGGACCTACATGATTTGGCTTTCACTGAGAAGCTTATATGGCAGAAAAACATTCGGAGTGCTTGCCAAATCACTACCGTGGCGCGACCCCGCTCAGAAAAATTTTATTCTAATTGAAAAAAATTTTTTCCAAAATTTTGATGTTGCTTTGCCCGGGGCGTCAGCCCAGGATCCTTGAAGTGGTAGGCGCAGCAGGCTACTATCACACAGTGGCGTAGTGAAGTTTTCTTGCGCCCGGGCGAAATATTTTTTTAATGACGTTTAAAAAAATTTAAAATTCTTACGGCTCTCATATTTTGTTATTTTATTTTGATTTTGTTTTCATTACAATAAAATTAACATAAACAAATATTACACTTTTATTTTATTATATTAAATATTCTTACGTTAAGATCAAAATTTTTTATGAGAACCCCCGAATTCTTAATTGTTGGAGTGTAATCATTTTGCTGTGAAAGCCATCAAAACGGTGGAAAAGCCGTCATACCTCTGCCACCCTCGTCCTGAAATATAGGAAACGTAACCCTCTTTGTTGAAGGACAACAACGGAGGGAGCTTTGTTCCCCGGCGGGTTGAAAAGCTTAGAGGAGGAACTTAACTTTCTCCGGCAGCTTCATGACTCTGCGAATGCAGACTGGAATCAACCAAAAAAAAACAATGCTGCAAAATAAACATTTAAAGAGAAATCCAAATTTTAAATTAAAGTCATTTAGTCGTGTAAATCTTGTACGTATTTCTTGTTGGAGACGATCGAGAACTCTTTTCATAACGCGAGATGTTTCACATTCTGCGGAAAGACCTGCATCTCTAGCCGATTCTACAGGCATTTTGCGGCGCCTTCTTACACGTTTTAATATATCAATACCCAGTTTTCACAAAGGGATCTCGCTTTTTCTATTGCTCCTTCACAGAGATTGTCTCGAATTTCGGATAGTTCAGTCGCGAATGATTTAAGATCATGATACGCTTCTGTAAAATTCATCTCCGGATCTTGTAATCTGAGCTGCACACAATCAATCCTCGTTAAGATTTCATAACAGAAATGAACTCATGCTATGAAACTAAAATTAGTATTGTGGCGAATTTTAGTCTCGCTAAGCTGTTAGTAAATAAAGGCACAACAACAAAAACATTAAAGCCAGCTACACTTGTGTGTATGAACATATCACTCATCATTTATACACATACATAGAAGGCGACGAAGAGATAACTCACTCACACACCTGTAGTCATCAGCCGAAGTTGTTACTCACACATACACTCGCATATAGCTCAATTACCAAACAGGAGATACAACTGTTCTAGAGGGCGAAATATCTAGACCTTAGTAGAAATATACGGACGAGGCGACAGAGAGTATAAAAGCAGCGCAAGCTGAGGAATGATTAATCAGTTTGATTTAAACACGCTATTGTGAAGTTAAGTATTAGTTGTTAAGTATAATTTTACTACTCCCAAAGTAGTCTAATAAAGACCATTTGCTATACTGAATACGAACGTTAGCAGATGGTGCATAATAACCAGGATTTCCCAAAATTCGTTAAAGTATATTTTGCAACAGAATTGTAGCTTCGTTTTGATGTAATTTGTGGTGTTAGTGTCCTCGGCTAATTATTGTAAGTGTTCTACTACATTCTCTAGCCCATAGATGATAACGCTAACCGCTTGTATTCTGGCGCTTCATCCTGTTTCAGATTCATGTTTGATAGTTGTTGTTAAAGCATTTTTTAATAATTCCTATCGTAACGTTGAACGTGAGAAAAATAGAAATATGCTTTCAATTATTCCACAACCTGTCGCAAGTGTTCCCGATGTATGCATGCATTTATAATTTTTTCCAGAAATCAATTTTTTTCAGGAACCATTTGTAATAAAAAGGGGAGGAGCACGACGCAAATTGGAAGAGAAGCTCGGCCTTAGATCTCTTCGGAGGTTATCGCGCCTTACATTTATTTATTTTTTTTATTTGTAATAAAAATACAAATTATCCAGGAAGTTCTGCTTTGCCAATCATTTGACGCTCCCCTGTGAGTAGCGCCCGTGGAAAGATGCCCCCCTGCCCCCCCCCCCCCTCACTACGCCACTGCCATCACACCACGTCGGTAGAACAAATCGCAAAAATCTATTATGAATACCCGAATACTATCAAAACAGCTGCCTTTTGTTTACACTTTTTCCTTGCAATTAACCGAGACGCTAAGCTTCAGTTATTATAATGAAAACAATAATTTCGATAACCGATAGATAAGTGACTAGCTTAAAATGGTGAAGACGGCCCTTAGGAAAGGAAATTCAAAAGTTTGGCACATCATAAATAACAGCTCGCTGTGGGTTGACTTTATGACAAAAAATATAGTGTGACCAATATTACCATCACTTATTGTCCCACATCACTAAGGTTATTAAATAAAAGCACAACAACAGAAACATTAAGCAAGCTACATAAACACATTAGTCATCATTTACCCACATACATACAAGGCACCGAAGAGATAACTCACATACAGATGTAGTCATCGGTCGATGTAGTACTCACATATACACGCACATATGGCTATGCGAGAGGCTATAAACGTAAATCTGAAGTTTATAGCTAGAAGCGTATAGCTGCTAACCAAGTTGAAAATTCTAGAAAAAAAGTCTAGACATTTGGGCAGAGAGTATAAAAGCAGCATAAGCTGAGTAGTCAGGAATCAGTGTGATTTAAGCACGCTATTTTTTGCGAAGTATAAGTGTTATTGTGAAGTACTTACAAAGCAGTCTAATAAAGACCATTTTGCATTATTGAATATTGGAGTTGTTTATTCAACAGTTTCGAAAGTTAGTAGAAGGTGTAAAATAAGCGGAGTTTCACTAAATTCTGGCGGCCACCGTGTTGTGATGGTAGCGTGCTCCGCCTACCACGCCGTATGCCCTGGGTTCGCACCCCGGGCAAAGCAACATCAAAATTTTAGAAATAAGGTTTTTAAATTAGAAGAAGATTTTTCTAAGCGGGTTCGCCCCTCGGCAGTGTTTGGCAAGCGCTCCGGGTGTATTTCTGCCTTGAAAAGCGCTCAGTGAAAACTCATCTGCCTTGCAGATGCCGTTCGGAATCGGCATAAAACATGTAGGTCCGGTCCGTCCAACTTGTAGGGAAAATCAAGAGGAGCACGACGCAAATTGGAAGAGATGCTCGGCCTTAGATCTCTTCGGAGGTTATCGCGCCTTACATTTATTTTTTTATCTTATTCACTAAATTCGTTACAATAGATTTGATAAAATTTTGAAAGTGAATGCCACTGCCCACATTTTGAAGACAAGTCTATCTTCGAAAGCCATTGAAGGCATCATACTAAAATTGTGCGTGGAGGCGATGTACTTGCTATTATTTATTCTACTTATTGAAAATAAGGCTGTGTAACCCTGTGCGGTGTTGAGTTTATACCGAGCAGCGCCAGTAACAGCAGTCTAGTACCAACTCTTAATGCGCTGGCAACAGGTGTTGTATTAATAGCCCTTTAATCTGTAAACAACTCAATTCGGTTATAACACTCAATTAACTCTGCTTGTTATGTACGCAGAATTTATCTGGTTCAAAACCTTACTTACCAGCAATGCACCATAAGGACCGTCTGGTAACGTGGTAGAAAAATTCTGCACAACCGTCAAAATAACAGCCATCATCAACCCAATGGCGACAGTAGCGCAAATAACAGCAATTTCGTGCCTTAGACACAAATATCATCCGACTCACTGCCTAGCAGCATCAAAAATTCGCGGAAAACAATTGAAATAACCGTTGGCCATTATACTCGTAATAGGCATCTAATTAACTGATTTCTAATGCTAATTCAAATTGAATAGGTCTGGACGAAATCGAACGAGAACTCCTTATCAGAAACCGATAAAGCGACGTTTCGTCGCGGGTTAACAACAACGAGAAAAAAGAAATCTCGTAAGACTTTGCTACGTTTAGGGTCATTTTCGCTATCGGCGCTCTCCGGAAGCTTCATGGCTCTGCGAAAGCAGACTGGAATCAACAAAAGAAAACTATGCTGCAAAATAAACATTTATATCCCTTTTTTTTTGTTTTTGATATTTAAGTTACTTCATTGCGCGTATATAATAATACCGGATGAAGGTCGAATAATATTCGAATTATTTGACCAGCTCGAAAGCTACAACGCCATCGCCAAATCTTTAATGTACTTTTCTAATTTTAGTTTCAATTTTCTTGGTTTAAGGTGTATTGTTCTTCATATGTGGCTAGGCGCCTTGTTTTTTCACTTTGTAAATAAGTATTGTTCTCCATATGTGGCTAGACGCCATGTTTTTTCACTTTGTAGATAAGTATTGTTCTCCATATGTGGCTAGACGCCATGTTTTTTTACTATCCCGTTATGTGTTTAATTTCGAGAATTTTCTTTGTATAAATGTTATATTGTTTTCCATATGTGGCTAGATGCCATGTTTTTTCAACGAATTCTTGATTCCTATTAGGAATGCAAGAATATCCCCCTAACTCCCGTCAGGGAGGAAACGCATCTCCTATCTCCGCCAAAAACGACCGAGGAGAGTACCGAAGCCAACCTTGAGGCCTATTTTAATTTTCCACTAAACGCAAAAAAGCCCGAAAATTGACGTTAAGCCGAGGATGACACAGCACTACCGCTCGCGCGAAAAGACAAGACCGGAATGTGTTTATATCCCTTGTCTTTTCAAATTTTTCACATCACAGGACTTGGCACTGATTTAATGTACATATGGCCATATTGTTCACGACGTGGACCTTGCACATAACACAACAACTGGACAGCCACTTCGATGGCATAACGTTACTACTGCTGAGTCCCAACAACTTTTGGTTGTGACATTCGAACACAGTCTCTGCTTCAATACAAATGCATCCGAAATTTCCTGATATGCACAAAAATGCATCAAAATCCTCAAATCGCTGCAACGGAGAAGTGTGCAAGGACAAAAAGAAAACACAATATTAAACCGATCTAAAAAATGCATACCAAGTTTTCTATCTGTTTTATTTTTATTTTTTATCGGGCATTTGTTAAAGTCAAATATGCTTAAATTTTTGTTTGTCTTCTTTGGCGTTTTTCAAACCGAAATAGAAGCCGTAACCAAAGCAGTAGAAACCCTGGAAGAAAATAGCCCAAGCTGCAATCGTATTAACTTTTATATTGACAGTCAAGCAGCAATTAAGGCAATAATCTCGCATACCACAGCACCTAAATGAGTGTTAGAGTGTAAGCAGGCCCTGGAGAGAATCGGGACAGGGAGAAGCATACATCTATATTGGGTCCCAGGGCATATGGGAATAGATGAGAATGAATAAGCGGATGAACTAGCTAAAAAGGGCGCATCACTCGAAGCTTGCGCCGCAGACGTCTCAATTAGACTGGGCGAAATTAAGCGATGGCGAGAGGGTCACATGATCGACCAAGCAGGAAAGGCGTGGGTTCAAGCGCGGGGCTGTAAAGTGTCGAAGATTATGTGCAGGTCTTACAACCTTAAACTAACAAAGTTGCTTTTATCATTAAAAGAGAGGACTGTAGACTCATACGGGTATTCTGACTGGACACTGCCATCTGGCGTCACATACCTTTAAATTATGCTTGGTCAGTGATAGCAGTAGGAAGTGCGGGTTGGAGGAGGGAACGATCGAACACGTGCTGTGCTCTTGCCCTGCGCTTGCCAGGCTAAGACTTCAGCTATTAGGAGTGATACAGCTGTCAGATCTAGAAGCAGCAAGTGGCTTAAATCCTAGGAAGCTTCTAGTAATTGCCAAGAGGACGGAGTTATTTTATAACATAGGTCCTGGTTTTTGATAGGGTTTTTCAGTTTGGTCGTTAAAACAAACTTCTGGTAACACAACGGACTTATTCAGTCTATGTGAGGTCCTCATGGACCGGCCAGTTCAACCTAACCTAACCTTGGTTTGGAATTCCACAAAGTTTTTGGGAGAGATTTTAAAATTTTTTAAAAATCAAAAAACAATTATGGCCGCCGAGAAGAGAGAATGGTTTTACCTTCCTATACTTTTATCATGGGTTGAAGATATCATCGATAAGTAGACTCAAATACATATGGTAGCATTTGCATTACCCCTTTTTATGCCAATGCATTTCAGCATGTGCGTCATGACCTCCTATGCAAATGCATTCTTATGCATATTTAAATACCGACCATAAACATTCATATTGCACTCATATTGCACTCATATTACAATGTTGAACCACATAAATTATATTCACTCCAACACAGCGGGAGTTCAACGTCATATGAATGCCGACAACAACAAGCATATCCATTTGCATTTGTTTGTAAACCCTTGCTCAATGAGTCACACTAACGCCTAGATTCTGAGCGTTACCGGTAACGCTGTCATCACCGAAAAACTCACCAGTGTCTGTGGAGAAATTTGAAAGGTAGTTTTCTTCGCTTTCACGGTTGCCAATTTGGTCCATTTGGACCAAAAATGGTCCCTTCCAACCCCATTTGGTCCACTGGTCCCTTTTCTTCCATTTTGGTCCTTTATAGGCAGTAGCCACGATTGGTACTTTTCTTTCCTTTTCACTCAGGTAAAAATTCACAATATTGCCCAAAAATTCGCCACATTTTCGTTAGCCCCCATATAATTTTGAATTTACTTCAATGGAACTCTCACCATAAAAAAAGGACGTGTGGCACTCGGGGACTGCCGCGGTAAAGCTATTGCATATTATCAACTTATGAAATTATAATATATATGCAACATTTTGTTTTCTTTGATATTAATTCAAGTTATGTCTTTGATATTAATTCAAGTTACACTTTTTAAGCGTGGTGACCGATAAGAAAACAAATTTTTTACTTTTATTGAATAAATGAGAAGTTAATATTGGTTCACAAATTCTTATTATTATCTTACAAGATATGTACATACATAGCTTATTCAGGAATATTTATAATTGGAATTATAGATTTATGGTAACTGAAATAGGAAACATACGTTTGAGACTTGATATCCTCTAAATATCTTGCAAAATACCGCTTCAATGGTGGTCCCATATTTTGTTGTGGATTCTTTTGGATCATTATTTATTTTCAAATTAATATGTACATCAAATACCAGTTACGGTTTTTTTTTGATTCAGTAAAATCTGTACAATAGCTTAAAGATTTTTTAAATATTTAAATTTTTCTATGTATAAAAACCACAAATGCACAAACATAATCTAACACTTACACTTGTGAATGCACCTTGTCGACTAATATAAAATTTCAGTGCAGAACACAGAATATCATAAACAGAAAACAAAGATGTATACAAACAATAAACAGTAATAATAAACAAAATATCTGCTAACAACAACGTATATATTAACTTGTTGGACACCCTCAGCATTATTGTTGCTAACTTCTCTTCATTACCCAATGTCTGCGTGAGCGATGTTGTCGGTGTCGCTCTTAAAATTCACGCGTATGTCATTAGGTGTATTGATAATATGTAGCATTTCGAGAGTGTACCGCTTGGAATATTGTTTTTCTTCTTGCAATATTGTAATATTTTCTAAGTCCGGAGAGTGTCCCGTGGTCTTGCAATGTTGCGATAAAGCCGTTCTGTTGTCGTTAGAGTGGTCGCGATTTTTGATGTTCGATTTGTGAGCGGAAATCCTTGTCTTTAGTTTTGATTTAGTAGTACCCACATATACTTTGTTGCATACGTGGGACCCGTCGCCATTACATTTAATTTTGTATATTACGTCGGTTTCTCGTATTTTTAGATTTTGCTTTTTGTATTGCTGTATATTTGTTGTAGGGTATTTTTATATTGGAACGCGATTTGAAATTTTTCTTTGTCATACATGTTTGAATGTTTTATTCGGTTAGACAAACCAGGAACAAATACCGCAGTCTTATACATTTTGTTTATGTTTTGTTCTTTATTTTTATTCGTAGCGTAAAATTGGTGGATATAACCATTAATAAGGTGGACCGGAAACTCGTTGTTTTGAAGTATTTTTTTGATGATGCTTATATTTTTCGGCTGATAGAGAGAACTCGCCTGATAAAATTTTTGGCGGTGTTTATTATTATACTCCTATCATGTTTCGAGTTAAAATTTATTAACCTCCCGGAAGCCGTAGGCTTTTTATACCAGTCAAAGGTTAGGTGGTTGTTATTTCTTATATTTATATTTCTTATATTTTTTACAGCCCTGAAGATGATTTCTAATTGAAATCGAAATATCCACAAAATAAATAAATAAAACATATATGGTATAATTAATTGCATTTTTATTATTAATATATATGTGTGGCCTAGAGCTCGGAAATTCTTTTTGATAAAACTTTTGAAAGGCCGAAAATAAAAATAAAAACAACATCAACTATTTAAATTTTACTTTAACTTTAACTTTAATTTTAACTTTAACTTTAACAACAAAGAAAGATAAAAGTAGAGAAAGCGAGAAAGAAAGGGGCGATGAAGCGGTGTTCAAGAAGAGCACTAAAGTGCTGAGATCGCCGGTTTTAACAATCCCCGCTAAAGCGACCTTGTCGGTAATGCCCACACAAGGCACCGAATCGGCGGAAAAGACAAAGGCGGCGAAAGCACAGCTGCGCGACAACCCCAGCCAGTCAACACCTGCTACTGCAAGGGAAAAAGCGTCGGTCAGCTCACCCAGTGTCGTTGCACAGCGCGCTGTTGGGAAGGAGAAACGTGCGACTCCGCCAAGTGGTTCACTCTCATACACAAGCCTCGAAGGGAAGAGCCAAGACGAACTGCTGGAGTACGCGGTATCAGTGCTGCGCGAGATGCAGGAAACCGCTCTCAAGCAGAAGACCGTGTCTAAGGACATAAAAACCGGTATGGCTCTTCTCGAGGAAGCGTTAAGCTGCATGGGATCGTTAAGGGCCCAAAAGGTAGATGAGAGCAGAGAATCGGGCCGAAAAAGCAAGAGGGCACGAACGAGCTCAGATTCCCACTCAGAGGACTTGGAAGCCAAAAAGAAACGAGATGAAAGAACAAATACGCTTTCACAAGGTGAGCCTTGGTCCAATGTAGCGCGCCGGAGGCTGAAACAGCGGGCCCAGCCAGCCAAGCAGGCAACTCCGTCCAAGCTCCTAAAGCTCAAAAACGGGGAGAAAGAGGAGACAAGCAGCAACTTTTGTGGTAAAACCTGTGGAAGGCAAAAGCTATGCCCAGGTACTAGGGGCCATACGCGGCCAGCTCCGCCCTAATGACACAGGTACGGTGGTACGGTCAGTACGAAAAACCAAATCTGGTAACGTACTGATTGAAACGGCGCGCTTTAGTGACCAGACGGCCTTCAGAGCAGCTATAGGTAGTGCAGTAGGAGAGGTCGGTGAAGCACAACAGCTTTCCAAGCGGATGAAGTTGGAAGTACTTAGCATGGACTGTCTCACAACTGAAACAGAAATCCAAGACGCAATAAGGAGGGAGGTCGGAAAAGAAGAAATCACTAGACCTCTCCGTGTCTCCGAGAACAGAAAATGGCGGTCGTCGAAGTGGACGAGAATATTGGCAACGCCCTACTCAAAAAAGGTAAAATTCCTATCGGATGGATACAGTGCCGAATCAGACAGCGAGCAGAAGTACAACGCTGCTTTAGGTGTCTCGGCTACGGACACCGGAAGGCTGAATGCAAGGGTCCAGACAGGAGTAACGCCTGCTGGAAGTGTGGGCAAAGCGGCCACAAAGCTTCGGCCTGTACCGCAGCTCCAAAATATTACCTGTGTAATACGCAGAAGCTCGATCATGTCCCTGGATCTGGAGTATGCAGCATATTCAGAGCGGCAGTCGCTGTTGCAAAGGCCAAAGTCTCAATTCAATAGTGATTAGTTTTATCCAAGGCAACCTAAACCGGAGCAGACTTGCTGATGAGCTACTACAACAGTTGGTCTTAGACCATAAAGCTAACTGCGTTATCATCAGCGAACCCTATAGAGCCCGAAATGATTGGCATATAGACAACACCGGCACCGCCGCAATCTGGATGACAGATGCAAACGCCAATATTGTGAACCGTGTTGCCGGACAAGGCTACGTCCGCCTAACTACGAATAATACCACAATAGTAGGCTACTACTTGTCCCCGAATGATCCCATTCAAACGTTCAGGGACAAGCTTGAACTTATTGAAGACGACCTGAGGGACTTAACTAGTAACCTGGTTGTGGCGGGAGACTTTAACGCAAGAGCCGTCGAATGGGGAATGCCGCAGACTAACACCCGTGGAAGGTTAGTCCTTGAGATGGCAGCCAGGCTCGGTTTGAACGTGCTTAACACTGGTACGACCCCTACATACCGACGGCCAGGCTTTGGATACTCGATTCCCGATGTAACACTAGTGTCAGAAAGCCTGCTGCTGACCGCTGCTGGATGGAGAGTCATCGAGGATCTGACTGGCAGCGATCACAACTACATCACTTTCCACCTAAACGATCCCGGTCAGAGGCAGATTTCGAACGGGCCACGTGGAACAAAAGCATGGGACGCATCCAAGGTCGACTCTGCCACGTTCTCCGCATCAGTACTGGGGATGCCCGACGGATAATCAACAACTCCAGTCCGACGGAAGAGGCGGTTGAAAAGACAATGAGCTGTCTTCGCCACGCTTGCAACCTCTCTATGTCACGGAGGGGAGTGTGGAGTGGTAAAAAGCAGGTATACTGGTGGAATAGCGAAATCGCGGAGCTGCGGAAAATATGCCGCAGGATGCGAAGGCTAACAACTCGCGCGCGCGCAGACCTGAGGCTCTAGAAAAGTCGGAAGCGTACAAAGGAGCGAAGAAAGCTCTTAGTGCTGCCATTAAGCAAAACAAGCTTAAGTGCTGGAAAGCGCTTTGCGAGGAAGTGGATCGAGACCCCTGGGGGCAGGAATATAAGATAGTAATGAAGAAGTTCCCTTCCGCCAAACCAGCTGATGGACGAGAACCAAATAAGGAACATTGTGGATGGCCTGTTTCCCACCCAACTGCCTAGGGAGGGCGGGTACGTTACCCATGAATATCGCAACGTGGAACCATTCCAAGAAGAAGAGCTTAAAACTGCCGTGCGAACTATGAAACCTAGGAAAGCATCTGGGCCCGACGGAATACCCGCGGAGGCAGTTATACTAGCTGCAAATAACTGCCCAGAACTTATGTTGCACATGTACAACAAATGTCTCGAAGAAAGAACTTTCCCCACCATATGGAAGACAGAACGACTGGGTCTCATTCCAAAAGGGAAAGGAGATCCCAACTCTCCATCATCCTACCGTCCCCTATGTATGTTGGACACAGCAGGGAAATTGATGAAGAGTCTCCTGAAGCAACGCCTCACCAGAGCGTTACAGAAAGCCGGAGGACTGTCGCCCAGACAGCATGGTTTTCGGAGGGGGCACTCCACAATCGATGCCATAGCAGAAGTTATAGACGCAGTCAAGAAAGCCGAGACAGGGTACCACAGAGCAAGACCTATAGTGTTGCTGGTCACGCTGGACGTCAAAAACGCTTTCAACTCAGCTAGGTGGGAGGACATGCTTGAGGCACTAGAAAGCACTTTCAAAGTACCGCAATATTTGTTAGAAATTTTAAGGGACTACCTAAGAGAAACGCATCTAATATGTTAAAGTACTCACGGTCAAAAAAAGGTAAAAATAACAGGTGGAGCAGCCCAGGGTTCGGTAATAGGTCCCGATCTCTGGAAAATAACTTACGACAGTCTTCTTCGATTAGACATGCCAGAAAGTACCTTCCTCGTTGCCTTTGCAGACGATGTGGCAGCTGTGATAACAGCACCAAGCTGCGAGCTGGCACAGCTAAAATTAAACCAGGTCATGCGTAATGTAAATAGGTGGATGGCTGAGCACGGTCTCCAGTTAGCAACAGCCAAAACGGAGATCGTCATCCTCACAAAGAGACGTATTCCCACTACCACAAACATGATGGTTGGGGACCAGCCAATAGAAACACTCACTTCAACGAAATATCTGGGAGTGAGGTTAGACAGCAAACTCAACTTCTCGGATCACATACGAGGGGCCTGCGAAAGAGCTGCGCGCATAATAGCGCAGTTGAGTAGATTAATGGCAAACACAGGTGGCCCAAAGCCATGCACAAGGAAGTTGCTTGCATCAGCCTCGGATTCTATACTCTTATATGGTGCAGAAATCTGGGCGAACGCAATGAAATACCGGAAGAACCGAGTCGCCCTCACCTCGGTCCAACGCAGAGGGGCGCTGCGAATATCTTCAGCTTACCGCACGGTATCAGCTGAAGCTGTCCTGGTCGTTGCGGGAACCATACCGATATATCTTCTCGTTGAGGAAAGAAAAACAATATATGACAACGGATCGCAAGCAAGTAGAGCTGCTGTTGCCATGCAGGCGCGAGAAGAATCGATCCGACGCTGGCAAGATCAGTGGAGCAACAGCATCGTAGGAAAGTGGATTAGGGAACTAATACCTGAATGAATCCATGGTTGAAGCGACCGCACGGAGAGGTAGACTTTTACCTGACCCAGTTTCTAACGGGACACGGTTACTTCCGCAAATACCTACACAGAATGGGAAAGGTTGATAGCCCGAGCTGCCTTTACTGTGGGAAAATAGACGATGTACGCCACACCTTCTTCGAATGCAGGCACTTCTCCTATCAGCGAAGGAGGGTAGAAGATGTACTTGGCGACCTATCCCCGGGCAGTGTCATTAATAACATGACCTGTCGAAGAGACAGATGAGATACGGTCAGCACATATGTGAGGCATATACTTACCAGTAAACGAGAAGACGGATGCCTAGCCCATTAGCGTGAGAGTAGCCATAGAGCTCACGTAGCGCGCACCCGTACCCGGAGTAATGCTAAACGCGGTCCCAGGTACGGGCGCGGGCCGTGGGAGGTTAGGTTTTAGTGGGTAGGCCTTCATGGAAGAAGGGAGTCCTACACTCGGAGAGTCTCGCAGTGAGGCTTAAATATCCCGGTCAGTGCATAAAGCATTTCCTCCTTCCACGAAACACAAAAAAAAAAAAAAAATATAAATAAACAAAACAAAAATTTAACTTTAACTTTAACTTTAACTGTGAATTTAACTTTAACTTTAACTTTAACTTTACCTTTAACTTTAACTTTAACTTTAATTTTAATTTTAACTTTAACTTTAAATTTTACTTCAACTTTACCTTTAACTTTAACTTTAACTTTAACTTTAACTTTACCTTTAACTTTAACTTTAATTTTAACTTTAACTTTAACTTTTACTTCAACTTTAACTTTAACTTTAACTTTAACTTTACTTTTAACTTTAACTTTAACTTTAACTTAAATTTAACTTTAACTTTAACTTTAACTTTAACTTTAACTTCAACTTTAACTTTAACTTTATGATAGAGATCCAATTTTATGTATTTGGCCTGTTGCTAACACCGAACCTTTTTCGAACCTTTTCGAACCTTTTTTGACAAATATCCGTTACGGTTTTTTTTGATTTAGTCGCCAAGCCCGCGATAAAATCTATGCAATAGCTTAAAATTGCTCAGTGAATAAAATGTACCAGAACAATGACATTTCACCTAGGATATAATTTATGCCAGACATTAAAAAGAAATGTGTTGGCAAACACATTGTCGTTAATTGTTGATAAAATAACCGACTAATCAAAAAAAACTCTCGTTTTATAATAATATTAATAACGGCTAGATATTTCGATTGGTTATACAACACTATATAAAATATATGAAAATAAAAATTGCTTCTCGCCTAGCATAGCTTATAGCGAGCACTCTGCCGTGAGCCTAAGACTTTCAAAACTTATACAAAGAAATTCTATGCATTACTTCTCGTTTGGCACGTTGATATTTAAATCTTTCTCACCCAGCTCAATGAATAAATAAATAAAAAATAAATGTAAGGCGCGATAAACTCCGATGAGATTTAGGGGGAGCTTCTCTTCCTTTTTAATTTTTCCTACAAATTGGCGGGACGGGATCTACTTGTTTTATGCCGACTCCGAACGGCATCTGCGAGGCAGATGAGTTTTCACTGACAGTTTTTCATGGCAGAAATACAGTCGGAGTGCTTGCCAAGCACTGCCGAGGGGCGACCCCGGTTAGAAAAATTTTCTTCTAATTGAAAAAACTTATTCGTAAAATTTTGATGTTGCTTTGCCCGGGGTGTGAACCCAGGACATTCGGTGTGGTAGGCGGAGCACGCTACCATCACACCACGGTGGTCGCCAGCTCAATGAGTTCAATGAATTCCAAGACTATTGTGGTGTTAAGCCACGCAACGTAATTGAAAACTAAGTATTTTGGCACAAGAAATATTTTAACTCGAAGATAGAAGGAAGCAAATGCAAAAGAGATTTGATTTCGGAAGAAATGTTTTGTATAAAATTATTCCCGTAGGTGCTAGCAGAACCCCTGAGGCCTGGGATCAAAACTCACATTTACTGAATCTAGGCTCTGATATGAAGTTTAAACGTTAAGGGAAAAAGTAAGCATCTATAAAAATTGCACTAACAAAATTGCGTAGTTTCATTTATGATTTACTGAGTTTTCCACATACATAGTTCGGCGACACCAGAACGCAAATTTTGAACCGTTTCTTACTAAAACCTAACTGTACTATACATTTTATTTCATTGCGTTGTTGGTTAAGTAAGTTTATTGTATAAAAAAGAACGTATGTATGACGTACATTGCATATTAAACAAATGCAGGGTATAAAGAGCATGAGAAACACAGGGTTAAATATATAATTCAGTTATTCAACAGCTTCCCTGAATTAGTTATTGCAAAACTTGAAGTTGCTCATGCTTTTCATTTACATACATATTCATTTGATTATTCAATTCATTTAGCAATATTATTTTAGGCCGAACTTATCTGTCAAATATTTCAATTTTTGCGCAGTTATGCCTTTAGTCAGGATGTCTGCTAACATTTCATTGGTGGGTATATATTTTAATTCTACAGCTTTATTTTCTATCTGTTGACGGATAAATTTTGCCTTAATATCAATATGTTTAGTGCGTGACGAATATGAGTTATTTTGCGCCACCAAGGTGGCACTTTTGTTGTCACAATATAAAGGCAAGCAATAAACATCGTGTGGTACGAGCTCGCTTTCCAATCGCCTCAGCCAAATTGATACTTGGATTGCAGCAAATACAGACATAAACTCCGCCTCCGTTGATGAAAGTGCTATTGTCTTTTGTCTTTTCGTTGCCCAAGCTATAGCCCCAGATTGAAATGAAAAAATGTACCCAGTAGTTGAACGCCTACCGTCTATATCTCCAGCCCAATCAGCATCACAATAACCAGTGATGTGACCTTCCGGCTGCTTCGTGTACTCTAACCCTAGATCGATGGTACCTTTTAAATATCTCATCAATCGCTTAACAGCTTCCCAATGTGGCCTGCCGGGATTTGTACTGTACCTACTCAACACGTTCACGCTGTATCATATGTCTGGTCTCGTTACCTGTGCCGCAAACAACAAACAACCGATTGCTTGCATGTATGGTGTTTTAGCCATCATATGTTTTTCGCTCTCTTCTTTCGGGCACATTGCAATGGAAAGCTTTTGATTATAGTCGAATGGTGTTGTTACCGGGTTACAGTCAGCCATACCGAAGCGATCCAGCACGTCACTTATGAACTGGGATTGATCAATCTTAATTGAATGTGATGAGCGCGTGATTCGGATACCTAAAACCGAAGAAGCTTCTCCCATGTCTTTCATTGCAAATTTCTTAGCGAGGCTTTCTTTCAGGGAATCGATCTGCTTCACATCATTTGAAAATATCAAAACATCATCTACGTAAATTGCCATGTATATCATATAACTATCGGTGATTTTATAGTAAACGCATTGGTCAACTTCGCTTCTATTAAGTCCTATTTGGAGCAGCTCATTATTTAGTGTTTCATTCCACACTCGCCCAGACTGCTTTAGTCCATAAATAGCTTTACGCAACTTGCACACCTTGCCTGACCCATCTCTAAACCCTTGTGGTTGGGTCATAAACACCTCCTCTTTCAGTGTACCGTTGAGGTATGCCGACACGGCATCCATTTGATGGATTAGCATATTGTACTTAATAGCCAATGCTATAAGAAATCTTAAAGATTCATACCGTACAACCGGAGCAAAAGTTTCGGTGTAATCTATGCCCTCACGTTGGCTGTACCCTTTAGCACCGTTTTCATTCCGCTTTGTCTTGAAGACCCACTTAGAAGCTATTGCTTTTCTTCCTGGAGGTAATTCAACAAGCTCCCAAGTATCGTTCGCCATTAGTGACTCAATTTCACTTTGCATAGCCGTGTTCCAATCGTTTGAAGCAGCTACGGCTTCTTCAAACGTTTCAGGGTCATTAGAGACCAGCTGCATAGCACAAAGGTTATACGACTGAGGAGTTTTTTTCAAGAGCCTCTCAGATCTGCGAACTTCAGCACTTTCGGCTGTTTCTTCCTCACAGCTTCTACCGTCAGAGTCATCTTCTGATTTTGTGCCCTCATAATTTGCAATTGTGTTCACCGCACAATCGGTTTCATTAGGTTTTTCATTTACGCAGCTTGTGTTCGTTCGCAACTTGTTGTCGTTTTCAAATTCATTAAAACACTCATTCTGACAATCTGCGTCGCTATTTTCAATTACAGGTGCAAGTTCTTCACCACTACCATCGCCCCCAGAATTTGCACTCTCTGGTTCTACTAACATCGGATAATAATGATCTACCGGACTCTGATTGCATGAGTTACGTTCATTTTCAAGAAACACTACATCTCTGCTTACTATGATTTCTCGCTTCTTAGGGTTGTATAACCGATATGCTTTGCTTTCAGCACTATAGCCCACCATGATACATTCAAGAGATTTTGGGTCTAACTTGTGTCGTTTTTCTTTACTTATATGCACCATTGCTGTGCAACCGAAAACGCGTAAACGACTCAAATCAGGTTTTCTACCAGACCAAATTTCTTCAGTAGTTCGAATATAGCCCCTACATGGTACTCTATTTACGATATAAGCAGCTGTTACAGCAGCTTCTGCCCAGAAACTTTCATTGAGGCTGCTATCAATAAGCATACACCGAATGCGCTCTACAATCGTGCGGTTCATGCGTTCAGCAACGCCGTTCTGCTCGGCCGCATAAGGGAAAGTCTTTTCATGTAAAATACCATGTCTCACCAAGAAATCGTTAAACATTTTATTTACGTACTCTCTGCCGTTATCTGTACGCAACGATTTTATTTTCTTCGAGCACTGATTTTCTACCGCTGTTTTGAACTCTACAAATTTGTTGAACGCGTCGGACTTGTTTTTGAGAGGATAGATAAATACTTTGCGCGAATAATCGTCTACAAAGGTTAGCATAAATCGAGCGCCTGAAAATGATTTGCGTTTGAATGGTCCAACAACGTCGGAATGTATCAATTCAAGCAAACCTTCAGCTCGTGTACCAGCTTCTTTATTTGGTCTTCGTGTTTGTTTACCTTTCACGCAAACTTTACATGTATCGGACTTACCTTTGTCCAACACTACACCTGTGCAAGAATTCTTCACGCTAATCATGCTCCTGTCACAAATATGCGCTAATCTACGGTGCCATAAACTTGAATTATCTTTAACTATTAACACGCTTGGTTGTTTTAGATCAATTTCACAATCCATTCGGTAAAGTCCATCTTCACAATTGCAGTGGCGATTAATTTATTATTTCTATCAAGAATTTTACACTTGCTTTCATCAAAAATTACTATTTTCCCTGTTTTCGTGATTTGACTTACTGACAGCAAATTTGCGCATAAGCCTGGCACATGTTCGACATTTTTGACAGTTACGCTTTGTTGCAATTTTTCGCCGAAAGTTCGCATTTCAACATCTCCCATTTTTTCTACGGAAAGCTCGCTGTTATTCGCAACAACAATTACTTTGTTATTTGTACTTCTTTCGTTATGTAAAACAACATTATTATTTGTCATATGATTCGTTGCGCCAGAGTCTATGTACCACTGTGCGTTGGTGTTGTGCATATATTCTTTTACTTTTGTACGTGTTGTTTTCGCGTATGATTTCATGCTGGATGCAAAGAGAACTTCTTTTTTCTTTGCGCTGTCTCTTCTTTTATTGGGACAATTTCGTGAGAAATGGCCTATCTCTTTACATGTATGACATCTTAATTTTTTTCGTTTGATGTTCTTTGTATGAAATGCGTTAATTTTTGTCGAACCGCTATCAAATTTTGCATCTTGAAGCAAAAGATTTTTTCACCATATCAACGGTATGCTTTTCTTTCGAATTTTCCACAGCCATTACTAATGGTCTAAAATCGTCCGGAAGACCCGCTAGCATGAGAGATGCAGCCAACTCATCGTCTATATTCAAACCAGCACTTCGGACTTTCAAAGCAATCATAACAAGTTCGTTTACATACTCTTGTATCGAACTATGATTTTCCAGCTTGATATTGACCAACTGTTTCAACAGTTCTACTTTTCTTGTCAATCCATTGTCCTCATATGCATTTAGCAAATATTCCCATGCCTCCTTTGCCGTCGAAGCAGATGCTATGTGACCGAAGTTAGACGGGTCAATCATCAGCGTAATTTCCGCTAAGGCACGTTCATTTTTTTCGTTGTCTTTATCCGATAATACACCTGTCTCTACCACCTTCCAACAGCCTTTGATGACGAGGCAGGATTTAGCTTGCCTTTTCCACGTATCAAAGTTTTCGCGACCTCGTAATCTTTCTACGGGATAAACTAATGAGGTAGATGACGTGTTCATTTTTAAAGAAAACTAAAAACGCGTGGCATGCGGCCCATAACCTGTTGTTGGTTAAGTAAGTTTATTGTATAAAAAAGAACGGATGTATGACGTACATTGCATATTAAACAAATGCAGGGTATAAAGAGCATGAGAAACACAGGGTTAAATATATAATTCAGTTATTCAACACATTGCAATCAACAATATAATGCTAGAACCAAGAGCTTTGTTACCAAAACTAGGTTCACTACGTTGGGTGGTGAAAGACATAGATTTATCTTATGTCATGTTTGTTCAGCTTGAATTAAAGGAAAGTCTTCACTACGTTTAGTAAAATTTTATATGGAAACATCTTAAAATTTTGTATTTTATACTAATAAAATAAAACCTGCAAAGACAAGAAAAGAAAAAATACGTATTTGTCAAAAAATGGGTTTGAAAAATACGTTGGGGAGGGTAGCTTAGATGTAGATTGCTAGGGGCATGAAGCAGAAGGTACCAGAGGTAGGGTAAGCACTGCTAGGCAGTTGGTAGCACGCAAAGTTTGGCAATATTTCGGGTTATTAGTCCGTTTGGGTTTTGAGTTCCACAACTCGCACATGGTTATCCGATCCAGGGTGTAAAGTTATTACTCGCGCCAAACGCCATTCGTTCGGTGGTAGTAAATCATCCTTTACCACGACTAAATCTCCAACTTGAATGTTGCGTTGAGGGCATTTCCATTTGTACCGCTTGTGCAACTCCTTGAGGTACTCATTCTTCCATCGTGTGCTGAACTGGTGATGAAGCGTTTTCAGTTTCTGCCATTTATTGACCAGGGTGAGATGATCGCCAGTTGGCTCCGGCAGTGACAAGAGTGGCGCGCCACGTAGGTAATGCCCTGGGGTTAGGACTAGGGGATCCATTGGATCTTCGGACATAGGGGAGAGCGGTAGGGAGTTGAGGACCGTTCCATGTGTACCAAGAGGGTAGTGAGCTCTTCGAAGGAAAACTTCTGGTTTCCTGCTACCTTCGTAAAGTGTATCTTGAAACTTTTCACGGCCGCTTCCCAAAGACCACCCATTTGTGGAGAGTATGGTGGGATGAATTTCCATAAGAATATGTGAGTTGCATATTTTTCGGCGACGTCTGTAGCGACTTCCTTGAGGAATGTGGTGAATTCCCTTTGTAGTACGCGTTGTGCGCCGACGAACGTTTTCCGTTGTCAGAAAATATCTGATGGGGTAGGCCACGGCGGCCAGTGAATCGGGCAAAGGCTGCGTTGAAGGCATTCGTGGTGAGGTCAGAACACACTTCTAAATGAACAGCTTTTTTTGAAAAACAGACGAGCACACAAACGTAAGCTTTGACATAAGAAGCTCGGCGAATGGGAGAAGTTTTTACCATAAATGGTCCAGCAAAGTCGACTCCTGTTTTATGAAAGGGTAGGGAATATGTTGACCTCACGGGTGGCAAAGCTGCCATTATCTGCGTTTTCATCTTCTGTTTGTAGATGGTGCAGGGATTGCAGTGGAAGATGAGCTTTCTGACCTTTTGCCTCAAACGTGAAATGTAGTACTCTTGCTGTACCATTCGGATCATCAGCTGCTTGTCAGCGTGCAGCAGGTTCAAATGGAGGAAGTCCAACAGAAGAGAACAAAATCGGGAGTTCTCGGGTATGATAGTTGGGTGCCGCTCATTAGACCTATAGGTTGCACATGCTAATCTTCCAAAAACTCGCATGATTCCTGAGTCATCTAACATGGGGTTTAATGTCAGAAGGGTGTTTTTTTGGGTAAGGGTCCTGACGTTTGAAGCAGCTCTATCGTTCTCCGTAACGATTCCGTTGAGTTTGAATGATGATTTTGATTTAGGCATCATTCACTTCGGCGTGGGTGAGGTTGAGCGTGGCTGGATCCGTCAGTTTCCTTGCTTTCTTGATAAACCGCAACATATAGGACACGACTCTAAGCGCTCGAGAAAACGACGAAAACCGGTCGAGTATGTCTATATTTTCTCCCTGCAGGGTGTGGAATACTTCCACATATCGTTGTTCGTGGGGAGTTGGGTGGTGAGATATATCCTTTGGCCACGAAGTTGATGGATTGACAAGCCAATTAGGTCCTTCCCACCATAATGGTCATTGAACTAAATCCTGAAACTTGCAGCCTCGAGTGCCCAAATCCGCTGGGTTGTC
Organism: Eurosta solidaginis; assembly: GCF_040869045.1. NCBI lineage: Eukaryota > Metazoa > Arthropoda > Insecta > Diptera > Tephritidae > Eurosta > Eurosta solidaginis. The sequence goes on from NC_090319.1 coordinate 150,481,481, forward strand.
CTTACTGGAAACGTGCCTCCAAGTGGCGTTGTCGACGTTCTTAAGAATTTCGGATATCCTGCTGGCGACATACGTTTTGCAGGTATGGGGGGTTTTCTAACCATGCCAGTACGATGGCAGAATCGCACCAGAGAGTAAGTTCATGTGGGGGTAGGTTCAGCTCACTTCGGAGCTGTTTCACTAATTTGGAGAGTAAGACTGCTCCACAGAGTTCTAACCGTGGAAGACTCACGGTTTGAAGGGGTGCTAATTTGCTTTTAGCAGCTAGCAAATGGGATGAAAAACTAGTTTCATGGGTTTGTACACGTAAATATATACAGGCACAAAATGCTTTTTCGGAAGTATTTGAAAATCCATGCAGCTGCAAGAGTTTATACGGGGAATACTGTACCCACCTAGGGATTTTAATTTCTCTGATATGAGGTAAATTTTCGTATATTAAGGTCCATTTTTGGAGAGCCCCGGGCTTGACGTCTTCGTCCTAATCCGTTCCTTCCATCCAGAGTTGTTGCAGCAACATTTTGGCAAGAATCATTATTGGCGATAGCAATTCTGCGGGGTCAAACAGTTTCGCAACTGCTGATAAAATCCGCCTTTTCGTAGTCGTGTTTTCTGCTGATGGTGGATCGTACGTATAGGTGAAGGTGTCGGTTAGCGCGTTCCACTGAATTCCAAGGGTTTTTGTGGAACTCGAATAGTGGAATTTAAGAAAGTCGACGTCTAGCAAATCAGGATCGGGAACGGGTTTTAAAATTTCAGGGTGATTTGCCGACATCTTTCTCAAAGGGAACCCTGCCGATTGTAGGACTTCTATAACTTGGGTCATGGAGTTCAAAGTGGACTGTATACTATGACCGCCTGACAAAATATCGTCAACATATGTTTCGTTTAATAAAATGTTTTTAGCGAGCGGATATTCATCTTGACAGTCGTGGGCGAGTTGGTGTAGGGTTCGAATTGCCAAATATGGCGCGCAATTTACACCAAAGGTAACTGTTTTTAGTCGAAAATATTCTATCGACAGAGTTGGGTGTTTTCGAAAAACGATTCAATGAAAATATTTATCTTCTTCATAGATGAGTATTTGGCGATACATTTTCTCAATATCGCCGTTAAAAACAAACTTATAAAGTCGCCATTTAAGTATGACGACAATTAAGTCATTTTGTGGTATGGGGCCTGTATGAAGCACGTCGTTCAACGAGTTGCCAGAGTGCGACATTTTTGATGCGTTGAAGACGACTCGCACTTTTGTGGTTTTGCTGTCGGGTTTTATGACGGCATGATGGGGTAGATAAAGCGATAGATATTTACCATCTCTAATCTAAATCTCTTGTTGGGAGGCGGGTTCCATGTGATCCATGCTTAAATATTCATTAAGGACTTCAAAATATATGTCTCTTTATTCGGGTTTTCTTCCGAGGGTGCGTTCGATGCGGATGTACTGCTGTTTTGCTGCGGGTCGTGAATGACCGAGTGCCATGTTGGCTGGAAATTCCGATCTGAATGGTAGTTTGACTCTGTAGCGTCCATCTTCCTCACGAATTGTGGTTATCCGGTAGAGTTCTTCGCAGTATTCATCATCTGCTGATCGTTGCTGGGTTTGGTGAACTTCTTCCTGTTCCCAAAATTATCTCAAAAGTTGATTGATGGGGTCATCGGTGCACTCTGTGACAGGAGTTCTGAAGGGCTACAGGGGCGCTTAATATCCATCCGAATATTGTGTTTTGGGCAAGTAATGTTCCACTCAAATTCCGTAGGAGCCCTTTGGTGAGGATTTGCGGGGTGATATCGCTGCCGATTACCACATCAATTTTCGATGGTATCGGATACTGTGGATCGGCTAACGGTAAATGGGACAGTTCTTCGATATCGATGCTTGAAACTCTGACTGTGGGAAAGGACTTCGTTAGTTTTGGCAAAATTATTGCTTGTGCGTCTATCATTTGGGTTAAGTCTGCCGAACAGAATGTTATCTGACAGACTTTATTGACATTTTTCACAACCGTTCCACCCATTCCAGATATCTGGTGGAGAGACTCTTTTGTGGGTAGACCAAGAAGCTTTTGTATACGGGATGCTACAAAAGTTTTTTGTGAACCTTGGTCTATTAGGGCACGAATTTTATGAAATTCGCCAGCATAGTATACTGTTACTACTGCTGTTGGTAGTAGGGTGCTTCCATGATTGCTCGAAAAGAGTGTAGAAACCGGGTTTTTGTCCTGAGATTGTTGGGAGGAGTTGGCTCTTGCAGCGGCTTTCGATGATGTGGGTCGCTCGTCGTTCGCTCTCCTAGGGGTGCCTGCTTGGGCATTTTGACCTCTGGGGTTTGGTTGTGATTGTTGGGGTTTGGGCTGCAAATGCAGTAGTGAGTGATGACACTTTTGGCAATAAACGCACGTGAAACTACTTTTACATTCGTTCTTGGGGTGTGACGTTGACAAACAGTTTTCGAAATAATTATTTTCTCTCACAAATTTGATTCGGTCTGATACCGATAAATTCCTAAACCTAACGCAAGATTTTACTGCGTGGTATTGGTTGCATAATCTACACGAAGCCGTTTTATTGAACTCCGTGTGATATGAGTGGGTTCTATTATTGTTAGATTGGGTCGAGTTTTAATTCACCGTTCGTGGTGTAAAACTCAAAAATTTGGGTTTCGCCTTGCCTGGTCTATAGGTACTTATTCTCTCTACTACCTCGTATCTCCTGGTCAAAAATTTATTCATATCATCCCGAAGTTGGAGTTCTTTTCGGGAGCTGAGGGATTGTTCCCATAGTGAAAGGCTTTCACTTGGCAGCTTGGATTAGCAGAGGTAAACGAGAATTGGGTCCCAGTCCGTTGTCGGGATTCCTTAGGTGTTAAGGGTTGACATGCAGTTGTTGATTGTCGTCTGCACCTTCTGTATATGTTCTCCCTTTTCAGCCAATATTGTGAGCAGGTTGAACAGTGTCTTCAATTGGTTGTCGACGAGTATCCTTTTGTTCTCGTACCTAGATCTGAGCGCTTCCCAGGCAAGCTCGACATTTTTTTCGCTCAGTGGGTATTGTTTTACAACAAGTCCAGCTTGTCCTTTTGTTTTCAGGCGTAGGTGGTATAATTTTTGAGCGGGTGATTATTTAGGGTGGTTTTTATAGACTACCGTGAACATATCTCTGAAAGATGGCCAGTCTTCGTATCCACCATGAAAGACTTCGGTGTCACATGCTGGTACTTTCAAATAAAAACCATTTGAGTTTGAATCGTTTATTGGGTGGGCGCGTATTTGTTGTTGGTTGGTGCTAGGAGTGTTGAAAATCTGTAAGGCTTCTAAAATTTCTGATTTGCATGCTTGATACGTTTCCATGCATTTCGCGAATTTTTGCTCAACCGAACCGCTGACATCTGTGTAATTGTCGGAAAAACTTACTCCTCGATGGGACTCTAGCACCTTTGCCCATATTTTGCCTAGGTCTGCTAATTTGACCTTAAGCATACAATCTGATAAATCGGTAGCTTGGGAGGGTGACCATTTTGAGCAGTAAACACCTAATTGGTTACCGTCATATATAAATTCCTGCAGGCATTGGTCTGCAGTGGTCAATTTTTGGGTTTCGCTTGTTTTTGGCATTATAATTTAATGTAATTTACGAAGAAATGGGAGCTTTTATTAAGCTGTGAAAATAGAAACAAAGTTTGTCAAAATGGCAAAAAAAATTTTTTTTTTTTTAAATCAGCCTGATGTATGCTTTGTCTCGGCGCTTCTGAGTACATATTTGAGTATATGTATATGTAAATGGGTGTTCACTGGGGTTTTTTTTTTTTGAGGGTTTTTTGTTATATGTACTTGTCTCAGCGATTCTGAGTACAAGTAATATGGGTATATATGTATGTATATCTATATAAGTGTGTAAAATATATTTGCCGGTAAACTGTGGTGTACCAACAATACCTTTTTGTTTGCCGTGCCAATACACTTGATCTATTGACAAAGTAAATGTATGCAAAATATGTAACCGATGGTCTTCTTCGTTGATTCCTTCTATTATGTAGTTACATAATATGGTCATGCAATTATTTTGTTGAGGGTGGATTTTTGGCTTATACAAAAAGATATGCAAGTGGGTATGGGTGTTATGGGTGCATATACTTGTAGGTTTGTATACAAAATTAATCTTGTGTGCACCGGTAAAATAAACTTTAGGAAAAGTGACAAAAATTTGGCAAAGTTTGTTGCTATGGGTTTTTTATAACATATAAATAATGCAAATTTATTTGTTGAAAAATTTATATGGGTTTTTTGAAGGGACTGTACTTTTTTGTACCAGTGGGTAGGCAAATGAAATTTTTGCCGTTTAAGCTTTATAATGTTGGTATATAACCAGGGTCCAGATCTTTAGATCGGAGGGTATAAATTGGGGGATGTATAGAATTTGGGTCCGTACTTTAGACGGAGGGAATATACTATATTGGGGTATATATTGGGTAACAAAAGTACTTACTCTGACATTTCCTTTAGTTTTATGTGTGTTACTTGTGGGTTGTTTGTGTTGTCCTTTATTGTATTGCTCCTCGTTGATGTTTTCTTCTTCCTTGTTGTTGTAGTTAGTGTTAATGTTGTTGTTGATATGATCTATGCTCAAATAGCTCAAATATCAATTTTTTTTATTAAAAAATTACCACACAAATTTCCACTTTTATACCTTTACTACCCTAAGGTTTAGCACTTCTGACGCTTAAATTGCGTTTTGCAAACAAAAAAATTATTTATTTTTTTCAAGTGGATTTTTCCTTTTTCTAAATTTTTTTTCTCAAAATTTATTGTGTTTTCAAAAAACTATTACCATTTATTTAATTTTTTCCAACTTTTTTGCCTTGTTTATTCACTTTAGGTGTTTTTTTTGTATGTTGCATGTTTGTATGTATCTTTTCTTTTTCTTTTTTTCTCAGCAATTTTCACTCTTTTATCTTTTCTTTTTCAAAGGATTTTACTTTCTTCCTTAAATTTTTCTTATTCAATATTTTTGATTTATAATTTTTTTTTTCTTTTAATCACACGTTGCGTTTTTGGGAACACACAATTTTGTGTATGTATATATGCATGTATTTTTGGTTAAACTTATTTTAAATAATTTTTTTTTTGTTTTGGTTGTTGTACTTAGCACTTTTGTACTTTTTATTTTTTTGTTTTGCGTGAAAAAAATATTTGTAAAAAAATGCCCACTTTCCTCTCTGCTTTCTTCTTTTTTTCTGCAAAGGATTTTATTTTTTCCCTTTTTCGTATTAAATTTTCTGATTTCCAAAAAAAATTTTTTTTTTGTTTTTTTTTTTCACACACCTTAATATTGAACTTTCGTGTTGGTTGTTGGTATTTATGTACTTGTACCTATGTTTGTAAAATTTTATTTTTTTGTAAGCACTTTTATGTTGTTTTTTTTTTGTCCGTACCGACCGCGTTTTTATTTAAAAATTGGTTTTGGTTCTCTTTTCTAATATTCGTGTTTGTTTTTGGTTGCTGGCCTTTTCAACACAGAAGAACCATGTTTACTTTTGCACTACCACAGCACTATATTTATGAAAGATAAGGGCAAGGAGTTAAGTTAAAATATGTACATATTTTGTAACCTATATAAACAAAGCAACTCCAAATTTAAAAAGGAAATTTATGACATTAAATTTAATTAAATTAAACTGGAATAAACGCACGAACGATGCGTGGGTGTGGGCAGTTTTTGATCAACTGAAACATGGAGAGTGAGCGCAGTAGCAGTCACAGCTGAGCTGCCATGATTGCGTTTGGCCGCACTGGCCGGGTGTTGCCAGACGGAGGGGGCAGACTTAATCCGAAAATCGGGTCATGTCTTCAACACGGAGAAAAGTACCTTATCTTAAATTTTCGATAGGTCACCAGCAAAGCTATCTGATGACGAAACCAAAAGCTTTGTTAATAATATTTTTGACATTCATTTCCAAAGCCCCGAAATTGAAAAAATCATAGAAAATTTTAAAAATTACCATCCTAATTCAGAAGAAACAAAATGCCTAAATGAAATAATAAAAAAAATTAAAAAACGTATTATATTTCGAAGGAGATAACTTATCATCCGCTGCAAAATATAAACAAAAAATTTTGACAAAACACGATATTCCTGTGTATTCCAAAGTGTACCGATGCCCTCAGATACATCAACAAGAAGTTGAAAGGCAAATATCTTAAATGCTCAACTCTGGTATTATTAAAAAGTCTACCAGTCCTTATAGCGCACCCACATAGATCGGTCCGAAAAAATCCGATAACTCCGGCTTGCAGAAGTGACGGCTCGTCGTAAATTATCGCAAATTAAACGAGATAACCATAGAAGAAAAATTCCCCATTCCAAATCTGGAGGATATCTTATCTAAGTTGGGTAATGCTCACTACTTTACCACCATAGATCTGGCTATAGGTTTCCACCAAATGGTTGTTGACGAAGCAGACCAACATAAAACCGCATTCTCGACTTCTAACGGCCATTACGAATTCACTCGTATGCCGTTTGGTTTAAAAAATGCTCCTGTGTCATTTCAGAGAATGATGAATAAGGTTTTGAACGACTACATCAACAACAATCGCGCGGTATACCAGGACGACATATTAGTATTCTCCATTTCACTACAAGAGAATCGACATTCCCTTAATAAAATATTTACGAGATTAAGGTAAGTGTCCCTATGTTCGTAGTACTAAGGATTTTTTTGATTTTCTACCTCTCTTGCGTTAAAACAAATGAAGGAAAACTAAAATAGTAAATTTTTCCCATTTAGCTGATCAATCAAGATAAGTTTCCACCTACTTTCAAACAAAACTAACAACTGTTTTAATTTATATAAATCAAAATGTGTGAGAACCTCAAATGTACCTAATTTCGTGGCAAACATTTTCTGATGTACCTAATTCCGTGGTAAAGCGTCCCGTATTTCGTGGTATTTAGTTAAATTCTAATTTTATGGAAAAAAAATAGTTATAATTGATTTCAAGGGCAAATTCCTAAAGATACACAAATTCATTTACTGAAATTCATATTCAGAAATTTAAAATTTAAACTATTTTTTTTTTTTTTTTTTGTTATTTTATTTATGAAAAGAAAGAGTTTCAAGACCAAAATAAATAAGTAAAAACAAGTAAGGAAGGCTAAGTTCGGGTGTAACCGAACATAACATACTCAGTTGAGAGCTATGGAGACAAAATAAGGAAAATCAATCTAGGGTAACCCTGGAATGTGGTTGTATAACATGTGTATCAAATGAAAGGTGTTACTGAGCATTTTAAGAGGGAGTGGGCCTTAGGTCTATCGGTGGACGCCTTTTCGAGATGTCCCCATTAAGGTGGACCAGGGGTGATTCTATAATGTGTTTGTACGATATGGGTATCAAATGAAAGCTGTTAATGAGTATTTTGAAAAGGAGTGATCCTTAGTTCCATAGGTGGACGCCGTTTCGAGATATCGCCATAAAGGTGGACCAGGGGTGTCTCTGGAATGTGTTTGTACGATATGGGAATCTAATGAAAGGTGTTACTGAGCATTTTAAGAGGGAGTGGGCATTAGGTCTATAGGTGGACGCCTTTTCGAGATATCGCCATTAGGGTGGGCCAGGGGTGACTCTAGAATGTTTGTACGGTATGGGTATCAAACGAAAGGTGTTACTGAGCATTTTAAGAGGGAGTGGGCATGAGGTCTATAGGTGGACGCCTTTTCGAGATATCGCCATTAGGGTGGGACAGGGGTGACTCTAGAATGTGTTTGTACGATATGGGTATCAAACGAAAGGTGTTACTGAGCATTTTAAGAGGGAGTGGGCATTAGGTCTATAGGTGGACGCCTTTTCGAGATATCGCCATTAGGGTGGGCCAGGGGTGACTCTAGAATGTGTTTGTACGATATGGGTGTCAAATGAAAGGTGGTAAGGAGTATTTTAAAAGGGAGTAATCCTTAGTTCTATAGGTGGACGCCTTTTCGAGATATCGCCATAAAGCTGGACCAAGGGTGACTCTAGAATGTTTGTACGGTATGGGTATCAAACGAAAGGTGTTACTGAGCATTTTAAGAGGGAGTGGGCATGAGGTCTATAGGTGGACGCCTTTTCGAGATATCGCCATTAGGGTGGGACAGGGGTGACTCTAGAATGTTTGTACGATATGGGTATCAAACGAAAGGTGGTAATGAGTATTTTAAAAGGGAGTAATCCTTAGTTCTATAGGTGGACGCCTTTTCGAGATATCGCCATTAGGGTGGGCCAGGTGTGACTCTAGAATGTTTGTACGATATGGGTATCAAACGAAAGGTGTTACTGAGCATTTTAAGAGGGAGTGGGCATTAGGTCTATAGGTGGACGCCTTTTCGAGATATCGCCATTAGGGTGGGACAGGGGTGACTCTAGAATGTTTGTACGATATGGGTATCAAACGAAAGGTGTTACTGAGCATTTTAAGAGGGAGTGGACATTAGGTCTATAGGTGGACGCCCTTTCGAGATATCGCCATTAGGGTGGGCCAGGGGTGACTCTAGAATGTTTGTACGATATGGGTATCAAACGAAAGGTGTTACTGAGCATTTTAAGAGGGAGTGGGCATTAGGTCTATAGGTGGACGCCTTTTCGATATATCGCCATTAGGGTGGGCCAGGGGTGACTCTAGAATGTGTTTGTAAGATATGGGTATCAAATGAAAGGTGGTAAGGAGTATTTTAAAAGGGAGTAATCCTTAGTTCTATAGGTGGACGCCTTTTCGAGATATCGCCATAAAGGTGGACCAAGGGTGACTCTAGAACCTTTGTACGATATGGGTATCAAACGAAAGGTGATACTGAGCATTTTAAGAGGGAGTGGGCATTAGGTCTATAGGTGGACGCCTTTTCGAGATATCGCCATTAGGGTGGGCCAGGGTGACTCTAGAATGTGTTTGTACGATATGGGTATCAAATGAAAGGTGGTAATGAGTATTTTAAAAGGGAGTAATCCTTAGTTCTATAGGTGGACGCCTTTTCGAGATATCGCCATTAGGGTGGGCCAGGTGTGACTCTAGAATGTTTGTACGATATGGGTATCAAACGAAAGGTGTTACTGAGCATTTTAAGAGGGAGTGGGCATTAGGTCTATAGGTGGACGCCTTTTCGAGATATCGCCATTAGGGTGGGACAGGGGTGACTCTAGAATGTTTGTACGATATGGGTATCAAACGAAAGGTGTTACTGAGCATTTTAAGAGGGAGTGGACATTAGGTCTATAGGTGGACGCCTTTTCGAGATAACGCCATTAGGGTGGGCCAGGGGTGACTCTAGAATGTTTGTACGATATGGGTATCAAACGAAAGGTGTTACTGAGCATTTTAAGAGGGAGTGGACATTAGGTCTATAGGTGGACGCCTTTTCGAGATATCGCCGTTGGGGTGGGCCAGGGTGACTCTAGAATGTGTTTGTACGATATGGGTATCAAATGAAAGGTGGTAATGAGTATTTTAAAAGGGAGTAATCCTTAGTTCTATAGGTGGACGCCTTTTCGAAATATCGCCATTAGGGTGGGCCAGGTGTGACTCTAGAATGTTTGTACGATATGGGTATCAAACGAAAGGTGTTACTGAGCATTTTAAGAGGGAGTGGGCATTAGGTCTATAGGTGGACGCCTTTTCGAGATATCGCCATTAGGGTGGGCCAGGGGTGACTCTAGAATGTTTGTACGATATGGGTATCAAACGAAAGGTGTTACTGAGCATTTTAAGAGGGAGTGGACACTAGGTCTATAGGTGGACGCCTTTTCGAGATATCGCCATTAGAGTGGGCCAGGGGTGACTCTAGAATGTTTGTACGATATGGGTATCAAACGAAAGGTTTTACTGAGCATTTTAAGAGGGAGGGGGCATTAGGTCTATAGGTGGACGCCTTTTCGAGATATCGCCATTAGGGTGGAACAGGGGTGACTCTGGTATGTTTTTGTACGATATGGATATCAAATTAAAGGTAATGAGGGTTTTAAAAGCGAGTGTCCCTTAGATGTATATGTGAAGGCGTTCTCGCGATATCGACCAAAATGTGGACCAGGTGATCCAGAAAATCATCTGTCGGGTACTGCTAATTTATTTATATATGCAATACCACTAACAGTATTCCTGCCAAGATTCCAAGGACTGTTGTTTTCGCCTTGTAGAACTTTTTCATTTTCTTCTACTTAATATGGTAGGTGTCACACCCATTTTACAAAGTTTTTTCCAAAGTTATATTTTGCGTCAATAAACCAATCCAGTTACCATGTTTCATCACTTTTTTCGTATTTGGTATAGAATTATGGCGTTTTTTTCATTTTTCGTAATTTTCGATATCGATAAAGTGGGCGTGGTTATGGTCAGATTTCGCCCATTTTTTATACCAAGAAAAAGTGAGCTCAGGTAAGTACGTGGGCTAAGTTTAGTAAAGATATATCGGATTTTGCTCAAGTTATTGTGTTAATGGCCGAGCGGAAGGACAGACGGTGGACTGTGTATAAAAACTGGGCGTGGTTTCCACCGATTTCTCCCATTTTCACAGAGAACAGTTACCGTCATAGAATCTATGCTCCTACCAAATTTGAGAAGGATTGGTAAATTTTTGTTCGACTTATGGCAATAAAAGTATTCTAGACAAACTAAATGAAAATGGGCGGAGCCACGCCCATTTTGAAATTTTCTTTTATTTTTGTATTTTGTTGCATCATATCATTACTGGAGTTGAATTTTGACTTAATTTACTTATATACAATAAAGATATTAAATTTTATGTTAAAATTTGAATTTTAAAATTTTTTTTTTTAAAAAGTGGGCGTGTTCTTCATCCAATTTTGCTAATTTTTATTTAGCACATATAGAGTAATAGTAGTAACGTTCCTGCCAAATTTCATCATGATATCTTCAACGACTGCCAAATTACAGCTTGCAAAACTTTTAAATTACCTTCTTGTAAAAGTGGGCGGTGCCACGCCCATTGTCCAAAATCTTACTAATTTTCTATTCTGCGTCATAACGTCAACTCATCTACCAAGTTTCGTCGCTTTATCTGTCTTTTGTAATGAGTTATCGCACTTTTTCGGTTTTTCGAAATTTTCGATATCGAAAAAGTGGGCGTGGTTATAGTCCGATATCGTTCATTTTAAATAGCGATCTGAGATGAGTGCTCAGGAACCTACATACCAAATTTCATCAAGATACCTCAAAATTTACTCAAGTTATCGTGTTAACGGACGGACGGACGGACGGACGGACGGACGGACGGACGGACATGGCTCAATCAAATTTTTTTTCGATCCTGATTATTTTGATATATGGAAGTCTATATCTATCTCGATTCCTTTATATATGTACAACCAACCGTTATCCAATCAAACTTAATATACTCTGTGAGCTCTGCTCAACTGAGTATAAAAATTAGTTTAATGTACGTACTTTTCAAAAACTTTTTATTTTTGTTTTTTTGTTGTTATTTTTTTTTTTTTATTTTTTGTTGGTTTTGTATTTTTTTATTAAATCTAAGATTTCTTAGAACTTTAAACATTATTGATATAAAATAAGTAACATTAAATGAAAAAGGTTTAAAACAAAAATAAACAATAAAAAAAAAATTTATTCAATTGATGGAACTTGTTACTTTTCTAAAAATTACTTTTATTTATTATTACAAAAAATTTTTTTTTTATTTTTGTTTTTTATTTTTTTCATTAGTGACACCATTAAGCGCTTCTGTCAAATCTTCTTTTGTGTAAAGGGATTTTGTCATTTTTTCTATAAAATTTAGTTATTAACCCAATAATCAGCGAATAGAGATCGAATTAAGTTTGAGGCAGTTTCCTTAAATTTATTTGAAACAAGTAAGGAAGGCTAAGTTCGGGTGTAACCGAACATTACATACTCAGTTGAGAGCTATAGAGACAAAATAAGAGAAAATCACCATGTAAGAAAAGGTACCTAGTGTAACCCTGGAATGTGTTTGTATGACATGTGTATCAAATGGAAGGTATTAAAGAGTATTTTAAGAGGGAGTGGGGTATAGTTATATAGGTGAACGCCATTTAGGGATAGCGCCATAAAGGTAGACCAGGGCTGACACTATAATTTGTTTGTACGATATGGGTATCAAATGAAAGGTGTTAATGAGTATTTTAAAAGGGCCTTAGTTCTATAGGTGGACGCTTTTTCGAGATATCGCCATTTAGGTGGACCAGGGGTGACCCTAGAATGCGTTTGTACGATATGGGTATCAAATGAAAGGTGTTAATGAGTATTTTAAAAGGGAGTGGGCCGTAGTTCTATAGGTGGACGCGTTTTCGAGATATCGCCATAAAGGTGGATCAGGGGTGACTCTAGAATTTGTTTGTACGATATGGGTATCAAATGAAAGGTGTTAGTGAGTATTTTAAAAGGGAGTGGGCCTTAGTTTTATAGATGGACGCGTTTTCGAGATATCGCCATAAAGGTGGACCAGGGGTGACTCTAGAATGTGTTTGTACGATATTTGGATCAAATTAAAGGTATTAATGAAGGTTTTAAAAGGGAGTGGTGGTAGTTGTATATGTGAAGGCGTTTTCGAGATATCGACCAAAATGTGGACCAGGGTGACCCAGAACATCATCTGTCGGGTACCGCTAATTTATTTATATATGTATAACCACAGTATTCCTGCCAAGATTCCAAGGGCTCTTGAATTCGCCCTGCAGAACTTTTTCATTTTCTTCTACTTAATTTAATTTATTTATATTTTGCGCCAATAAACCAATCCAATTAACATGTTTCATCCCTTTTTTCGTATTTGGTATAGAATTATGGCATTTTTTTCTTTTTTCGTAATTTTGATATAATTTACTTATATACTGTAAAGATATTAAATTTTTTGTTAAAATTTGGCTTAAAAAACCAAATAATATATAAAATATAAACCAAACGATCTCTTACATTCAAATCTAAACTCAAAAGAATGGGAAATTTAAAAAAGCGAGTAGAAAGCATAGTGTACAAGTACAAGTGTGTTGACTTCTTTCTGACAGGCACTCTGTCTTGGCCGGGCCACAGCTCAGGGATGGTGCCGGTCAAGATTTAATGTAGAAAAGAAGAAAAAGTGTGGTATTAGAATTTTAATATTCACAAATATTCTTTATTGAAGATAAAGATTCAACAATGTATATATATATGTATTTGCAGGTTACCTTTTAGTTGGTGAAGCTGGAAACTGTGGCGGGATACGTCCTTTCTCCTTGATGTGTGAAAACAAGTGAAGTAAAAGAACATAACAGGAGGTCAATACCGCTTGCCAGTCAAACTGTTTATTTATTCCAGCGATGTTCATTTGTATGGTTAACATAAACAATTTGACTGGCACTGTTAACCGATATAAGAAAAAATGCGAGGGCGACCTTTTATGTTTGGAGTTTGGGCTGTCGGCCTAAACATGCCGGCCCCCTTGCGACACGCAAGATCTATTTGGACATATTCCGCCGCTGGTTCGCAGTTTAAATTAAATTAAATTAAGCTTAAAACTATTTTCAGCTCAGGTTCCGTTTGAATTACCTAAAGTCGAAAATTGAAGAAAAATAAATGAAGGTACACATGGTTCTAATTCAGTGGCACATTTATTTCCAAGTTTCATGTATGTGGGTAGGTATAAAACATAGTTAAATTTACTATTTCGTAAAAAAAAGAACATTTGTATATAAAGGAAGTTCATTTTATGAATAGCTTTACAATTATTCCAAGGTTCCAAAAACCAAGTATGAAAAATATTTAAAAAATCCATTTTATGTATAAGTATGTATATAAAAAAGTATGTAAAGTTACTCTTTGATAAAAATATGAATTTAACAGGCGCCAGACAATACCCAGCCAAAGATGGTGTTCTGTGCCAACAGGGGCCCCAAAGTTCCGGCTGGTATGGCACCCAGCATAACCTTCGGGACCACATCGGCACCGAGCACCAATCGGACCGGGTCGGCGACGTAGAACCGTGGGTCTGCGAGCCTGATGTTGGCATATGGCGTGGCTACCGTTGCATCCAGGCTTGTTAGTGGGGTTTGCCTCCGGAAATGAGGCAACGCCACGGCATAAGTGGTGACGGTTGCCGTCTGCCCATGCTTGCCCCGCAGCTTGATGAAGCACCCACGCCGATCCCCCAGAACCGTCACATCAAGGCCGAGCCGGCGGATGAGCTCATCCGCGATGATGGACGTTGCAGCGCATGGATCGAGTAAAGCTCGAACCAGGTGCAAGCGCCCACCGGACTCAATCTTAACAACGGCCGTGGGTGCAACCGACGTGAGGCACTGGATCAGCTGCGGCGGCGCACGTGGGCTGACAACCGTCCCAGCCCGGAAAGCACTCGTTGGATGGGGGTGGAATGCGGATGAGTCCACTCTCCATTTTTTATTATTGTGTTGTGCATGCTGCACACGTCGTCTTTTTCTTCTATTCTGGCTGCTCCTCTGCGGTTGGAAAGTTTTCATTTCCAATCCGCTAGCGATCACCTCGTGCCTGAGTAGAGGTCGAAAACGGCGCGGTTGGAAAGTTTTCATTTCCAATCCGCTCGTAGAGGGCGGGCGGAATGCAGATGATTCCACTCCGCGAGCTACACCTGGGCGGAAAGCAGACGTTTCCGCTCCAGAGGACTCCGTTTCGACCTCGGACGCGTTTAATGAGAGGGTGTCGCTATCCTCTACGGTGGTTCTCAGTGGCCCGCGATGCCACGTGTTTCGTTGCCGACGCGTCGTGTCCTGAGCTTCCGCGATATGCAGCATGGTGTGGTGGTCGTCCTTGCACTTATTGCACCGTCCCTCATGTGTGCAGTGTGCTGCGCTATGCAGAGGCGACAGACAGTTGGTGCAATAGTTTTTTTTTATTACAAAATACCACCTTTTTTCCGGTGTGCTACCGCGGAAGACAGGACACACCCTGAGTGGGTGCTTCTTTTCGCACAATCGACAGGCCAAAGAGAACCCCTTTGCCTCAGCTGTTTTACGAATTGCAGTGAATCGCGTCATTTTTCTGAAAAGGAAAATAATTTGTTCTAATTTTGTCGACGTAGTGAGCATGTTTCGGTTGGCGAGCAATTCTGGTAAAGTAAATGTGAACTTCACCTGATAAGGGGGTTGTTGGTGGAAGCGTGGTAATGTATGCGATACATGAATACGCGATAGCTGTATTGTATTGTAATATAATTCATATTCATTTGTTTTGCAAATGATGCCCTCGGACCCCCAAGACAGAAACAACGCCAAACCAAACATTAGCAGGAAAGATTTTCTCAAACAATGTCTAATTTATATATTTCCCAGCATTTATAGCATTTATTTTTGATTACTAACTAGTTTCTCAAAAATGTAAATGTCTACGTCATGCTTTTCCGTATGTGACGCATGTAGCCTTACGGATAATTGATGATGTGTCAACACCCTTATGCTACCGTACTAGTGAATCGATTGTTTGCAATATCGATATATTGCATATTTCACTAACTTCAGTTCCGGATTAATTAATGAAACGAAAACAAAAAGAAAAACGTGCGGGAGTAAATTTTTTCTTAAAATTGTAATTTTAATTAGTGCGTGTGCGGGCGAGTAATGTAAATCGCGGGCATTTAACTTTTCCGTTGTTAATTTGTCGTTAGTGAAGTGTTTTGTGAAACAAAATATACATATGTGTATATATATTGCAACAAAAAAAGAGAGGAAAAAAGATATGATAATGAAGACCTATGAAAGGTCAATCAAAAAAAACCTCCACCAAAGCAGAGTAACTAGCATAGTGGAAAGTGTGTGATTGTGTTTTTTTTGTTTTTTTTTTTTTTTCAACGATCCGCAATAAAATTATGCGATCGTGGAGTGAGAACATACATATGTAGTAGGGTGTGCAGTGAATTTTTTTTTTTTTTATTGTAAAAAAAAAGAAAATTTTTGAGTGGTTTTTTTTTTTTTGGGGTTTTTGCTTCGAAAAGCAAAATTGCATTGATTGCTTGTTAGGGTGTCCGAAATTTCTCCTCAATTTTTTTCTCTGTTAGAAAATTTTGCTCTTTGTTCCCTTTTTTTTCGTATAGTGTTTACAACTTTTTACTTCGAAAAGTAAAAAGGAATTGTGCGGTGTGCCGTGCATTATATTAGGGTGGCCTTAATTGAAAATTTTTATTTATTTTATTTTTGTTTTTTATTTTTATCTCGATAAAAACGGGTGTATGCAATGGAATTGGCAGCGCTTTGTATAATTTAAGTAACGTTGCCTTTGCCATTGTACTATCCTTTTTTTCGTTTCTTCGCAACAAAAATTATGTTTATGTGAGGACCCCTATATATAATGCACTAGGCAAAAGAACAAGGAAAATATTTATTTGAGGGAAATTGCATTATTTAATAGGTATGTGGTTTACGAAACCACGAACCTTTTTTTTGATTGCTTAAGCTGACCCAAATTTTTCTTTTCTTCATGATTCCATGCAGTCCAATGCACACAGTCATTGCGTGTATGCCCGCGCACATGTTTTCGGTGGCGACTACCTGACAACCTCACTTGGTATTGAGTGTGTAAAAACGCATAAAAAAAAAATATGAAAATTTAATAATAAAATGTGTTCATCAACTGTAGCAACATATTGTTGCTTTTATAATTGAAAATCACCACCCATGTGCGCAAGCAGGTACATGTACATATGTAACATTAGGCTGCATCAAAAAAAAGAAATTTTTGTTTCCACTATGAGTTTGTTGAAGTTGCTTCGTTTGGGTTAGGAGAAGTTTTGATGTTGTGTGGAGATTTTGTAACTTCAATTGTAGCGTTACTGCTGGAGATTTGGGTCTGACGTGTTTTCGGTGTCCGCATTATATGGTGGTAGTAATATTAGTTTGACAAGTGGTCTTGTCACTTGCCCCCTTTCAGTCCTTATATCCACAACGCGCACCCGGTTGTCTGAACCAGGGTGTAACCTTATCACACGCCCCAATCTCCATTCGTTGGGAGGAAGATTGTCTTCCCGTATAACCACCATATCTCCGACTTGCATATTTGATTTAGGGTGCTTCCATTTTATCCGTTTCTGTAGTTCCGAAAGATATTCTGATTTCCATCTTCTGCAGAAGTTTTGATGTAATGCCTTGAGTTTCTGCCAGCGATTGACTATTGAGGCCGTATTTTCATCAACGCTGATTTCCGCTGGTGCTAATAGGTGTCCTCCAATCAGAAAGTGTCCTGGTGTTAGAGGCTCAAGGTCAGATGGTTCATTTGAAGCGGGGCTAAGAGGGCGAGAATTGAGACACGACTCAATTCTACATAACAATGTGTTAAATTCCTCAAAAGTGAATTTGTTGTTTAAGGCCACTTTTTTTGAAGTGGATTTTAAAGCTTTTCACTCCCGCTTCCCATAGTCCTCCCATGTGTGGAGCTCCTGCTGGTATGAACTGCCAATTTAATGCCTGATGGGAATATTTTGACAGGGTTTGGTTTCTTGCATCGGCAAGAAATTCTTTAAATTCAGTTTTTAATGCACGTGATGCACCGACAAAGTTTGTTCCATTGTCCGAATAAATGTTTCTTGGACATCCTCGTCTAGCTACGAATCTTGAAAGAGCGGCTAGGAATGAGGAAGTGCTCAAATCACTAGTGGCTTCTAAATGTATGGCCTTAGTAGAAAAGCAAACGAACAGACAAACGTAACCCTTTGAGGTACGACACCCGCGCCCACTGTAACTCTTAATATCGAAAGACCCTGCGAAATCTACCCCTGTATTGGTAAATGCACGCGAAAATGTGGTGCGTTCTTGAGGTAGAATTCCCATGAGCTGATTTTGCGATCGTTTCTTGAAGATCGTGCAGATCTTACAATTATGAATTACGGATCGTATCATGGTTTTAACTTTTGGAATCCAGTATTGAGTTCTAATGATGCGCAGCATTAATTGGTTTTCACCATGGAGAGACATTTCATGGACAAACTGAACATACAGACGTGTAAACCTACAATTGTACGGAAGTATTATGGGATGGCGTTCAGATTCGGTAGTATCTTTGGATGCACCAAGTCGTCCACCCGTTTTCACTACTTCGTCTTCATCAAGATATGGAGTGAGCGAAAGTATTTCGCTTTTAGATCCAATTGGTGTTTTGGATTGCAAACTTGAAATTTCTGATCCGTAATATTGCTTCTGAGCAAGTTTTATTAAACGGGTTGTTGTAGCTTTAATTTCATCTGAGGAAATTAAATAAGATTCATGTTGACTACAATCTTTCGTTTTAGAATGCGTTCTATGAAAAAACCTGAGTATATATGAGATAACTCTTAAAGCCCTAGGAAGATTTGAAAACCTATCGAGAATATCATTAATATTGCTTGAAATTGCGGTTGCATGTGCTTGTACGCGTTTTTCTTCAATATTCGTGTTAAAATCCAAATCTTGTGTTGGCCACTTTTCCTTCTCTTCTTGGAGCCAAGAAGGACCCTGCCACCACAGAGAGTTGTTGACTAAATCCTCGGCTAGTTTTCCTCTACTGGCTAAATCTGCTGGGTTTGTACCTGAATCCACATGATACCACGACGAACTTCCAACTTTGTCGACGATTTTTGTAATTCGATGCGCAACGAAAGTTGACCATGAGCACGGAGGTTTTCGTATCCAAGCCAGTACGATTGTCGAATCTGTCCACAGGTGGATGCTTTGTTGACCTAAATCAAGGTTAGCGCAGATAGATTCGGTTATCTCCGCTAATAATACAGCACCGCAAAGTTCCAGTCGAGGAAGTGAGATGGTTTTGACGGGAGCTACTCTTGTTTTTGCCAAAAGCAGATTCACAAATATGCCGTCGTTGGTTCCCACTCTCAAATACACGGCTGCACCATACGCTTTCTCGGAGGCGTCGCAGAATCCGTGGATTTCGACCTTTTCTGTTGGAGAAAAGGCTACCCATCGCGGTATTCGTATTTTGTCGATATCCTTGTACGTATTGGTAAAATTTTTCCACCTGTCTAATGTTGAAGACGAAACGGTTTCATCCCAGCCAGTACCCTCCAACCAGATATTTTGCATGAGCATTTTTGCCACGATAATTGTTGGAGCTAGCCACCCTAATGGGTCAAAGAGTTTTGCGATAGTAGATAGTATCGCTCTTTTTGTGGGCTCAGGGTTTTCTTCTATAGGGTTTGCTATGAAGTAAAACTGATCGGAATGAGCATTCCACCTAATACCGAGCGCCTTTACACTACTTGAATCTTCAAATTCTAAGAAATCTTCGCTCAGTAGATGAGCTTTGGGAATACCCTGTAATATTTTACTGGAATTTGAAGTCCATTTTCGTAATGGAAAACCAGCTGAACTTAAAACCCTGGAAATTTCATTTCTTGCTCTGATCGCAGATGCAATAGTATGCCCTCCCGAAAGAACGTCATCGACATACATATTTTTCCGTAGGATATTTGAAGCGATTGGATGAGGTTTTTCGGAATCATCAGCCAGTTTAAGTAAAGTCCTTATTGCTAGATAAGGAGCACAATTGATACCAAATGTCACTGTTTTGAGCTCATACAGACTGATTTGATCATCTGGACTTGAGCGGAAAACTATTCTTTGGTATCTTGTATGATTATGATCTACTAGGATTTGCCTATACATCTTCTCAATATCGCTATTGAAGACGTATCTGAAAAGTCGCCAGCGAAGAATTAATGTTGGTAGATCAGCCTGAAGCACAGGACCAGGAAGAAGAACATCGTTCAGGCTGACACCATTTGAAGAGCGTGAAGAAGCATTGAAAACAACTCTAACTTTGGTTGAGATGCTTTCTTCTTTTATTACTGCATGATGTGGTAAATAGTAATTATCGACCGCATTGGCCGATTGAATTGAATCTAATTTTGACATATGCCCCATAGTCTCGTATTCCAGTATGACTCTATTGTACTCCTTCTGTAAATCGAGATTTTTTCTAAGTCGGGTTTCATTTTTATAGAATTGAGAGCACGCTATTCTTAATGATGGACCTAGATTTATCTCTCCTGGGAATTCTGACCTGAACGGAAGCGACACAATGTATCTTCCGTCAGAATTCCGCTGCGTTGTACGTTGATACAATTCCTCGCAAAATGCATCTTCTAATGTCGAGGCTTTAGCTTTCGGCGTGTCTTCGAGCTCCCAAAATGACCTTAGCTGCTTGTCTAAAGCCACTTCATTATAAAAGGATACCCGATTATGATTGGTTGGACTGGCTGCATCAGCACGACCAGTCAGTATCCAACCAAAGACAGTTTCTTGAGCTAAAAGAGTGCTAAGAATATTTTTTTTGATACCGTCTAATATGATTTGCGGATAAATATCCCCGCCCAGAACAAGATCAACTGGCTCATTCACGAAGAAACGTTTATCCGCAAGCACGAGATCAGGGAATGCTTGTTGTGTTAATGCACTAACATCGCATGTTGGCAAATTACCTGTCAAATGGGGTAGAACTAGAACTAATGCGTCAATAGAAATTAGTGGGTCAACTGGGGACCGCAACTGAATGGCGCATGCCTCTTTTACCTGCGCAGAAACTGAATTATTGATGCCCGAGACTTGAGCATGCATATTTCGAGTTGGCAGTTTGATTCTTCGTCTGAGTCTTTCAGTGATAAAAGAGCATTCAGATCCCGAATCTATGAGAGCTCTGGCCGAAAAATCTGTACCATTATAATGAATGGTGACGCGAGCTGTGCCTAGTAAAACCCCTTTACGGGTATTAATAAAATTAGATTTTACAGTAGTTTTATTTTGCTGCTTTTTTTGTTTTGCAGATTCATTTTGAGATTGAGCTTGCCTTGAAGTGCACGGTTGCTCATCTGATGAATCTGCAGAATTATTTACCTGTGTAAGTTTTGCCTTACTTGTCTGTAAATGCAGAAGGGTATTATGTCTTAAATGGCAGTTGCTGCAATTGTGCGCACTTGTGCATTTTGACACTGAATGCCCCGATGACAGACAGTTTAGGCAGAAGTTATTTCTTTTTATGAAAGCAAGTCTTTCATTCGTGTTCAAATTTTTGAACTTTGAACACGCATAAATTTTGTGATCATTCCTTTGACACATTTTACAAGTGCCTTTAGCTACACTTGCTTGGAAAGCGCCAAGTTTCTTTGGGGGATGTTCAGAGGCCTGCTTTGAGTTTTGTACTCTTTGAGGTTTTGTACTCTTTGTACCTCTTAAACCTGAGACTGATTCTAACGTTTGAAAACGATTTGTCAGAAATCGGTCCATATCCGCCCACTTGGAAGTTTCTGTCTTGTTTTCTACGGACTGTTCCCATAGCGAAAGGGTCACATCAGGAAGCTTAGTTGAACATAAGTATGTAATAATTGGATCCCAATTAGATATGTCAATATGATGACTTACTAACGAGGATATGCAATTATTTATGTCCCTTTGTAATCTTTTTATTGAATTACCGCATTCAGTTTCGACTGATTGAAGGTTGAAAAGAATCTTTAATTGGGTGTTGACTAATATTCTCTTATTTTCATACCTGTCGCACAAATTTTTCCAAGCTATATCAAAACCATCATTCGTCAATTCGCATTTCTTAACGATTTCTCTGGCTTCACCTTGGGTTTTTTGTATGAGATAATATAATTTTTGTACTGGCGACAGGCTTTTATTTAGAATATAATTGGCCGTGAACATGTCACGAAAAGTTGGCCACGACAGATAATCACCTTTGAATATATCAGTGTCACTAGGTGCCAAATGCAAATTGCGTGGCGTGAAGGCTGCGTCGTTTTCCTTCTCTGCCTTCTCAAGTTTTTCTGCCAAGTCATTTATTTTTGTCATACACCGCACAAAAACAGTATAGCACGACTTATTTTTTTTTCTAATTGCCGTAACATTCTTCTCAGATATATTTTCTGATTGTAATAACGCATCAAAAGCTTCTTTAGCTTTTTCCCACATCGATTTCAACTCCTGTTGCTGAATTTTCAGCGAATTTTTGGAGTGTTCGCTAGTGGCTATGCTTAAAAATTCGATGTCGAACTCAATAATTGTGTCGACTAAGCGGTTATATGCTTCCATATTAAAATATAAAAAATTGAAAGGATTGATTTTTAAAATAAATTACGTACACAGAGACAGAATCTGTGGAATTACCCAATTCGCTATTATAAAATTTAGACAAGGCTTCCCACCAACAAAGGGACCCCAATAAATTGAATAACTTCTAAAAAATTGAGTGTAAATTTCTAATGTAAAATATTTATTTTGATACAAAACTCAAATTTAACAATTTTCAGAGTAAACAAGTAAGGAAGGCTAAGTTCGGGTGTAACCGAACATAACATACTCAGTTGAGAGCTATGGAGACAAATGAAAGGTATTAAAGAGTATTTTAAGAGAGAGTAGGCCATAGTTCTATGGATGAAAGCCATTTAGGGATATCGCCATAAAGGTAGACCAGGGCTGACTCTAGAATTTGTTTGTACGATATGGGTATCAAATGAAAGGTGTTACTGAGCATTTTAAGAGGGAGTGGGCCTTAGGTCTATCGGTGGACGCCATTTCGAGATGTCCCCATTAAGGTGGACCAGGGGTGATTCTATAATGTGTTTGTACGATATGGGTATCAAATGAAAGCTGTTAATGAGTATTTTGAAAAGGAGTGATCCTTAGTTCCATAGGTGGACGCCGTTTCGAGATATCGCCATAAAGGTGGACCAGGGGTGTCTCTAGAATGTGTTTGTACGATATGGGAATCAAATGAAAGGTGTTACTGAGCATTTTAAGAGGGAGTGGGCATTAGGTCTATAGGTGGACGCCTTTTCGAGATATCGCCATTAGGGTGGGCCAGGGGTGACTCTAGAATGTTTGTACGGTATGGGTATCAAACGAAAGGTGTTACTGAGCATTTTAAGAGGGAGTGGGCATGAGGTCTATAGGTGGACGCCTTTTCGAGATATCGTCATTAGGGTGGGCCAGGGGTGACTCTAGAATGTGTTTGTACGATATGTGCATCAAACGAAAGGTGTTACTGAGCATTTTAAGAGGGAGTGGGCATTAGGTCTATAGGTGGACGCCCTTTCGAGATATCGCCATTAGGGTGGGCCAGGGGTGACTCTAGAATGTTTGTACGATATGGGTATCAAACGAAAGGTGTTACTGAGCATTTTAAGAGGGAGTGGGCATTAGGTCTATAGGTGGACGCCTTTTCGAGATATCGCCATTAGGGTGGGCCAGGGGTGACTCTAGAATGTGTTTGTACGATATGGGTATCAAATGAAAGGTGGTAAGGAGTATTTTAAAAGGGAGTAATCCTTAGTTCTATAGGTGGACGCCTTTTTGAGATATCGCCATAAAGGTGGACCAAGGGTGACTCTAGAATGTTTGTACGATATGGGTATCAAACGAAAGGTGTTACTGAGCATTTTAAGAGGGAGTGGGCATTAGGTCTATAGGTGGACGCCTTTTCGAGATATCGCCATTAGGGTGGGCCAGGGTGACTCTAGAATGTGTTTGTACGATATGGGTATCAAATGAAAGGTGGTAATGAGTATTTTAAAAGGGAGTAATCCTTAGTTCTATAGGTGGACGCCTTTTCGAGATATCGCCATAAAGCTGGACCAAGGGTGACTCTAGAATGTTTGTACGGTATGGGTATCAAACGAAAGGTGTTACTGAGCATTTTAAGAGGGAGTGGGCATTAGGTCTATATGTGGACGCCTTTTCGAGATATCGCCATTAGGGTGGGCCAGGGTGACTCTAGAATGTGTTTGTACGATATGGGTATCAAATGAAAGGTGGTAATGAGTATTTTAAAAGGGAGTAATCCTTAGTTCTATAGGTGGACGCCTTTTCGAGATATCGCCATTAGGGTGGGCCAGGTGTGACTCTAGAATGTTTGTACGATATGGGTATCAAACGAAAGGTGTTACTGAGCATTTTAAGAGGGAGTGGGCATTAGGTCTATAGGTGGACGCCTTTTCGAGATATCGCCATTAGGGTGGGACAGGGGTGACTCTAGAATGTTTGTACGATATGGGTATCAAACGAAAGGTGTTACTGAGCATTTTAAGAGGGAGTGGACATTAGGTCTATAGGTGGACGCCTTTTCGAGATATCGCCATTAGGGTGGGCCAGGGTGACTCTAGAATGTGTTTGTACGATATGGGTATCAAATGAAAGGTGGTAATGAGTATTTTAAAAGGGAGTAATCCTTAGTTCTATAGGTGGACGCCTTTTCGAAATATCGCCATTAGGGTGGGCCAGGTATGACTCTAGAATGTTTGTACGATATGGGTATCAAATGAAAGGTGGTAATGAGTATTTTAAAAGGGTGTAATCCTTAGTTCTATAGGTGGACGCCTTTTCGAAATATCGCCATTAGGGTGGGCCAGGTATGACTCTAGAATGTTTGTACGATATGGGTATCAAACGAAAGCTGTTACTGAGCATTTTAAGAGGGAGTGGGCATTAGGTCTATAGGTGGACGCCTTTTCGAGATATCGCCATTAGGGTGGGCCAGGGGTGACTCTAGAATGTTTGTACGATATGGGTATCAAACGAAAGGTGTTACTGAGCATTTTAAGAGGGAGTGGACACTAGGTCTATAGGTGGACGCCTTTTCGAGATATCGCCATTAGGGTGGGCCAGGGGTGACTCTAGAATGTTTGTACGATATGGGTATCAAACGAAAGGTGTTACTGAGCATTTTAAGAGGGAGGGGGCATTAGGTCTATAGGTGGACGCCTTTTCGAGATATCGCCATTAGGGTGGGACAGGGGTGACTGGTATGTTTTTGTACGATACGGATATCAAATTAAAGGTATTAATGAGGGTTTTAAAAGCGAGTGGCCCTTAGATGTATATGTGAAGGCGTTCTCGCGATATCGACCAAAATGTGGACCAGGTGATCCAGAAAATCATCTGTCGGGTACTGCTAATTTATTTATATATGCAATACCACTAACAGTATTCCTGCCAAGATTCCAAGGGCTGTTGATTTCGCCTTGTAGAACTTTTTCATTTTCTTCTACTTAATATGGTAGGTGTCACACCCATTTTACAAAGTTTTTTCCAAAGTTATATTTTGCGTCAATAAACCAATCCAGTTACCATGTTTCATCACTTTTTTCGTATTTGGTATAGAATTATGGCATTTTTTTCATTTTTCGTAATTTTCGATATCGATAAAGTGGGCGTGGTTATGGTCAGATTTCGCCCATTTTTTATACCAAGAAAAAGTGAGCTCAGGTAAGTACGTGGGCTAAGTTTAGTAAAGATATATCGGATTTTGCTCAAGTTATTGTGTTAATGGCCGAGCGGAAGGACAGACGGTGGACTGTGTATAAAAACTGGGCGTGGCTTCCACCGATTTCGCCCATTTTCACAGAGAACAGTTAACGTCATAGAATCTATGCTCCTACCAAATTTGAGAAGGATTGGTAAATTTTTGTTCGACTTATGGCAATAAAAGTATTCTAGACAAACTAAATGAAAATGGGCGGAGCCACGCCCATTTTGAAATTTTCTTTTATTTTTGTATTTTGTTGCATCATATCATTACTGGAGTTGAATTTTGACTTAATTTACTTATATACAGTAAAGATATTAAATTTTTTGTTAAAATTTGAATTTAAAAAATTTTTTTTTTAAAAAGTGGGCGTGTTCTTCATCCAATTTTGCTAATTTTTATTTAGCACATATAGAGTAATAGTAGTAACGTTCCTGCCAAATTTCATCATGATATCTTCAAAGACTGCCAAATTACAGCTTGCAAAACTTTTAAATTACCTTCTTGTAAAAGTGGGCGGTGCCACGCCCATTGTCCAAAATCTTACTAATTTTCTATTCTGCGTCATAACGTCAACCCATCGACGAAGTTTCGTCGCTTTATCTGTCTTTTGTAATGAGTTATCGCACTTTTTCGGTTTTTCGAAATTTTCGATATCGAAAAAGTGGGCGTGGTTATAGTCCGATATCGTTCATTTTAAATAGCGATCTGAGATGAGTGCTCAGGAACCTACATACCAAATTTCATCAAGATACCTCAAAATTTACTCAAGTTATCGTGTTAACGGACGGACGGACGGACGGACGGACGGACGGACGGACGGACGGACGGACGGACATGGCTCAATCAAATTTTTTTTCGATCCTGATTATTTTGATATATGGAAGTCTATATCTATCTCGATTCCTTTATATATGTACAACCAACCGTTATCCAATCAAACTTAATATACTCTGTGAGCTCTGCTCAACTGAGTATAAAAACCAGTGGACTGTATATACGTGTTAAAAAATTATTGCTCGCCAACCCAATATATTTATGTACGTGTGCGTGTATGTATGTATGTAGCACAGTATATTCAAAACAAACGCAAGTGAACAAACTGAGCAAAGTTGGAGGAAAATTGTTCCGTCCACTAAATAAACGCTCAAATTAAATTGTTTTGTTTAAAAAAAATGAATTGAACAAACCGAGTAACTAGTGTGAAATTAATTTTTCTTAATTCAAATATATTTATGTACGTGTGCGTGTATATATGTATGTAGCACAGTATTATTTGAATGCAAACGCAAATGAAAGCCTGAGCAGAACTTGGAGGAAAAATGTTCCGTCCAGTGGTAAACGCTCAAATTAAATTTTGTCTGTTTTAAAAAGTGAATTTAATTAAAAACCGAGTGACTTTTGTGAAATTAATTTTTCTCAAATTCAACTGCGATGAACCAAACCCAAAAGTGAGGTTAATTACACAGTGCAGTGTTGTTGTTGTGGGCTGTTAATAACAGAGAAGTGCGAGTCATATAAATGTAAATTGAATTAATTAAATTTGAAAAATTACTTGCACTTTTCTATTAAGTTATTCCCAAACACTGTTTGTACAAATATTTGTGTGCAATAATGCAACAGCGAAGACCCTTAAGCCGTGTCAAATATTATTTACCGTCGGCGGCAAGCAACATTTGATGGTCAAAAAGGCTATTTGTACAAATCAAATTTAATTTTGATTTTGTTTCACAAGTCACTCGCGCACTTTTCACTTTCACTAATTTTTAATTTATTAACTAATGTGCTCACTGAAATAACCACGTACCTTTATATTTGTAGATGTGTCCTGATGAAGTGGATGAAATAATATATAAACAAATGGCTTTTATAAATTGCTGTGTTTTTGCTGCTGCCAATGGTCGCTTTAAATTCCCCACAAATAAAATACTGCTTCTGGAATACCAAGCACTATACCCTCAAAATTGGTCGCAAGTACAACAAAATTTGAATTCCTGTGGTTGGTTCGCAAAATGGTTGTTTTAATAATATTTAAACACTCGTGCTGTTGATGACAAACTGGTCGCTGTGATGAGAAAACGGATTAAGGACCAATGTCTTGGCCGGGCCACAGCTCAGGGATGGTGCCGGTCAAGATTTAATGTAGAAAAGAAGAAAAAGTGTGGTATTAGAATTTTAATATTCACAAATATTCTTTATTGAAGATAAAGATTCAACAATGTATATATATATGTATTTGCAGGTTACCTTTTAGTTGGTGAAGCTGGAAACTGTGGCGGGATACGTCCTTTCTCCTTGATGTGTGAAAACAAGTGAAGTAAAAGAACATAACAGGAGGTCAATACCGCTTGCCAGTCAAACTGTTTATTTATTCCAGCGATGTTCATTTGTATGGTTAACATAAACAATTTGACTGGCACTGTTAACCGATATAAGAAAAAATGCGAGGGCGACCTTTTATGTTTGGAGTTTGGGCTGTCGGCCTAAACACACTCGCTTAAGTGGGCATAACAGGAAAATCTGGGTTGCCATTATTGTTTCGGTTGAAAAAGGTCAATTAGGGTTCTGTGCAGAGACGTAAAAGATTGAAACAGGGTTTATGTAGTAACAAAAGTGTTGCTCCTGTTCCACAGCATTTTAATTTTATTAAGCTGTGAAAATAGAAACAAAGTTTGTCAAAATGGCAAAAAAAATTTTTTTTTTTTAAATCAGCCTGATGTATGCTTTGTCTCGGCGCTTCTGAGTACATATTTGAGTATATGTATATGTAAATGGGTGTTCACTGGGGTTTTTTTTTTTTGAGGGTTTTTTGTTATATGTACTTGTCTCAGCGATTCTGAGTACAAGTAATATGGGTATATATGTATGTATATCTATATAAGTGTGTAAAATATATTTGCCGGTAAACTGTGGTGTACCAACAATACCTTTTTGTTTGCCGTGCCAATGCACTTGATCTATTGACAAAGTAAATGTATGCAAAATATGTAACCGATGGTCTTCTTCGTTGATTCCTTCTATTATGTAGTTACATAATATGGTCATGCAATTATTTTGTTGAGGGTGGATTTTTGGCTTATACAAAAAGATATGCAAGTGGGTATGGGTGTTATGGGTGCATATACTTGTAGGTTTGTATACAAAATTAATCTTGTGTGCACCGGTAAAATAAACTTTAGGAAAAGTGACAAAAATTTGGCAAAGTTTGTTGCTATGGGTTTTTTATAACATATAAATAATGCAAATTTATTTGTTGAAAAATTTATATGGGTTTTTTGAAGGGACTGTACTTTTTTGTACCAGTGGGTAGGCAAATGAAATTTTTGCCGTTTAAGCTTTATAATGTTGGTATATAACCAGGGTCCAGATCTTTAGATCGGAGGGTATAAATTGGGGGATGTATAGAATTTGGGTCCGTACTTTAGACGGAGGGAATATACTATATGGGGGTATATATTGGGTAACAAAAGTACTTACTCTGACATTTCCTTTAGTTTTATGTGTGTTACTTGTGGGTTGTTTGTGTTGTCCTTTATTGTATTGCTCCTCGTTGATGTTTTCTTCTTCCTTGTTGTTGTAGTTAGTGTTAATGTTGTTGTTGATATGATCTATGCTCAAATAGCTCAAATATCAATTTTTTTTATTAAAAAATTACCACACAAATTTCCACTTTTATACCTTTACTACCCTAAGGTTTAGCACTTCTGACGCTTAAATTGCGTTTTGCAAACAAAAAAATTATTTATTTTTTTCAAGTGGATTTTTCCTTTTTCTAAATTTTTTTTCTCAAAATTTATTGTGTTTTCAAAAAACTATTACCATTTATTTAATTTTTTCCAACTTTTTTGCCTTGTTTATTCACTTTAGGTGTTTTTTTTGTATGTTGCATGTTTGTATGTATCTTTTCTTTTTCTTTTTTTCTCAGCAATTTTCTCTCTTTTATCTTTTCTTTTTCAAAGGATTTTACTTTCTTCCTTAAATTTTTCTTATTCAATATTTTTGATTTATAATTTTTTTTTTCTTTTAATCACACGTTGCGTTTTTGGGAACACACAATTTTGTGTATGTATATATGCATGTATTTTTGGTTAAACTTATTTTAAATAATTTTTTTTTTGTTTTGGTTGTTGTACTTAGCACTTTTGTACTTTTTATTTTTTTGTTTTGCGTGAAAAAAATATTTGTAAAAAAATGCCCACTTTCCTCTCTGCTTTCTTCTTTTTTTCTGCAAAGGATTTTATTTTTTCCCTTTTTCGTATTAAATTTTCTGATTTCCAAAAAAAATTTTTTTTTTGTTTTTTTTTTTCACACACCTTAATATTGAACTTTCGTGTTGGTTGTTGGTATTTATGTACTTGTACCTATGTTTGTAAAATTTTATTTTTTTGTAAGCACTTTTATGTTGTTTTTTTTTTGTCCGTACCGACCGCGTTTTTATTTAAAAATTGGTTTTGGTTCTCTTTTCTAATATTCGTGTTTGTTTTTGGTTGCTGGCCTTTTCAACACAGAAGAACCATGTTTACTTTTGCACTACCACAGCACTATATTTATGATAGATAAGGGCAAGGAGTTAAGTTAAAATATGTACATATTTTGTAACCTATATAAACAAAGCAACTCCAAATTTAAAAAGGAAATTTATGACATTAAATTTAATTAAATTAAACTGGAATAAACGCACGAACGATGCGTGGGTGTGGGCAGTTTTTGATCAACTGAAACATGGAGAGTGATCGCAGTAGCAGTCACAGCTGAGCTGCCATGATTGCGTTTGGCCGCACTGGCCGGGTGTTGCCAGACGGAGGGGGCAGACTTAATCCGAAAATCGGGTCATGTCTTCAACACGGAGAAAAGTACCTTATCTTAAATTTTCGATAGGTCACCAGCAAAGCTATCTGATGACGAAACCAAAAGCTTTGTTAATAATATTTTTGACATTCATTTCCAAAGCCCCGAAATTGAAAAAATCATAGAAAATTTTAAAAATTACCATCCTAATTCAGAAGAAACAAAATGCCTAAATGAAATAATAAAAAAAATTAAAAAACGTATTATATTTCGAAGGAGATAACTTATCATCCGCTGCAAAATATAAACAAAAAATTTTGACAAAACACGATATTCCTGTGTATTCCAAAGTGTACCGATGCCCTCAGATACATCAACAAGAAGTTGAAAGGCAAATATCTTAAATGCTCAACTCTGGTATTATTAAAAAGTCTACCAGTCCTTATAGCGCACCCACATAGATCGGTCCGAAAAAATCCGATAACTCCGGCTTGCAGAAGTGACGGATCGTCGTAAATTATCGCAAATTAAACGAGATAACAATAGAAGAAAAATTCCCCATTCCAAATCTGGAGGATATCTTATCTAAGTTGGGTAATGCTCACTACTTTACCACCATAGATCTGGCTATAGGTTTCCACCAAATGGTTGTTGACGAAGCAGACCAACATAAAACCGCATTCTCGACTTCTAACGGCCATTACGAATTCACTCGTATGCCGTTTGGTTTAAAAAATGCTCCTGTGTCATTTCAGAGAATGATGAATAAGGTTTTGAACGACTACATCAACAACAATCGCGTGGTATACCAGGACGACATATTAGTATTCTCCATTTCACTACAAGAGAATCGACATTCCCTTAATAAAATATTTACGAGATTAAGGTAAGTGTCCCTATGTTCGTAGTACTAAGGATTTTTTTGATTTTCTACCTCTCTTGCGTTAAAACAAATGAAGGAAAACTAAAATAGTAAATTTTTCCCATTTAGCTGATCAATCAAGATAAGTTTCCACCTACTTTCAAACAAAACTAACAACTGTTTTAATTTATATAAATCAAAATGTGTGAGAACCTCAAATGTACCTAATTTCGTGGCAAACATTTTCTGATGTACCTAATTCCGCGGTAAAGCGTCCCGTATTTCGTGGTATTTAGTTAAATTCTAATTTTATGGAAAAAAAAATAGTTATAATTGATTTCAAGGGCAAATTCCTAAAGATACACAAATTCATTTACTGAAATTCATATTCAGAAATTTAAAATTTAAACTATTTTTTTTTTTTTTTTTGTTATTTTATTTATGAAAAGAAAGAGTTTCAAGACCAAAATAAATAAGTAAAAACAAGTAAGGAAGGCTAAGTTCGGGTGTAACCGAACATAACATACTCAGTTGAGAGCTATGGAGACAAAATAAGGAAAATCAATCTGGGGTAACCCTGGAATGTGGTTGTATAACATGTGTATCAAATGAAAGGTGTTACTGAGCATTTTAAGAGGGAGTGGGCCTTAGGTCTATCGGTGGACGCCTTTTCGAGATGTCCCCATTAAGGTGGACCAGGGGTGATTCTATAATGTGTTTGTACGATATGGGTATCAAATGAAAGCTGTTAATGAGTATTTTGAAAAGGAGTGATCCTTAGTTCCATAGGTGGACGCCGTTTCGAGATATCGCCATAAAGGTGGACCAGGGGTGTCTCTAGAATGTGTTTGTACGATATGGGAATCAAATGAAAGGTGTTACTGAGCATTTTAAGAGGGAGTGGGCATTAGGTCTATAGGTGGACGCCTTTTCGAGATATCGCCATTAGGGTGGGCCAGGGGTGACTCTAGAATGTTTGTACGGTATGGGTATCAAACGAAAGGTGTTACTGAGCATTTTAAGAGGGAGTGGGCATGAGGTCTATAGGTGGACGCCTTTTCGAGATATCGCCATTAGGGTGGGACAGGGGTGACTCTAGAATGTGTTTGTACGATATGGGTATCAAACGAAAGGTGTTACTGAGCATTTTAAGAGGGAGTGGGCATTAGGTCTATAGGTGGACGCCTTTTCGAGATATCGCCATTAGGGTGGGCCAGGGGTGACTCTAGAATGTGTTTGTACGATATGGGTGTCAAATGAAAGGTGGTAAGGAGTATTTTAAAAGGGAGTAATCCTTAGTTCTATAGGTGGACGCCTTTTCGAGATATCGCCATAAAGCTGGACCAAGGGTGACTCTAGAATGTTTGTACGGTATGGGTATCAAACGAAAGGTGTTACTGAGCATTTTAAGAGGGAGTGGGCATGAGGTCTATAGGTGGACGCCTTTTCGAGATATCGCCATTAGGGTGGGACAGGGGTGACTCTAGAATGTTTGTACGATATGGGTATCAAACGAAAGGTGGTAATGAGTATTTTAAAAGGGAGTAATCCTTAGTTCTATAGGTGGACGCCTTTTCGAGATATCGCCATTAGGGTGGGCCAGGTGTGACTCTAGAATGTTTGTACGATATGGGTATCAAACGAAAGGTGTTACTGAGCATTTTAAGAGGGAGTGGGCATTAGGTCTATAGGTGGACGCCTTTTCGAGATATCGCCATTAGGGTGGGCCAGGGTGACTCTAGAATGTGTTTGTACGATATGGGTATCAAATGAAAGGTGGTAATGAGTATTTTAAAAGGGAGTAATCCTTAGTTCCATAGGTGGACGCCGTTTCGAGATATCGCCATAAAGGTGGACCAGGGGTGTCTCTAGAATGTGTTTGTACGATATGGGAATCAAATGAAAGGTGTTACTGAGCATTTTAAGAGGGAGTGGGCATTAGGTCTATAGGTGGACGCCTTTTCGAGATATCGCCATTAGGGTGGGCCAGGGGTGACTCTAGAATGTTTGTACGGTATGGGTATCAAACGAAAGGTGTTACTGAGCATTTTAAGAGGGAGTGGGCATGAGGTCTATAGGTGGACGCCTTTTCGAGATATCGCCATTAGGGTGGGACAGGGGTGACTCTAGAATGTGTTTGTACGATATGGGTATCAAACGAAAGGTGTTACTGAGCATTTTAAGAGGGAGTGGGCATTAGGTCTATAGGTGGACGCCTTTTCGAGATATCGCCATTAGGGTGGGCCAGGGGTGACTCTAGAATGTGTTTGTACGATATGGGTGTCAAATGAAAGGTGGTAAGGAGTATTTTAAAAGGGAGTAATCCTTAGTTCTATAGGTGGACGCCTTTTCGAGATATCGCCATAAAGCTGGACCAAGGGTGACTCTAGAATGTTTGTACGGTATGGGTATCAAACGAAAGGTGTTACTGAGCATTTTAAGAGGGAGTGGGCATGAGGTCTATAGGTGGACGCCTTTTCGAGATATCGCCATTAGGGTGGGACAGGGGTGACTCTAGAATGTTTGTACGATATGGGTATCAAACGAAAGGTGGTAATGAGTATTTTAAAAGGGAGTAATCCTTAGTTCTATAGGTGGACGCCTTTTCGAGATATCGCCATTAGGGTGGGCCAGGTGTGACTCTAGAATGTTTGTACGATATGGGTATCAAACGAAAGGTGTTACTGAGCATTTTAAGAGGGAGTGGGCATTAGGTCTATAGGTGGACGCCTTTTCGAGATATCGCCATTAGGGTGGGACAGGGGTGACTCTAGAATGTTTGTACGATATGGGTATCAAACGAAAGGTGTTACTGAGCATTTTAAGAGGGAGTGGACATTAGGTCTATAGGTGGACGCCCTTTCGAGATATCGCCATTAGGGTGGGCCAGGGGTGACTCTAGAATGTTTGTACGACATGGGTATCAAACGAAAGGTGTTACTGAGCATTTTAAGAGGGAGTGGGCATTAGGTCTATAGGTGGACGCCTTTTCGATATATCGCCATTAGGGTGGGCCAGGGGTGACTCTAGAATGTGTTTGTACGATATGGGTATCAAATGAAAGGTGGTAAGGAGTATTTTAAAGGGGAGTAATCCTTAGTTCTATAGGTGGACGCCTTTTCGAGATATCGCCATAAAGGTGGACCAAGGGTGACTCTAGAACCTTTGTACGATATGGGTATCAAACGAAAGGTGTTACTGAGCATTTTAAGAGGGAGTGGGCATTAGGTCTATAGGTGGACGCCTTTTCGAGATATCGCCATTAGGGTGGGCCAGGGTGACTCTAGAATGTGTTTGTACGATATGGGTATCAAATGAAAGGTGGTAATGAGTATTTTAAAAGGGAGTAATCCTTAGTTCTATAGGTGGACGCCTTTTCGAGATATCGCCATTAGGGTGGGCCAGGTGTGACTCTAGAATGTTTGTACGATATGGGTATCAAACGAAAGGTGTTACTGAGCATTTTAAGAGGGAGTGGGCATTAGGTCTATAGGTGGACGCCTTTTCGAGATATCGCCATTAGGGTGGGACAGGGGTGACTCTAGAATGTTTGTACGATATGGGTATCAAACGAAAGGTGTTACTGAGCATTTTAAGAGGGAGTGGACATTAGGTCTATAGGTGGACGCCTTTTCGAGATAACGCCATTAGGGTGGGCCAGGGGTGACTCTAGAATGTTTGTACGATATGGGTATCAAACGAAAGGTGTTACTGAGCATTTTAAGAGGGAGTGGACATTAGGTCTATAGGTGGACGCCTTTTCGAGATATCGCCGTTAGGGTGGGCCAGGGGGACTCTAGAATGTGTTTGTACGATATGGGTATCAAATGAAAGGTGGTAATGAGTATTTTAAAAGGGAGTAATCCTTAGTTCTATAGGTGGACGCCTTTTCGAAATATCGCCATTAGGGTGGGCCAGGTGTGACTCTAGAATGTTTGTACGATATGGGTATCAAACGAAAGGTGTTACTGAGCATTTTAAGAGGGAGTGGGCATTAGGTCTATAGGTGGACGCCTTTTCGAGATATCGCCATTAGGGTGGGCCAGGGGTGACTCTAGAATGTTTGTACGATATGGGTATCAAACGAAAGGTGTTACTGAGCATTTTAAGAGGGAGTGGACACTAGGTCTATAGGTGGACGCCTTTTCGAGATATCGCCATTAGGGTGGGCCAGGGGTGACTCTAGAATGTTTGTACGATATGGGTATCAAACGAAAGGTTTTACTGAGCATTTTAAGAGGGAGGGGGCATTAGGTCTATAGGTGGACGCCTTTTCGAGATATCGCCATTAGGGTGGAACAGGGGTGACTCTGGTATGTTTTTGTACGATATGGATATCAAATTAAAGGTATTAATGAGGGTTTTAAAAGCGAGTGTCCCTTAGATGTATATGTGAAGGCGTTCTCGCGATATCGACCAAAATGTGGACCAGGTGATCCAGAAAATCATCTGTCGGGTACTGCTAATTTATTTATATATGCAATACCACTAACAGTATTCCTGCCAAGATTCCAAGGGCTGTTGATTTCGCCTTGTATAACTTTTTCATTTTCTTCTACTTAATATGGTAGGTGTCACACCCATTTTACAAAGTTTTTTCCAAAGTTATATTTTGCGTCAATAAACCAATCCAGTTACCATGTTTCATCACTTTTTTCGTATTTGGTATAGAATTATGGCGTTTTTTTCATTTTTCGTAATTTTCGATATCGATAAAGTGGGCGTGGTTATGGTCAGATTTCGCCCATTTTTTATACCAAGAAAAAGTGAGCTCAGGTAAGTACGTGGGCTAAGTTTAGTAAAGATATATCGGATTTTGCTCAAGTTATTGTGTTAATGGCCGAGCGGAATGACAGACGGTGGACTGTGTATAAAAACTGGGCGTGGCTTCCACCGATTTCTCCCATTTTCACAGAGAACAGTTACCGTCATAGAATCTATGCTCCTACCAAATTTGAGAAGGATTGGTAAATTTTTGTTCGACTTATGGCAATAAAAGTATTCTAGACAAACTAAATGAAAATGGGCGGAGCCACGCCCATTTTGAAATTTTCTTTTTTTTTTTGTATTTTGTTGCATCATATCATTACTGGAGTTGAATTTTGACTTAATTTACTTATATACAATAAAGATATTAAATT
Organism: Eurosta solidaginis; assembly: GCF_040869045.1. NCBI lineage: Eukaryota > Metazoa > Arthropoda > Insecta > Diptera > Tephritidae > Eurosta > Eurosta solidaginis. The sequence continues at coordinate 150,517,525 of NC_090319.1, forward strand.
TTATGTTAAAATTTGAATTTTAAAAATTTTTTTTTTAAAAAGTGGGCGTGTTCTTCATCCAACTTTGCTAATTTTTATTTAGCACATATAGAGTAATAGTAGTAACGTTCCTGCCAAATTTCATCATGATATCTTCAACGACTGCCAAATTACAGCTTGCAAAACTTTTAAATTACCTTCTTGTAAAAGTGGGCGGTGCCACGCCCATTGTCCAAAATCTTACTAATTTTCTATTCTGCGTCATAACGTCAACTCATCTACCAAGTTTCGTCGCTTTATCTGTCTTTTGTAATGAGTTATCGCACTTTTTCGGTTTTTGGAAATTTTCGATATCGAAAAAGTGGGCGTGGTTATAGTCCGATATCATTCATTTTAAATAGCGATCTGAGATGAGTGCTCAGGAACCTACATACCAAATTTCATCAAGATACCTCAAAATTTACTCAAGTTATCGTGTTAACGGACGGACGGACGGACGGACGGACATGGCTCAATCAAATTTTTTTTCGATCCTGATTATTTTGATATATGGAAGTCTATATCTATCTCGATTCCTTTATATATGTACAACCAACCGTTATCCAATCAAACTTAATATACTCTGTGAGCTCTGCTCAACTGAGTATAAAAATTAGTTTAATGTACGTACTTTTCAAAAACTTTTTATTTTTGTTTTTTTGTTGTTATTTTTTTTTTTTTTTTTTTTGTTGGTTTTGTATTTTTTTATTAAATCTAAGATTTCTTAGAACTTTAAACATTATTGATATAAAATAAGTAACATTAAATGAAAAAGGTTTAAAACAAAAATAAACAATAAAAAAAATTTATTCAATTGATGGAACTTGTTACTTTTCTAAAAATTACTTTTATTTATTATTACAAAAAATTTTTTTTTTATTTTTGTTTTTTATTTTTTTCATTAGTAACACCATTAAGCGCTTCTGTCAAATCTTCTTTTGTGTAAAGGGCTTTCGTCATTTTTTCTATAAAATTTAGTTATTAACCCAATAATCAGCGAATAGAGATCGAATTAAGTTTGAGGCAGTTTCCTTAAATTTATTTGAAACAAGTAAGGAAGGCTAAGTTCGGGTGTAACCGAACATTACATACTCAGTTGAGAGCTATAGAGACAAAATAAGAGAAAATCACCATGTAAGAAAAGGTACCTAGTGTAACCCTGGAATGTGTTTGTATGACATGTGTATCAAATGGAAGGTATTAAAGAGTATTTTAAGAGGGAGTGGGGTATAGTTATATAGGTGAACGCCATTTAGGGATAGCGCCATAAAGGTAGACCAGGGCTGACACTATAATTTGTTTGTACGATATGGGTATCAAATGAAAGGTGTTAATGAGTATTTTAAAAGGGCCTTAGTTCTATAGGTGGACGCTTTTTCGAGATATCGCCATTTAGGTGGACCAGGGGTGACCCTAGAATGCGTTTGTACGATATGGGTATCTAATGAAAGGTGTTAATGAGTATTTTAAAAGGGAGTGGGCCGTAGTTCTATAGGTGGACGCGTTTTCGAGATATCGCCATAAAGGTGGATCAGGGGTGACTCTAGAATTTGTTTGTACGATATGGGTATCAAATGAAAGGTGTTAGTGAGTATTTTAAAAGGGAGTGGGCCTTAGTTTTATAGATGGACCTGTTTTCGAGATATCGCCATAAAGGTGGACCAGGGGTGACTCTAGAATGTGTTTGTACGATATTTGGATCAAATTAAAGGTATTAATGAAGGTTTTAAAAGGGAGTGGTGGTAGTTGTATATGTGAAGGCGTTTTCGAGATATCGACCAAAATGTGGACCAGGGTGACCCAGAACATCATCTGTCGGGTACCGCTAATTTATTTATATATGCATAACCACAGTATTCCTGCCAAGATTCCAAGGGCTTTTGAATTCGCCCTGCAGAACTTTTTCATTTTCTTCTACTTAATTTAATTTATTTATATTTTGCGCCAATAAACCAATCCAATTAACATGTTTCATCCCTTTTTTCGTATTTGGTATAGAATTATGGCATTTTTTTCTTTTTTCGTAATTTTGATATAATTTACTTATATACTGTAAAGATATTAAATTTTTTGTTAAAATTTGGCTTAAAAAACCAAATAATATATAAAATATAAACCAAACGATCTCTTACATTCAAATCTAAACTCAAAAGAATGGGAAATTTAAAAAAGCGAGTAGAAAGCACAGTGTACAAGTACAAGTGTGTTGACTTCTTTCTGACAGGCACTCGCTTAAGTGGGCATAACAGGAAAATCTGGGTTGCCATTGTTGTTTCGGTTGAAAAAGGTCAATTAGGGTTCTGTGCAGAGACGTAAAAGATTGAAACAGGGTTTATGTAGTAACAAAAGTGTTGCTCCTGTTCCACAGCATTTTAATTTTATATCATGGCGAAAAGTGTTCAGTTCAGAGTTATTGATTTTCATTAAAAGTTTAATTTATTACGGAGGGTTACTCCTTTAATTGTAAAAAGCAGAGAAAACGTAGAGTTTTTCAAATTATTGTGAAAAACTTTTTAATTTGAATTTCTGTACCCAAGTTCACTATGAAAAACTGAAAAATGTACACTTATTGAAAACTCATTTGCACACACAATTTACACTTTGAATTTAATTGTGTTTTTATGCACAAAATTTTGAAACTAAAAAAAAAATTTCATTTGTCAGAAAAAATAAAGAAAAAACTGCCTAATGTCAAAAAACCCTATCGAAATACAAACTGGTTTGTTTGTTTTTAATGAACTACGTTGAATTTTTCTTGTATTTCGTTAGTTTTTTCAAATATAGTTCACATACTTTCACCAGTATTGAAACCTTATTGGCTCCCTCGACAAAAAATATAAGAGAAAATACAAGAAAAATACATAGAAAATAAAGTAGCCTCATATAGGAGTTTGATTTGTTTGCAATTACAGCACCATTATATTTGCAGGAGGCTTTCACAGCTGCATCACGCTGGAACCCGCTTTGAAAAAATCCAAATTTTTTTTGTGATTTCTATAACTACAAACGATGCAATTGATTGTAGTGAAGTTCATTTTTTTGTAGTTTTTATAGTTACTCCGAAAATATAATACATTGTGCGGAAACCAAGCAATTTAAGTAAATTTGGTTTTTTTGTTTTTGAAATACGTTTTAAATCATTTGTAGTTTTTCATACGAAAAAAAAATTTTTTTTGGTCCACAGGTTTCGGAGATATCGCTAACGCATCTCAAAAAAACCAAGAACGCAGCAATTTGGAAGCACTAAAAGTACTTTTCCTATAACTACAAACGATGAAATTGATTGTAGTGAAATTCATTTTTTTGTAGTTCTTATAGTTACTCCGAAAATATAATACATTGTGCGGAAACCAAGCAATTTAAGTAAATTTGGTTTTTTTTGTTTTTGAAATACGTTTTAAATCGTTTGTAGTTTTTCATAGGAAAAAAAATTTTTTTTTTGGTCTACAGGTTTCGGAGATATCGCTAACGCATCTCAAAAAAACCAAGAACGCAGCAATTTGGAAGCACTAAAAGTACTTTTCCTATAACTACAAACGATGAAATTGATTGTAGTAAAATTCATTTTTTTGTAGTTCTTATAGGTACTCCGAAAATATAATACATTGTGCGGAAACCAAGCAATTTAAGTAAATTTGGTTTTTTTGTTTTTGAAATACGTTTTAAATCGTTTGTAGTTTTTCATACGAAAGAAAATTTTTTTTTTGGTCCACAGGTTTCGGAGATATCGCTAACGCATCTCAAAAAAACCAAGAACGCAGCAATTTGGAAGCACTAAAAGTACTTTTCCTATAACTACAAACGATGGAATTGATTGTAGTGAAATTCATTTTTTTGTAGTTTTTATAGTTACTCCGAAAATATAATACATTGTGCGGAAACCAAGCAATTTAAGTAAATTTGGGTTTTTTGTTTTTGAAATACGTTTTAAATCGTTTGTAGTTTTTCATACGAAAAAAAATTTTTTTTTTGGTCCACAGGTTTCGGAGATATCGCTAACGCATCTCAAAAAAACCAAGAACGCAGCAATTTGGAAGCACTAAAAGTACTTTTCCTATAACTACAAATGATGAAATTGATTGTAGTGAAATTAATTTTTTTGTAGTTCTTATAGTTACTACTATGAAAATATAATACATTGCAAAATTGGGAAATTCGAATACACCCGGTTGTGTATTCCAAACAATGATTTTTGCACAGCAAATGGGTTCTTTGTATAATTCTCTCGATTTAAATTACAAGGATATTAAAGTTTTTGAATGTGCAAGTAAATATTGTTGCTTACAATTCATATGTTCAAAAATAAAACAAACTTCATTTCAGCATACCCCTTCTAACAAAAATTATTCTTACGCTCAAGCAAATGTACGTACATACATATGTATGTATGCTCATATGTAAGCTAAGAAATGTATGAACATGGTAATGTATCTGCTATGACGATCGTAGCGTATAAACAAACTTAGATATATATGCAAACACATACATATGTATATTCTTAAACTAAAGATCAACCAACACCCCACTTCACTCCACTTCACACCCACCTCATTGATACCAATATATCCAAGCATAAGCTAACATATGTATGTTTGTACATTCACATGTTCAAAAAAAAAAAAACTTCTATTCAACCAACCACTTCCAACAATAATTATTCTTACGCACAAGCATGTGTACATACATACATATGTATGTTCAAATGTAAATCACAAAATCCTGAAAACTAGCTTCCTCTTTTTCATTCATAATGCTTCTTCTTAAGTTGTCCAAATTGGTGATGCAATTTGGCAATATGGCATTTGATAAAATCGTCAAAAGAAAAATGTTTGTGATTTTATAAATACCAACTTCGATGCATATTGAGGGCTTTCATTATAACGCGCATAACTACTTCCATAACTAGGCACTTTTCCTATGAAATAATACCAAACTATTTATATGCCCTAATCGAAGTAATAATATGGTAGTAAAAAATGCAAATAAAGATGCGAGTATATTGCCCAATAAATGCCCAGTAACGTATTAGCAATATAATCTAAATATTTTCATGCATTGTTCATATACATTTTTGCAAATAATTTTCCAATATGCCAAATTGCCGAGTTGGCAGAGCTTATGGAAATTTTAATTTGCTATTTGAAAAACCTGATCTTATTCTGTCGAAAAATTGTTCGCGCAGTCGAACAACCAAGTTTTCAGCAGCTGTGTTGCAGTTAATACATAAAAGTCGAGTTTTACCCGTTTCTGGCCCGAATTCGCACTGTGACGTCATATTGTATATGCTGACTTGTTTATCACATGTCAGTACAAAGTAAGAATTTTACACTATTTTCATAGATAAATATAGTAATAAATGGGAGGGGCGAAATGAATTAAAGTAATTTTGCCAAGAAAAATAACATTATGTCGCAAAAGAGCAATAAATTCCTTTATTTTAGTATTAATAATAAATTCCCCTTTTAGCTGTCAGTTGATTAAAGCTGCAAACGGTAACACTTTTAACCACCGACGACACATAATTTGGCTCGTGCCTATTGTATTTCTTTGGCTAATTGCTACGAGCATTCATATGTATATATCAGGCATGCTTAACCAACGAACCGATATCATTTCGTTACGATAGTTAACGTTAATAAACGAAACAAAGTCATTTCGTTTCGTTTATTAACGTTAAGAACGTCAAATTAACGAAATGATTTCGTTTCGTTTTCTGCCATATCAAAACGAAATCAAATCGTTTATGTTGATTATTAATTTCAAACTATGCTGGCAAAGCTGATTGATGGCGGAGTCATTAAAGGTGAAAGCATTAGCTAAGCTGATTGCAACTTTTCTCATGAATTTTGACAGTACGAACATTTCTCAGAGTAATTTTGACATTACCACCAACAAATTACACAAACAAATTACATAGAGTTTGTGTGTGTATGTGCGCTCGTTGTTACCACCTTACGGCTTCACCATGGCTATAGCATTGCCAGCACAATTCAAACATAAAGTATCACGTTTTTGTTAACGTTTTTAACCTTAACGAAAGCTTTTCGTTTCGGTTAAAAACGAGATACAATTTATCTTGATAATTTCTTTATCGATAATATTTCGAAGTGTTTCAACGGAAACGGTGGAAATTTTTTGATAAACGATTAGCTTAACGTTAAGGTGCATCCCTGGTATATATATATATCTGTATACGCGGATTTACATAAAGTCTTTGGTCGCTTTAGAACGTAGCAAGCGGCAAGTTTTTTTTATATCTGCCTTTACTTTGGAGTATTATTGAATATGTATGTATGTACATTTCTAATTTGGTTCATATTTTCATACATATATATTCAATGATACAATGCTCAAAAGCTGATCGACAGGCACAGGCTTCTGTGTACATATGCACATACGTATTTAAGGGTGGAATTGATGCTAGTCAAGTGCTCTTTGACTTGGCTTATCAAACTACAAATGATGAAATTAATTGTAGTGAAATTCATTTTTTTGTAGTTTTTATAGTTACTCCGAAAATATAATACATTCTGCGGAAACCAAGCAATTTAAGTAAATTTGTTTTTTTTTCTTTTTGAAATACGTTTTAAATCGTTTGTAGTTTTTCATACGAAAAAAAATTTTTTTTTTGGTCCACAGGTTTCGGAGATATCGCTAACGCATCTCAAAAAAACCAAGAACGCAGCAATTTGGAAGCACTAAAAGTACTTTTCCTATAACTACAAACGATGAAATTGATTGTAGTGAAATTCATTTTTTTGGTAGTTTTTATAGTTACTCCGAAAATATAATACATTGTGCGGAAACCAAGCAATTTAAGCAAATTTGGGTTTTTTCTTTCTGAAATACGTTTTAAATCGTTTGTAGTTTTTCATACGAAAAATACATTTTTTTTTTGGTCCACAGGTTTCGGAGATATCGCTAACGCATCTCAAAAAAACCAAGAACGCAGCAATTTGGAAGCACTAAAAGTACTTTTCCTATAACTACAAACGATGAAATTGATTGTAGTGAAATTCATTTTTTTGTAGTTCTTATAGTTACTCCGAAAATATAATACATTGTGCGGAAACCAAGCAATTTAAGTAAATTTGGGTTTTTTCTTTTTGAAATACGTTTTAAATCGTTTGTAGTTTTTCATACGAAAAAAAATTTTTTTTTTGGTCCACAGGTTTCGGAGATATCGCTAACGCATCTCAAAAAAACCAAGAACGCTGCAATTTGGAAGCACTAAAAGTACTTTTCCTATAACTACAAACGATGGAATTGATTGTAGTGAAATTCATTTTTTTGTAGTTTTTATAGTTACTCCGAAAATATAATACATTGTGCGGAAACCAAGCAATTTAAGTAAATTTGGGTTTTTTGTTTTTGAAATACGTTTTAAATCGTTTGTAGTTTTTCATACGAAAAAAAATTTTTTTTTTGGTCCACAGGTTTCGGAGATATCGCTAACGCATCTCAAAAAAACCAAGAACGCAGCAATTTGGAAGCACTAAAAGTACTTTTCCTATAACTACAAATGATGAAATTGATTGTAGTGAAATTCATTTTTTTGTAGTTCTTATAGTTACTACTATGAAAATATAATACATTGCAAAATTGGGAAATTCGAATACACCCGGTTGTGTATTCCAAACAATGATTTTTGCACAGCAAGATTTAAATTACAAGCATATTAAAGTTTTTGAATGTGCAAGTAAATATTGTTGCTTACAATTCATATGTTCAAAAATAAAACAAACTTCATTTCAGCATACCCCTTCTAACAAAAATTATTCTTACGCTCAAGCAAATGTACGTACATACATATGTATGTATGCTCATATGTAAGCTAAGAAATGTATGAACATGGTAATGTATCTGCTATGACGATCGTAGCGTATAAACAAACTTAGATATATATGCAAACACATACATATGTATATTCTTAAACTAAAGATCAACCAACACCCCACTTCACTCCACTTCACACCCACCTCATTGATACCAATATATCCAAGCATAAGCTAACATATGTATGTTTGTACATTCACATGTTCAAAAAAAAAAAAACTTCTATTCAACCAACCACTTCCAACAATAATTATTCTTACGCACAAGCATGTGTACATACATACATATGTATGTTCAAATGTAAATCACAAAATCCTGAAAACTAGCTTCCTCTTTTTCATTCATAATGCTTCTTCTTAAGTTGTCCAAATTGGTGATGCAATTTGGCAATATGGCATTTGATAAAATCGTCAAAAGAAAAATGTTTGTGATTTTATAAATACCAACTTCGATGCATATTGAGGGCTTTCATTATAACGCGCATAACTACTTCCATAACTAGGCACTTTTCCTATGAAATAATACCAAACTATTTATATGCCCTAATCGAAGTAATAATATGGTAGTAAAAAATGCAAATAAAGATGCGAGTATATTGCCCAATAAATGCCCAGTAACGTATTAGCAATATAATCTAAATATTTTCATGCATTGTTCATATACATTTTTGCAAATAATTTTCCAATATGCCGAATTGCCGAGTTGGCAGAGCTTATGGAAATTTTAATTTGCTATTTGAAAAAACCTGATCTTATTCTGTCGAAAAATTGTTCGCGCAGTCGAACAACCAAGTTTTCAGCAGCTGTGTTGCAGTTAATACATAAAAGTCGAGTTTTACCCCGTTTCTGGCCCGAATTCGCACTGTGACGTCATATTGTATATGCTGACTTGTTTATCACATGTCAGTACAAAGTAAGAATTTTACACTATTTTCATAGATAAATATAGTAATAAATGGGAGGGGCCGAAATGAATTAAAGTAATTTTGCCAAGAAAAATAACATTATGTCGCAAAAGAGCAATAAATTCCTTTATTTTAGTATTAATAATAAATTCCCCTTTTAGCTGTCAGTTGATTAAAGCTGCAAACGGTAACACTTTTAACCACCGACGACACATAATTTGGCTCGTGCCTATTGTATTTCGTTGGCTAATTGCTACGAGCATTCATATGTATATATCAGGCATGCTTAACCAACGAACCGATATCATTTCGTTACGATAGTTAACGTTAATAACGAAACAAAGTCATTTCGTTTCGTTTATTAACGTTAAGAACGTCAAATTAACGAAATTGATTTCGTTTCGTTTTCTGCCATATCAAAACGAAATCAAATCGTTTATGTTGATTATTAATTTCAAACTATGCTGGCAAAGCTGATTGATGGCGAGTCATTAAAGGTGAAAGCCATTAGCTAAGCTGATTGCAACTTTTCTCATGAATTTTGACAGTACGAACATTTCTCAGAGTAATTTTGACATTACCACCAACAAATTACACAAACAAATTACATAGAGTTTGTGTGTGTATGTGCGCTCGTTGTTACCACCTTACGGCTTCACCATGGCTATAGCATTGCCAGCACAATTCAAACATAAAGTATCACGTTTTTGTTAACGTTTTTAACCTTAACGAAAGCTTTTCGTTTCGGTTAAAAACGAGATACAATTTATCTTGATAATTTCTTTATCGATAATATTTCGAAGTGTTTCAACGGAAACGGTGGAAATTTTTTGATAAACGATTAGCTTAACGTTAAGGTGCATCCCTGGTATATATATATATCTGTATACGCGGATTTACATAAAGTCTTTGGTCGCTTTAGAACGTAGCAAGCGGCAAGTTTTTTTTATATCTGCCTTTACTTTGGAGTATTATTGAATATGTATGTATGTACATTTCTAATTTGGTTCATATTTTCATACATATATATTCAATGATACAATGCTCAAAAGCTGATCGACAGGCACAGGCTTCTGTGTACATATGCACATACGTATTTAAGGGTGGAATTGATGCTAGTCAAGTGCTCTTTGACTTGGCTTATCAAACTACAAATGATGAAATTAATTGTAGTGAAATTCATTTTTTTGTAGTTTTTATAGTTACTCCGAAAATAAATACATTCTGCGGGAAACCAAGCAATTTAAGTAAATTTGTTTTTTTTCTTTTTGAAATACGTTTTAAATGGTTTGTAGTTTTTCATACGAAAAAAAATTTTTTTTTTGGTCCACAGGTTTCGGAGATATCGCTAACGCATCTCAAAAAAACCAAGAACGCAGCAATTTGGAAGCACTAAAAGTACTTTTCCTATAACTACAAACGATGAAATTGATTGTAGTGAAATTCATTTTTTTGTAGTTTTTATAGTTACTCCGAAAATATAATACATTGTGCGGAAACCAAGCAATTTAAGTAAATTTGGTTTTTTTTCTTTTTGAAATACGTTTTAAATCGTTTGTAGTTTTTCATACGAAAAAAAATTTTTCTTTTGGTCCACAGGTTTCGGAGATATCGCTAACGCATCTCAAAAAAAACCAAGAACGCAGCAATTTGGAAGCACTAAAAGTACTTTTTCCTATAACTACAAACGATGAAATTGATTGTAGTGAAATTCATTTTTTTTGTAGTTTTTATAGTTACTCCGAAAATATAATACATTGTGCGGAAACCAAGCAATTTAAGCAAATTTGGGTTTTTTCTTTCTGAAATACGTTTTAAATCGTTTGTAGTTTTCATACGAAAAATATTTTTTTTTTTGGTACACAGGTTTTCGGAGATATCGCTAACGCATCTCAAAAAAACCAAGAACGCAGCAATTTGGAAGCACTAAAAGTACTTTTCCTATAACTACAAACGATGAAATTGATTGTAGTAAAATTCATTTTTTTGTAGTTCTTATAGTTTACTCCGAAAATATAATACATTGTGCGGAAACCAAGCAATTTAAGTAAATTTGGGTTTTTTCTTTTTGAAATACGTTTTAAATCGTTTGTAGTTTTTCATACGAAAAAAAATTTTTTTTTTGGTCCACAGGTTTCGGAGATATCGCTAACGGCATCTCAAAAAAACCAAGAACGCAGCAATTTGGAAGCACTAAAAGTACTTTTCCTATAACTACAAACGATGGAAATGATTGTAGTGAAATTTATTTTTTTGTAGTTTTTATAGTTACTCCGAAAATATAATACATTGTGCGGAAACCAAGCAATTTAAGGAAATTTGGGTTTTTTCTTTTTGAAATACGTTTTAAATCGTTTGTAGTTTTTCATACGAAAAAAAAATTTTTTTTTTGGTCGACAGGTTTCGGAGATATCGCTAACGCATCTCAAAAAAACCAAGAACGCAGCAATTTGGAAGCACTAAAAGTACTTTTCCTATAACTACAAACGATGAAATTGATTGTAGTGAAATTCATTTTTTTGTAGTTCTTATAGTTACTCCGAAAATATAATACATTGTGCGGAAACCAAGCAATTTAAGCAAATTTGGGTTTTTTCTTTCTGAAATACGTTTTAAATCGTTTGTAGTTTTTCATACGAAAAATAATTTTTTTTTTGGCCCACAGGTTTCGGAGATATCGCTAACGCATCTCAAAAAAAACCAAGAACGCAGCAATTTGGAAGCACTAAAAGTACTTTTCCTATAACTACAAACGATGAAATTGATTGTAGTGAAATTCATTTTTTTGTAGTTCTTATAGTTACTCCGAAAATATAATACATTGTGCGGAAACCAAGCAATTTAAGTAAATTTGGGTTTTTTGTTTTTGAAATACGTTTTAAATCGTTTGTAGTTTTTCATACGAAAAAAAAAAATTTTTTTTTTGGTCCACAGGTTTTGGAGATATCGCTAACGCATCTCAAAAAAACCAAGAACGCAGCAATTTGGAAGCACTAAAAGTACTTTTCCTATAACTACAAACGATGAAATTGATTGTAGTGAAATTCATTTTTTTTGTAGTTCTTATAGTTACTACGAAAATATAATACATTGCAAAATTGGGAAATTCGAATACACACGGTTGGGTATTCCAAACAATGATTTTTGCACAGCAAATGGGTTCTTTGTATCAATTCTCTCGATTTAAATTACAAGCATATTAAAGTTTTTGAATGTGCAAGTAAATATTGTTGCTTACAATTCATATGTTCAAAAATAAAACAAACTTCATTTCAGCATACCCCTTCTAACAAAAATTATTCTTACGCTCAAGCAAATGTACGTACATACATATGTATGTATGCTCATATGTAAGCTAAGAAATGTATGAACATGGTAATGTATCTGCTATGACGATCGTAGCGTATAAACAAACTTAGATATATATGCAAACACATACATATGTATATTCTTAAACTAAAGATCAACCAACACCCCACTTCACTCCACTTCACACCCACCTCATTGATACCAATAGATCCAAGCATAAGCTAACATATGTATGTTTGTACATTCACATGTTCAAAAAAAAAAAAACTTCTATTCAACAACCACTTCCAACAATAATTATTCTTACGCACAAGCATGTGTACATACATACATATGTATGTTCAAATGTAAATCACAAAATCCTGAAAACTAGCTTCCTCTTTTTCATTCATAATGCTTCTTCTTAAGTTGTCCAAATTGGTGATGCAATTTGGCAATATGGCATTTGATAAAATCGTCAAAAGAAAAATGTTTGTGATTTTATAAATACCAACTTCGATGCATATTGAGGGCTTTCATTATAACGCGCATAACTACTTCCATAACTAGGCACTTTTCCTATGAAATAATACCAAACTATTTATATGCCCTAATCGAAGTAATAATATGGTAGTAAAAAAATGCAAATAAAGATGCGAGTATATTGCCCAATAAATGCCCAGTAAAGTATTAGCAATATAATCTAAATATTTTCATGCATTGTTCATATACATTTTTGCAAATAATTTTCCAATATGCCGAATTGCCGAGTTGGCAGAGCTTATGGAAATTTTAATTTGCTATTTGAAAAACCTGATCTTATTCTGTCGAAAAATTGTTCGGCGCAGTCGAACAACCAAGTTTTCAGCAGCTGTGTTGCAGTTAATACATAAAAGTCGAGTTTTACCCGTTTCTGGCCCGAATTCGCACTGTGACGTCATATTGTATATGCTGACTTGTTTATCACATGTCAGTACAAAGTAAGAATTTTACACTATTTTCATAGATAAATATAGTAATAAATGGGAGGGGCGAAATGAATTAAAGTAATTTTGCCAAGAAAAATAACATTATGTCGCAAAAGAGCAATAAATTCCTTTATTTTAGTATTAATAATAAATTCCCCCTTTTAGCTGTCAGTTGATTAAAGCTGCAAACGGCAACACTTTTAACCACCGACGACACATAATTTGGCTCGTGCCTATTGTATTTCGTTGGCTAATTGCTACGAGCATTCATATGTATATATATATATCTGTATACGCGGATTTACATAAAGTCTTTGGTCGCTTTAGAACGTAGCAAGCGGCAAGTTTTTTTTATATCTGCCTTAACTTTGGAGTATTATTGAATATGTATGTATGTACATTTCTAATTTGGTTCATATTTTCATACATATATATTCAATGATACAATGCTCAAAAGCTGATCGACAGGCACAGGCTTCTGTGTACATATGCACATACGTATTTAAGGGTGGAATTGATGCTAGTCAAGTGCTCTTTGACTTGGCTTATCAAACTACAAATGATGAAATTAATTGTAGTGAAATTCATTTTTTTGTAGTTTTTATAGTTACTCCGAAAATATAATACATTCTGCGGAAACCAAGCAATTTAAGTAAATTTGTTTTTTTTTCTTTTTGAAATACGTTTTAAATCGTTTGTAGTTTTTCATACGAAAAAAAAATTTTTTTTTTGGTCCACAGGTTTCGGAGATATCGCTAACGCATCTCAAAAAAACCAAGAACGCAGCAATTTGGAAGCACTAAAAGTACTTTTCCTATAACTACAAACGATGAAATTGATTGTAGTGAAATTCATTTTTTTGTAGTTTTTATAGTTACTTACTCGAAAATATAATACATTGTGCGGACAACCAAGCAATTTAAGTAAATTTGGTTTTTTTCTTTTTGAAATACGTTTTAAATCGTTTGTAGTTTTTCATACGAAAAAAAATTTTTCTTTTGGTCCACAGGTTTCGGAGATATCGCTAACGCATCTCAAAAAAACCAAGAACGCAGCAATTTGGAAGCACTAAAAGTACTTTTCCTATAACTACAAACGATGAAATTGATTGTAGTGAAATTCATTTTTTTGTAGTTTTTATAGTTACTCCGAAAATATAATACATTGTGCGGAAACCAAGCAATTTAAGTAAATTTGGTTTTTTTGTTTTTGAAATACGTTTTAAATCGTTTGTAGTTTTTCATACGAAAAAAAATTTTTTTTTGGTCAACAGGTTTCGGAGATATCGCTAACGCATCTCAAAAAAACCAAGAACGCAGCAATTTGGAAGCACTAAAAGTACTTTTCTTATAACTACAAACGATGAAATTGATTGTAGTGAAATCCATTTTTTTGTAGTTTTTATAGTTACTCCGAAAATATAATACATTGTGCGGAAACCAAGCAATTTAAGCAAATTTGGGTTTTTTCTTTCTGAAATACGTTTTAAATCGTTTGTAGTTTTTCATACGAAAAATAAATTTTTTTTTTGTCCACAGGTTTCGGAGATATCGCTAACGCATCTCAAAAAAACCAAGAACGCAGCAATTTGGAAGCACTAAAAGTACTTTTCCTATAACTACAAACGATGAAATTGATTGTAGTGAAATTCATTTTTTTGTAGTTTTTATAGTTACTCCGAAAATATAATACATTGTGCGGAAACCAAGCAATTTAAGGAAATTTGGGTTTTTTCTTTTTGAAATACTTTTTAAATCGTTTGTAGTTTTTCATACGAAAAAAAAATTTTTTTTTTGGTCAACAGGTTTCGGAGATATCGCTAACGCATCTCAAAAAAACCAAGAACGCAGCAATTTGGAAGCACTAAAAGTACTTTTCCTATAACTACAAACGATGAAATTGATTGTAGTGAAATTCATTTTTTTGTAGTTTTTATAGTTACTCCGAAAATATAATACATTGTGCGGAAACCAAGCAATTTAAGTAAATTTGGTTTTTTTGTTTTTGAAATACGTTTTAAATCGTTTGTAGTTTTTCATACGAAAAAAAATTTTTTTTTGGTCCACAGGTTTCGGAGATATCGCTAACGCATCTCAAAAAAACCAAGAACGCAGCAATTTGGAAGCACTAAAAGTACTTTTCCTATAACTACAAACGATGAAATTGATTGTAGTGAAATTCATTTTTTTGTAGTTCTTATAGTTACTCCGAAAATATAATACATTGTGCGGAAACCAAGCAATTTAAGTAAATTTGGTTTTTTTGTTTTTGAAATACGTTTTAAATCGTTTGTAGTTTTTCATAGGAAAAAAAATTTTTTTTTGGTCCACAGGTTTCGGAGATATCGCTAACGCATCTCAAAAAAACCAAGAACGCAGCAATTTGGAAGCACTAAAAGTACTTTTCCTATAACTACAAACGATGAAATAGATTGTAGTAAAATTCATTTTTTTGTAGTTCTTATAGTTACTCCGAAAATATAATACATTGTGCGGAAACCAAGCAATTTAAGTAAATTTGGGTTTTTTCTTTTTGAAATACGTTTTAAATCGTTTGTAGTTTTTCATACGAAAAAAAATTTTTTTTTTGGTCGACAGGTTTCGCAGATATCGCTAACGCATCTCAAAAAAACCAAGAACGCAGCAATTTGGAAGCACTAAAAGTACTTTTCCTATAACTACAAACGATGAAATTGATTGCAGTGAAATTCATTTTTTTGTAGTTTTTATAGTTACTCCGAAAATATAATACATTGTGCGGAAACCAAGCAATTTAAGTAAATTTGGTTTTTTTGTTTTTGAAATACGTTTTAAATCGTTTGTAATTTTTCATAGGAAAAAAATTTTTTTTTTTGGTCCACAGGTTTCGGAGATATCGCTAACGCATCTCAAAAAAACCAAGAACGCAGCAATTTGGAAGCACTAGAAGTACTTTTCCTATAACTACAAATGATGAAATTGATTGTAGTGAAATTCATTTTTTTGTAGTTCTTATAGTTACTCCGAAAATATAATACATTGTGCGGAAACCAAGCAATTTAAGCAAATTTGGGTTTTTTCTTTCTGAAATACGTTTTAAATCGTTTGTAGTTTTTCATAGGAAAAAATTTTTTTTTTTTGGTCCACAGGTTTCGGAGATATCGCTAACGCATCTCAAAAAAACCAAGAACGCAGCAATTTGGAAGCACTAAAAGTACTTTTCCTATAACTACAAACGATGAAATTGATTGTAGTGAAATTCATTTTTTTGTAGTTTTTATAGTAACTCCGAAAATATAATACATTGTGCGGAAACCAAGCAATTTAAGCAAATTTGGGTTTTTTCTTTCTGAAATACGTTTTAAATCGTTTGTAGTTTTCATACGAAAAATAATTTTTTTTTTGGTACACAGGTTTCGGAGATATCGCTAACGCATCTCAAAAAAACCAAGAACGCAGCAATTTGGAAGCACTAAAAGTACTTTTCCTATAACTACAAACGATGAAATTGATTGTAGTGAAATTCATTTTTTTGTAGTTCTTATAGTTACTCCGAAAATATAATACATTGTGCGGAAACCAAGCAATTTAAGTAAATTTGTTTTTTTTGTTTTTGAAATACGTTTTAAATCGTTTGTAGTTTTTCATAGGAAAAAAAATTTTTTTTTTGGTCCATAGGTTTCGGAGATATCGCTAACGCATCTCAAAAAAACCAAGAACGCAGCAATTTGGAAGCACTAAAAGTACTTTTCCTATAACTACAAACAATGAAATTGATTGTAGTGAAATTCATTTTTTTGTAGTTCTTATAGTGTTTGGAATACCCAACCGGGTGTATTCGAATTTCCCAATTTTGCAATGTATTATATTTTCGTAGTAACTATAAGAACTACAAAAAAATGAATTCCACTACAATCAATTTCATAGTTTGTAGTTATAGGAAAAGTACTTTTAGTGCTTCCAAATAGCTGCGTTCTTGGTTTTTTGAGATGCGTTAGCGATATCTCCGAAACCTGTCGACCAAAAAAAAAATTTTTTTTCCTATGAAAACTACAAACGATTTAAAACGTATTTCAAAAAGAAAAAACCCAAATTTCTTTAAATTGCTTGGTTTCCGCACAATGTATTATATTTTCGGAGTAACTATAAAAACTACAAAAAAATGAATTTCACTACAATCAATTTCATCGTTTGTAGTTATAGGAAAAGTACTTTTAGTGCTTCCAAATTGCTGCGTTCTTGGTTTTTCTGAGATGCGTTAGCGATATCTCCGAAACCTGTGGACCAAAAAAAAAAAATTTTTTTCCTATGAAAAACTACAAACGATTTAAAACGTATTTCAGAAAGAAAAAACCCAAATTTGCTTAAATTGCTTGGTTTCCGCACAATGTATTATATTTTCGGAGTAACTATAAGAACTACAAAAAAATGAATTTCACTACAATCAATTTCATCATTTGTAGTTATAGGAAAAGTACTTCTAGTGCTTCCAAATTGCTGCGTTCTTGGTTTTTTTGAGATGCGTTAGCGATATCTCCGAAACCTGTGGACCAAAAAAAAAAAATTTTTTCCTATGAAAAATTACAAACGATTTAAAACGTATTTCAAAAACAAAAAAACCAAATTTACTTAAATTGCTTGGTTTCCGCACAATGTATTATATTTTCGGAGTAACTATAAGAACTACAAAAAAATGAATTTCACTACAATCAATTTCATCGTTTGTAGTTATAGGAAAAGTACTTTTAGTGCTTCCAAATTGCTGCGTTCTTGGTTTTTTTGAGATGCGTTAGCGATATCTCCGAAACCTGTGGACCAAAAAAAATTTTTTTTCGTATGAAAAACTACAAACGATTTAAAACGTATTTCAAAAACAAAAAAACCAAATTTACTTAAATTGCTTGGTTTCCGCACAATGTATTATATTTTCGGAGTAACTATAAAAACTACAAAAAAATGAATTTCACTACAATCAATTTCATCGTTTGTAGTTATAGGAAAAGTACTTTTAGTGCTTCCAAATTGCTGCGTTCTTGGTTTTTTTGAGATGCGTTAGCGATATCTCCGAAACCTGTCGACCAAAAAAAAATTTTTTTTCGTATGAAAAACTACAAACGATTTAAAACGTATTTCAAAAAGAAAAAACCCAAATTTCCTTAAATTGCTTGGTTTCCGCACAATGTATTATATTTTCGGAGTAACTATAAAAACTACAAAAAAATGAATTTCACTACAATCAATTTCATCGTTTGTAGTTATAGGAAAAGTACTTTTAGTGCTTCCAAATTGCTGCGTTCTTGGTTTTTTTGAGATGCGTTAGCGATATCTCCGAAACCTGTGTACCAAAAAAAAAAATATTTTTCGTATGAAAACTACAAACGATTTAAAACGTATTTCAGAAAGAAAAAACCCAAATTTGCTTAAATTGCTTGGTTTCCGCACAATGTATTATATTTTCGGAGTAACTATAAAAACTACAAAAAAATGAATTTCACTACAATCAATTTCATCGTTTGTAGTTATAGGAAAAGTACTTTTAGTGCTTCCAAATTGCTGCGTTCTTGGTTTTTTTGAGATGCGTTAGCGATATCTCCGAAACCTGTGGACCAAAAGAAAAATTTTTTTTCGTATGAAAAACTACAAACGATTTAAAACGTATTTCAAAAAGAAAAAAACCAAATTTACTTAAATTGCTTGGTTTCCGCACAATGTATTATATTTTCGGAGTAACTATAAAAACTACAAAAAAATGAATTTCACTACAATCAATTTCATCGTTTGTAGTTATAGGAAAAGTACTTTTAGTGCTTCCAAATTGCTGCGTTCTTGGTTTTTTTGAGATGCGTTAGCGATATCTCCGAAACCTGTGGACCAAAAAAAAAATTTTTTTTCGTATGAAAAACTACAAACCATTTAAAACGTATTTCAAAAAGAAAAAAAACAAATTTACTTAAATTGCTTGGTTTCCGCAGAATGTATTATATTTTCGGAGTAACTATAAAAACTACAAAAAAATGAATTTCACTACAATTAATTTCATCATTTGTAGTTTGATAAGCCAAGTCAAAGAGCACTTGACTAGCATCAATTCCACCCTTAAATACGTATGTGCATATGTACACAGAAGCCTGTGCCTGTCGATCAGCTTTTGAGCATTGTATCATTGAATATATATGTATGAAAATATGAACCAAATTAGAAATGTACATACATACATATTCAATAATACTCCAAAGTAAAGGCAGATATAAAAAAAACTTGCCGCTTGCTACGTTCTAAAGCGACCAAAGACTTTTTGTAAATCCGCGTATACAGATATATATATATATACATATGAATGCTCGTAGCAATTAGCCAACGAAATACAATAGGCACGAGCCAAATTATGTGTCGTCGGTGGTTAAAAGTGTTGCCGTTTGCAGCTTTAATCAACTGACAGCTAAAAGGGGAATTTATTATTAATACTAAAATAAAGGAATTTATTGCTCTTTTGCGACATAATGTTATTTTTCTTGGCAAAATTACTTTAATTCATTTCGCCCCTCCCATTTATTACTATATTTATCTATGAAAATAGTGCAAAATTCTTACTTTGTACTGACATGTGATAAACAAGTCAGCATATACAATATGACGTCACAGTGCGAATTCGGGCCAGAAACGGGTAAAACTCGACTTTTATGTATTAACTGCAACACTGCTGCTGAAAACTTGGTTGTTCGACTGCGCGAACAATTTTTCGACAGAATAAGATCAGGTTTTTCAAATAGCAAATTAAAATTTCCATAAGCTCTGCCAACTCGGCAATTCGGCATATTGGAAAATTATTTGCAAAAATGTATATGAACAATGCATGAAAATATTTAGATTATATTGCTAATACGTTACTGGGCATTTATTGGGCAATATACTCGCATCTTTATTTGCATTTTTTACTACCATATTATTACTTCGATTAGGGCATATAAATAGTTTGGTATTATTTCATAGGAAAAGTGCCTAGTTATGGAAGTAGTTATGCGCGTTATAATGAAAGCCCTCAATATGCATCGAAGTTGGTATTTATAAAATCACAAACATTTTTCTTTTGACGATTTTATCAAATGCCATATTGCCAAATTGCATCACCAATTTGGACAACTTAAGAAGAAGCATTATGAATGAAAAAGAGGAAGCTAGTTTTCAGGATTTTGTGATTTACATTTGAACATACATATGTATGTATGTACACATGCTTGTGCGTAAGAATAATTATTGTTGGAAGTGGTTGGTTGAATAGAAGTTTTTTTTTTTTTGAACATGTGAATGTACAAACATACATATGTTAGCTTATGCTTAGATATATTGGTATCAATGAGGTGGGTGTGAAGTGGAGTGAAGTGGGGTGTTGGTTGATCTTTAGTTTAAGAATATACATATGTATGTGTTTGCATATATATCTAAGTTTGTTTATATGCTACGATCGTCATAGCAGATACATTACCATGTTCATACATTTCTTAGCTTACATATGAGCATACATACATATGTATGTACGTACATTTGCTTGAGCGTAAGAATAATTTTTGTTAGAAGGGGTATGCTGAAATGAAGTTTGTTTTATTTTTGAACATATGAATTGTAAGCAACAATATTTACTTGCACATTCAAAAACTTTAATATGCTTGTAATTTAAATCGAGAGAATTATACAAAGAACCCATTTGCTGTGCAAAAATCATTGTTTGGAATACCCAACCGGGTGTATTCGAATTTCCCAATTTTGCAATGTATTATATTTTCGTAGTAACTATAAGAACTACAAAAAATGAATTTCACTACAATCAATTTCATCGTTTGTAGTTATAGGAAAAGTACTTTTAGTGCTTCCAAATTGCTGCGTTCTTGGTTTTTTTGAGATGCGTTAGCGATATCTCCGAAACCTGTGGACCAAAAAAAATTTTTTTTCGTATGAAAAACTACAAACGATTTAAAACGTATTACAAAAACAAAAAACCCAAATTTACTTAAATTGCTTGGTTTCCGTACAATGTATTATATTTTCGGAGTAACTATAAGAACTACAAAAAAATGAATTTCACTACAATCAATTTCATCGTTTGTAGTTATAGGAAAAGTACTTTTAGTGCTTCCAAATTGCTGCGTTCTTGGTTTTTTTGAGATGCGTTAGCGATATCTCCGAAACCTGTGGACCAAAAAAAAATTTATTTTTCGTATGAAAAACTACAAACGATTTAAAACGTATTTCAGAAAGAAAAAACCCAAATTTGCTTAAATTGCTTGGTTTCCGCACAATGTATTATATTTTCGGAGTAACTATAAGATTTACAAAAAAATGAATTTCACTACAATCAATTTCATCGTTTGTAGTTATAGGAAAAGTACTTTTAGTGCTTCCAAATTGCTGCGTTCTTGGTTTTTTTGAGATGCGTTAGCGATATCTCCGAAACCTGTCTACCAAAAAAAAAATTTTTTTTCGTATGAAAAACTACAAACGATTTAAAACGTATTTCAAAAAGAAAAAACCCAAATTTCCTTAAATTGCTTGGTTTCCGCACAATGTATTATATTTTCGGAGTAACTATAAAAACTACAAAAAAATGAATTTCACTACAATCAATTTCATCGTTTGTAGTTATAGGAAAAGTACTTTTAGTGCTTCCAAATTGCTGCGTTCTTGGTTTTTTTGAGATGCGTTAGCGATATCTCCGAAACCTGTCGACCAAAAAAAAAATTTTTTTTCGTATGAAAAACTACAAACGATTTAAAACGTATTTCAAAAAGAAAAAACCCAAATTTACTTAAATTGCTTGGTTTCCGCACAATGTATTATATTTTCGGAGTAACTATAAGAACTACAAAAAAATGAATTTTACTACAATCAATTTCATCGTTTGTAGTTATAGGAAAAGTACTTTTAGTGCTTCCAAATTGCTGCGTTCTTGGTTTTTTTGAGATGCGTTAGCGATATCTCCGAAACCTGTGGACCAAAAAAAAATTTTTTTTCCTATGAAAAACTACAAACGATTTAAAACGTATTTCAAAAACAAAAAAACCAAATTTACTTAAATTGCTTGGTTTCCGCACAATGTATTATATTTTCGGAGTAACTATAAGAACTACAAAAAAATGAATTTCACTACAATCAATTTCATCGTTTGTAGTTATAGGAAAAGTACTTTTAGTGCTTCCAAATTGCTGCGTTCTTGGTTTTTTTGAGATGCGTTAGCGATATCTCCGAAACCTGTGGACCAAAAAAAAAATTTTTTTTCGTATGAAAAACTACAAACGATTTAAAACGTATTTCAAAAACAAAAAAACCAAATTTACTTAAATTGCTTGGTTTCCGCACAATGTATTATATTTTCGGAGTAACTATAAAAACTACAAAAAAATGAATTTCACTACAATCAATTTCATCGTTTGTAGTTATAGGAAAAGTACTTTTAGTGCTTCCAAATAGCTGCGTTCTTGGTTTTTTTGAGATGCGTTAGCGATATCTCCGAAACCTGTGGACCAAAAAAAAATTTATTTTTTCGTATGAAAAACTACAAACGATTTAAAACGTATTTCAGAAAGAAAAAACCCAAATTTGCTTAAATTGCTTGGTTTCCGCACAATGTATTATATTTTCGGAGTAACTATAAAAACTACAAAAAAATGAATTTCACTACAATCAATTTCATCGTTTGTAGTTATAGGAAAAGTACTTTTAGTGCTTCAAAATTGCTGCGTTCTTGGTTTTTTTGAGATGCGTTAGCGATATCTCCGAAACCTGTGGACCAAAAAAAAAATTTTTTTTCGTATGAAAAACTACAAACGATTTAAAACGTATTTCAAAAACAAAAAAACCAAATTTACTTAAATTGCTTGGTTTCCGCACAATGTATTATATTTTCGGAGTAACTATAAAAACTACAAAAAAATGAATTTCACTACAATCAATTTCATCGTTTGTAGTTATAGGAAAAGTACTTTTAGTGCTTCCAAATTGCTGCGTTCTTGGTTTTTTTGAGATGCGTTAGCGATATCTCCGAAACCTGTGGACCAAAAGAAACATTTTTTTTCGTATGAAAAACTACAAACGATTTAAAACATATTTCAAAAAGAAAAAAACCAAATTTACTTAAATTGCTTGGTTTCCGCACAATGTATTATATTTTCGGAGTAACTATAAAAACTACAAAAAAATGAATTTCACTACAATCAATTTCATCGTTTGTAGTTATAGGAAAAGTACTTTTAGTGCTTCCAAATTGCTGCGTTCTTGGTTTTTTTGAGATGCGTTAGCGATATCTCCGAAACCTGTGGACCAAAAAAAAATTTATTTTTCGTATGAAAAACTACAAACGATTTAAAACGTATTTCAAAAAGAAAAAACCCAAATTTCCTTAAATTGCTTGATTTCCGCACAATGTATTATATTTTCGGAGTAACTATAAAAACTACAAAAAAATGAATTTCACTACAATCAATTTCATCGTTTGTAGTTATAGGAAAAGTACTTTTAGTGCTTCCAAATTGCTGCGTTCTTGGTTTTTTTGAGATGCGTTAGCGATATCTCCGAAACCTGTCGACCAAAAAAAAAATATTTTTTCGTATGAAAAACTACAAACGATTTAAAACGTATTTCAAAAAGAAAAAACCCAAATTTCCTTAAATTGCTTGGTTTCCGCACAATGTATTATATTTTCGGAGTAACTATAAAAACTACAAAAAAATAAATTTCACTACAATCATTTCCATCGTTTGTAGTTATAGGAAAAGTACTTTTAGTGCTTCCAAATTGCTGCGTTCTTGGTTTTTTTGAGATGCGTTAGCGATATCTCCGAAACCTGTGGACCAAAAAAAAAATTTTTTTTCGTATGAAAAACTACAAACGATTTAAAACGTATTTCAAAAAGAAAAAACCCAAATTTACTTAAATTGCTTGGTTTCCGCACAATGTATTATATTTTCGGAGTAACTATAAGAACTACAAAAAAATGAAATTTACTACAATCAATTTCATCGTTTGTAGTTATAGGAAAAGTACTTTTAGTGCTTCCAAATTGCTGCGTTCTTGGTTTTTTTGAGATGCGTTAGCGATATCTCCGAAACCTGTGGACCAAAAAAAAAATTTTTTTCCTATGAACAACTACAAACGATTTAAAACGTATTTCAAAAACAAAAAACCCAAATTTACTTAAATTGCTTGGTTTCCGCACAATGTATTATATTTTCGGAGTAACTATAAGAACTAAAAAAAATGAATTTCACTACAATCAATTTCATCGTTTGTAGTTATAGGAAAAGTACTTTTAGTGCTTCCAAATTGCTGCGTTCTTGGTTTTTTTGAGATGCGTTAGCGATATCTCCGAAACCTGTGGACCAAAAAAAAAAAATTTTTTTCGTATGAAAAACTACAAATGATTTAAAACGTATTTCAAAACCAAAAAAAACCAAATTTACTTAAATTGCTTGGTTTCCGCACAATGTATTATATTTTCGGAGTAACTATAAAAACTACAAAAAAATGAATTTCACTACAATCAATTTCATCGTTTGTAGTTATAGGAAAAGTACTCTTAGTGCTTCCAAATTGCTGCGTTCTTGGTTTTTTTGAGATGCGTTAGCGATATCTCCGAAACCTGTCGACCAAAAAAAAAATTTTTTTTCGTATGAAAAACTACAAACGATTTAAAACGTATTTCAAAAAGAAAAAACCCAAATTTCCTTAAATTGCTTGGTTTCCGCACAATGTATTATATTTTCGGAGTAACTATAAAAACTACAAAAAAATGAATTTCACTACAATCAATTTCATCGTTTGTAGTTATAGGAAAAGTACTTTTAGTGCTTCCAAATTGCTGCGTTCTTGGTTTTTTTGAGATGCGTTAGCGATATCTCCGAAACCTGTGGACCAAAAAAAAATTTATTTTTCGTATGAAAAACTACAAACGATTTAAAACGTATTTCAAAAAGAAAAAAACCAAATCTGCTTAAATTGCTTGGTTTCCGCTCAATGTATTATATTTTCGGAGTAACTATAAGAACTACAAAAAAATGAACTTCACTACAATCAATTGCTTCGTTTGTAGTTATAGAAATCACAAAAAAAATTTGGATTTTTTCAAAGCGGTTTCCAGCGTGATGCAGCTGGCTTTCACTGCTACAAAAATTAAGGCGGATTTAAACAGACGCTTTGGTTGTGTTGCATTCATTAATTCATCTGTCGGGCGAAGTATCGAAAAATTTACATAAATGCTTTGGTTGCGTGCCTACGCTAAACTATATTTCAAAAAACTAACGAAATACAAGAAAAATACAACCTTTCATTAAAAACAAACGAGCCAGTTTCTTTTTCGATAGGTTTTTTTGACATTGGGCCGTTTTTTCTTTATTTTTTTCCGACAAATGAAAGTTTTTTTTTAGTTTAGTTTCTTGTGAAAAAAGTGAACCATTTTATTGTTAAAAATGTTAATTTAAAAATAAAATGTAAAACATAAACAAAAACATGGAATAGTGGCCTCGCTTTTTCATGATAGACATTTTTTTTGTGTTTTGAAGTTCCGATAAAGTTTCGTTAGTTTTTTTTAGCTTGAAATCCAAGCAAAAATAAAGTAGTGTCATATGTGCTTTTGAAGTGACCAAAGCGTTTTATATAATTTTGCCCTTATGCATTTGTGTAAACAGCCTTAGAAGTGAAATTTTTCCATGTTACACGTGTGGCGCTTTATATTTTGACTCTAATTTAAATAAATTTTGCTTTCCGTATGTTTCCGCATTGTTGCAGGCTACAAATCTAGTATTCTTATTTCCGCGGAAATATATGCAACTATTACATCTGTAAATACTACAAAGTTTTATTTAACTATTAAATGCAACTCAGCTTGAAGTACTCTTACGTACCAAAAATGCAACTCTAGACCTGAGGTTTGCATCAGGTGAGCGAGGCTGTTTGTAGTTTAGACGTTTATCGCTTAGTTGACACACTTGGTATAGGTACACTATGGTAGAAAGTTATAAGCGTAAAAGAATTGGTAAGTTAAATGAAAATAGAGTAGATCATCATCAATACCGCGAAAGAGAACTAGTTAGAATCTAGGATTTCATAATCTAAAACATTTACCAAAATATGTTATCAAAAATCGCTTCGCTTTTAGCATAAAGAATTATTCATTCACGTGTTAATAACATTGACATCAAAAATAATGAAACATATATTGATTTACTTGTAACGAATATTTTCCCTGGCCGGTGCTTCTTCAATAAGTGCTGGGGTATACTCGCCGTGTCTAAGGTTCGCTTACAATAAATTTGTATTTCGGGGCACCTTGCAAATCGTTTTGTATAAAATTCACTTTATTGCTTTAACTCCTTAAACTATAATATAAAATGTAATAAAAAAGATGTGTATGTATTCCTCACTTCATTTGATGCTTGCTATAGGATTAGAGGTGGGCTAACGGTCCCTCGTGTCCCGTTAGGAGCGTTCCGTTAAGACGCCTTACTGGTCGCTGCCTGGGTATGTGTAAATGTATCTCAGTGACGCCTTGCGTCGCACATAGGTAGATTTTCAAGTTTTAGGCAGCCAAAAATATTTTATTGCCTATATATTAAAACTGTTTAATAAATGAAAAAATATAATAATTTGTGTAATTATTCGGTTAAAACCGATATGCCTCCAGAACGCTTCAGTAGTAGCTCCGGTCGCAACCACAACTGTGTGCTGACTGATTGCTGCCTTCTTGTGTTACCCTTTTCATTGCCAATTCTATTGATGTTGCTAGATTAGTTCGTTGCGTTGCCATGGTTACGGTGTTGCTGTGGAGTGTTGCCGCAACTTGTTGCACTAGTGATGTGTTAGTGACTTGTTTGTGTTTCGTGCTGTGTTGGCTATGTTGCTGATCATGTTCTTATGTAGATTTTTTACCTTTTTACTTGCTGGCTCGAGGGCATATAAATAAAAACACGGTGTTTATATTTTGTGCCAATATATTTCGATTACACATCGGTAATCGTCTTCAAGGGCGAACTAACAACAAACATAAAAACATATAATGTAACATACAATAATTTTATATTTTAATCAAAACACTTGATACCTACATTATTTCACATTCGTACTGTATAACGAGGAGTATTAAACTGTTCCTTTTTTGTTAACAAGTGTCTGTATGCTTGCGCTGTGTTATCAATATCTGTTTCGTAGTTCATACGTATGTCCGTCGGTGTATTCACTATATGTAACATTTCCAATGTATATCTCTTTTTCCATTGTTTCTCTTTTTGGATAACTGAAGCGTCGTCGAAGTTCGGAGTATGCGCCTTCCTGGCACAGTGCGCCATGATTGCCGTTTTGTGGTTATTTGTATGATTACAACTTTTAAAATCAGTTTTGTGTTGTGCGAGACGTGTTTTCAATTTTGATTTCGTATTACCCACATATATCTTGTTACATCATTCTTTGTCATTACCTCTGCAAGGTATTTTGTATATAACGTCACTTTTTTCTGTTTCTGGTATTAGCGATTTCGTACGATTGAAAATCCATTTTAATGTGTTGATTGGCTTGTGGGCTATTTTTATTTCCTCACTATTATAACAATCAGATTTTGCAAGGCGCTCTGATAGTTTAGGTACATAAACTACAGATTTAAATATTTTCGCTTTCTCTGATCTAGTTTTCACATTTTTTTAAAAGAGCTCTTCTTATTAAAGTTTTAATAATGTTATCCGGAAAATCATTATCTTTTAATAATACTGTTATTTCTTTCTTAACCTCATTGTGGTAAGTGTCGTCCGATATATTCAACATTCGTTTTGTACAGCCCATTGCTGTTTAATTATCATTGTCTTAGGATGTTTCGAATGAAAAGTAATGATGTGTCCTGATAATGTTGATTTCTTATACCACACTAACTTGATTTGATTGCCTTGTCTTATTATAATTGAGTCGAGGTAGGGTAACTTTCCGTCGTCTTCGAGTTCCGCAGTGAATTTAATATGTCTATCAAAAGAATTTAGTACGTCCAGTGTGTTTTGTACCTCATTTTCATTGAATATTGCGAATATGTCGTCAACGTATTTTGTGAGTAATCTCGGTTTAATTGTTAATTTTTCCACGCTGTTATCCAGCAACTTTTCCATTAAAATGTTTGCAATAACTGGTGACGTTGGTGATCCCATTGGTAATCCTCTCAGTTGTGTATAAATAATGTCGTTGAATTTAAAATATCTGTTCTCTTCAATTCAGAACTTTAAAATTTCCATGAAGATTTTCTTAGGTATTTTAGTGAATTTTTCTATTATGGTCCATTTTTCTCGTATAATGTCAAGTGCAAGTTGTGTTGGAACACTAGGAAACAGTGATACAACATCGAAAGAAATCATTCTTTCATAGTCATAAATATACGTATTATTAATTTTATCTTTGAAGTCAAGCGTTTTTTTAATGTTATAATTCGAATTCGTTGTCAAGTTTTTAAAAATGTTTGCAATATATTTACAAAGGCCGTAGGATGGTGATGAGGAAACAGAGCATATGGGTCTGAGTGGAGTACCTTCCTTGTGAAATTTTGTTTTGGAAGCCCGTAGATCCTGGGAGATAGCGCCGTTGTAGTGATCATATTATTTCTTTCCGACTTGGAAATAATACTCTGTTGATAAAAGAACATACAAAAACAAACAAACCCAGTGCAATAGATCGTGCAGTAGTGGACACAGTGGAACGAACACGTAAATTTCTTAAACAAAATCACAATATTCGAATTCTAACTTCTGACAAAGGTAATAAAACTGTAGCAATGGAAATAGATGACTACAGTAAGAAAATGAATGAAATTCTAAATGATTTGACAATGTATAGAGTACAAAGACAAGATCCCACATCCAGATTACAAACTAAGAACAACGGTCTAGTAGATAAACTTTTTAAAATGGGTATTATTTCCAAGTCGGAAAGAAATAATATGACCACTACAACGGCACTATCTCCCAGGATCTACGGGCTTCCAAAAGTTCACAAGGAAGGTACTCCACTCAGACCAATATGCTCTGTTTCCTTATCACCATCCTACGGCCTTTGTAAATATATTGCAAACATTTTGAAAAACTTGACAACGAATTCGAATTATAACATTAAAAAAAGCTTGACTTCAAAGATAAAATTAATAATACGTATATTTATGACGATGAAAGAATGATTTCTTTCGATGTTGTATCACTGTTTCCTAGTGTTCCAACACAACTTGCACTTGACATTATACGAGAAAAATGGACCATAATAGAAAAATTCACTAAAATACCTAAAAAAATCTTCATGGAAATTTTAATTTCAACGACATTATTTATACACAACTGAGAGGATTACCAATGGGATCACCAACGTCACCAGTTATTTCAGACATTTTAATGGAAAATTGCTGGATAACAGCGTGGAAAAATTAACAATTAAACCGAGATTACTCACAAAATACGTTGACGACATATTCGCAATAGTCAATGAAAATCAGGTACAAAACACACTGGACGTATTCAATTCTTTTGTAAGACATATTAAATTCACTACGGAACTCGAAGACGACGGAAAGTTACCCTATCTCGACTCAATTATAATAAGACAAGGCAATCAAATCAGGTTAGTGTGGTATAAGAAATCAACATTATCAGGACGCATCATTAATTTTCATTCGAAACATCCTAAGACAATGATAATTAATACAGCAATGGGCTGTATAAAACGAATGTTGAATATATCGGACGACACTTACCACAATGAGGTTAAGAAAGAAATAACAGTATTATTAAAAGATAATGATTTTCCGGATAACATTATTAAAACTTTAATAAGAAAAGCTCTTTTAAAAAAATGTGAAAACTAGATCAGAGAAAGCGAAAATATTTAAATCTGTAGTTTATGTACCTAAACTATCAGAGCGCCTTGCAAAATCTGATTGCTATAATAGTGAGGAAATAAAAATGGCCCACAAGCCAATCAACACATTAAAATGGATTTTCAATCGTACGAAATCGCTAATACCAGAAACAGAAAAAAGTGACGATATATACAAAATACCTTGCAGAGGTAATGACAAAGAATTATGTAACAAGATATATGTGGGTACTACGAAATCAAAATTGAAAACACGTCTCGCACAACACAAAACTGATTTTAAAAGTTGTAATCATAAAAATAACCACAAAACAGCATGTAACGAAGCTTTTTCGTGCCCCGTTGCTTCTTTGATATTTGCTGGGGTATACTGCCGTGCCCAGGGTTCGTTTACAATAAATTTGTATTAAAGGGGCACCTTGCAAATCGATTTAATATAAAAACTTCACTCTCTTTATTGGTTCTAAATTCTATAATATAAAATAAAACGTGTTTGTATACTTCATTTTCAATTTTACGTGGATTATCTTGCGGTATTCCTGATTGCGGTGGCGGGCCTTAGCGGTCCGGCCGTATTCCGTTAGCTGGGTCCCGTTAGTATGTGGCGTCGGTGCCTTGACGCGCCTTATGACGGCGTCTCTCTCTGCTGCGGTGCTCTGTCGCGCCTTACGTCGGCGTCTACTTGTATTGCTGAGGCGATGCTCTATCGCCGTGGTCCGTTAGACGGATCCCGTTAGTATGTGGCGTCGGTGCCTTGACGCGCCTTACGTCGGCGTTTACTTGTATTACTCTGCTGCGCCTTGCGTCGGCGTTTATTTGTATTGCTGGTTGCTGGGTGATTCTCTGCCACGCCTTGCGTCGGCGTCTACTCGTATTTGCTGGGCGATACTCTGTCGCGCCCTACGTCGGTGTTTACTTGTATTACTCTGCTGCGCCTTGCGTCGGCGTCTATTTGTATTGCTGGTTGCTGGGTGATTCTTTGCCACGCCTTGCGTCGGCGTCTACTCGTATTTGCTGGGCGATATTCTGTCGCGCCCTACATCGGCGTTTACTTGTATTACTCTGCTGCGCCTTGCGTCGGCGTCTATTTGTATTGCTGGTTGCTGGGTGATTCTCTGCCACGCCTTGCGTCGGCGTCTACTCGTATTTGCTGGGCGATACTCTGTCGCGCCCTACGTCGGCGTTTACTTGTATTGCTGAGGCGATGCTCTGTCGCCGTGTTCCGTTAGACGGATCCCGTTAGTATGTGGCGTCGGTGCCTTGACGCGCCTTACGTCGGCGTTTACTTGTATTACTCTGCTGCGCCTTGCGTCGGCGTCTATTTGTATTACTCTGTCGGTGTACCTCTGCTGCGCTCTGCCGCCGCGCTTGGCGCTGGCTTAGCCAGGCTGCGCTATGCGTTGCCGCGTTGACGTGGTCTCTGTCGGCGTACCTCTGCTGCCGCAGTTCGCGCTGGCTTACCCTGGTTACGTTGTGCGTCGGCGGACCTCTGCTGCGCTTTGCTGCCGCGCTCTGCGCTGGTTTACGTGCGTTGCCGCTCTGTTGCGGCCTCTGCCGGCGTACTTCTACTGACGGAGGTGAGCGGGTGTCACCTGTCGCGGTTGCGCGTTACTGTGGCGGGGCCTTTGGTCTTTGGGGGTGATGCGTAGAGAAGATCAACCGCAATCACCGCTCCACGACTCGCTCCTATGAAGTGGATTCCTATTGCATAGAGAAGATCAACTGCAATAGGGATATACTTCGCTAGTAGCTCTGGTCACGACCACAGCTCCGTGCTGACTGACTTTGCTGCCGCGCTCTGCGCTGGTTTACGTGCGTTGCCGCTCTGTTGCGGCCTCTGCCGGCGTACTTCTACTGACGGAGGTGAGCGGGTGTCACCTGTCGCGGTTGCGCGTTACTGTGGCGGGGCCTTTGGTCTCTGGGGGTGATGCGTAGAGAAGGTCAACCGCAATCACCATTCCACGACTCGCTCCTATGAAGCGGATTCCTATTGCATAGAGAAGGTCAACTGCAATAGGGATACACTTCGCTAGTAGCTCTGGTCACGACCACAGCTCCGTGCTGACTGACTGCTGTGCTGCTGTGTCGCTCCTTTTATGGCTGTTGTGTTTGGTGTTGCTAGCTCAAATGGTTGCGTGCGCTCGTTGTGTCGCTGAGATTTGTTGGTTGGCCGTGTTGCTGTTAAATGTTGGGACCGCTCGTTGTGTTGCTGAGACTTGTTGGTTGATCGTGTTGCTAGAGCCTTTTGTGGCCACTTGTTGTGTTAATGTCGTGTCAAATATGTTGTGGGGTCGTTTTGTGTGGGTCAAATTAATGAGGATTTATTTGGTCCTCACACTCCCCCCCCCCCCCCCCCCACTTCAGAAATTTAGCCCTCGGTGCCCAGTATTCGTATGCGGGCCCTGCCTTTTACCACCGTGACGGTGTATTTCCGGTGTTCGTGGTGTTGGTGTAGGTGTCTGCAGTGTTTGGTGATGTAATGGTGCGTGCGACATCAGCGTACGTGTTTGCGTGTGTAGTTGCACGCATGTTGTTGACGTCGCCGCCTGTGGTGTTCGGTGGTGTGATGATACGTGCGACGTCAGCGTACGTATTTTCGCGCTTAGTTGCACGCGTGTGGCTGACGTCGGCGCCAGTAGCGCTTGGTGGTGTAACGTTGCGTGCGACGTTAGCGTACGTGTTTGTGCGTGTGGTTCCACGCGTGTTGCTGACGTCGGCGCCGGTAGCTCCTTCCAGCAGTACTACCCTGGGGCGCTTTGCTTCCTCCTCCTCGTTATGCTGGCGCATACGCTTGACGCTGTTGTTTGGTTTGGCGTTATGGCTCTCCATCTTAGGTTGTTGGTTTTTTTTTTTTTTTTTTTTGGAAAAGAAATTCGTAGCAAAAGCACGTGTTGTCACCTCGGTGGTTTGCGATAGAATGACCGGTTGTCGTTGTTTTGCATAATGCCGTCGTGCTTGAAGTTACTGCTGCTCGGTGCTGTTATACTCTGAATGGTTCCAGATGAGGCTCCAGGGGTGTCGTACCCGGCGTTATCCGTTCTTGATGATGTTGAATTTTGAATAGTCCCAGGGCTGTCGTACCTGGCGATATCCGTTCTGGCTGATGGTGTACTTTGAATAGTCCCAGGGCTGTCGTACCTGGCGATATCCGTTCTTGATGATGTTAAATTTTGAATAGTCCCAGGGCTGTCGTACCTGGCGATATCCGTTATGGCTGATGGTGTACTTTGAATAGTCCCAGGGCTGTCGTACCTGGCGATATCCGTTCTTGATGATGTTGAATTTTGAATAGTCCCAGGGCTTTCGTACCTGGCGATATCCGTTCTGGCTGATGGTGTACTTTGAATAGTCCCAGGGCTGTCGTACTTGGTGATATCCGTTCTTGATGATGTCGAATTTTGAATAGCCCCAGGGCTGTCGTACCTGGCGATATCCTTTCTTGATGATATTGAACTTGGAATAGTCCCAGGGTTGTCGTACCTGGCGATATCCGTTCTTGATGATGTTAAATTTTGAATAGTCCCAGGGCTGTCGTACCTGGCGATATCCGTTCTGGCTGATGGTGTACTTTGAATAGTCCCAGGGCTGTCGTACCTGGCGATATCCGTTCTTGATGATGTTGAATTTTGAATAGTCCCAGGGCTGTCGTACCTGGCGATATTCGTTCTTGCTGGTGTTGTTCTCTGAATAATTTCTGGCGCGGCTCCCGGATTCGGTGTGTGCTGGTCAAGGGGTCTGGTTAGCACGAGGTGGCCTTCTCCACATGATATGGTGGCTCCCATGCCTCCTAGCGTATCTAGGCCCAGTATGATGTCGTCGATCGCTCCGGGCATGACGTGTAAAACTGTGTGGAGTGACGCTTCTCCGAGGCGTTTCGGCACCTATTGGTGTCATGTCCTCGTTCGCCGCATCTCCTGCATACGCCGTTGGGGTCGTATCTCTGATTGCTTGGAGGCATGCGGTTCGTTAGGTTCGGTGGTGGTTGTGGTTGTGTTTCAGGTTTTGATGGTGACACCCGGGTTGTGTCACTGGCGATGTATCGCGTAACTTCGCGGTGATGTCCGCCTGATGATCTTCGATAGTCCTCGCGTATGTTCTCGTATTCTTCGGCGAGTGTCAGGGGCTCTGCGAGATTAGTGAAGTCCCTCCGACGGATGTAAAGTTGGTAATCGGGGTGGCTGTTACGGAAGATTCGTTCCAGCTGCTGTTCGCTGGTGTACCCTGCGTGTCTCATCAAGCTCTGGATTCCTAGTACGTAGTCCTTATACCTCTCCTTGTTGTGCTGCCTTCGTTGGCGTATGTCGTCGTCGAGCCGCTCGAAGTACCTGACTGGTAGGAAGAAACGTAAAAAATCCTTTTTGAAGCTTGTCCACTCTCCCTAGTGCGCATTGCTATTGCGGTACCATTGTAGCGCGGCGCCCCCTAGTAGCTCGGGCATGGCTTTTGGCAGGAGGCCCACGTTTAGCGCGTATACTTCGGTTAACTCCTCTAACCGTTCGATGAACGCTAACGGGTCCCGTCCACCTTCATATTTTACGGACCACTTTCTTACCTGGTCGATGATGGGCGCGAACTCCACGGTCGGTGCTTGAGTTACCTGGCATGTATAGTTCATGGCTGGTGCCGTCATTCCCTCTGGTAAGTACGGTTGCGTGGGTTGAGATGTACCGGTTGATGATGCCGTAATTTCTGATGGTACGTGCTGTCGTGTGGGTACTGTACTCCTGGGAGGTGCCTGAGATGTACCGTTGGGTGGTACCGCTATTCCTGATGGTAAGTACAGTTGTGTGGGTACTGTACTCCTGGGAGGAAATGCGAATTGAGTTTGTTCTACTGTTGTAGCCTCCTGTGTGCCTCCTCCGGTCGACGGAGTCGGTGTCTTAACCTCACTTACGTCGCTCATGTGCGTAGTTTCCTTGTAGGGATAAACATTCTTCGTGAATTTCCGCGTCAACATTTGCTCTCGAAGCCAGAGCTGCTATGCGCTTTCGGATCTCCCGGGTGGTGCCTGTGTGCTCAATACCCAATTCCTGTGTGATGGATATCAGCTGTTCCTTTGAAATTGTGTCTAACCACGTGGTATCGATCTGGTCGACCATTTTACGGTTAGGTTTCTCGTCAGGAATGTTCCTTCTGACGTGGTAGCGATTTGCAGGGTCCCTGCTCGGGCGCCAATTGTAACGAAGCTTTTTCGTGCCCCGTTGCTTCTTTGATATTTGCTGGGGTATACTCGCCGTGCCCAGAGTTCGTTTACAATAAATTTGTATTAAAGGGGCACCTTGCAAATCGATTTAATATAAAAACTTCACTCTCTTTATTGGTTCTAAATTCTATAATATAAAATAAAACGTGTTTGTATACTTCATTTTCAATTTTACTTGGATTATCTTGCGGTATTCTTGATTTCGGTGGCGGGCCTTAGCGGTCCGCCCGTATTCCGTTAGCTGGGTCCCGTTAGTATGTGCCGTCGGTGCCTTGACGCG
The DNA here is from genome assembly GCF_040869045.1 of Eurosta solidaginis. Lineage (NCBI taxonomy): Eukaryota > Metazoa > Arthropoda > Insecta > Diptera > Tephritidae > Eurosta > Eurosta solidaginis. The sequence goes on from NC_090319.1 coordinate 150,552,875, forward strand.
CCTTATGACGGCGTCTCTCTCTGCTGCGGTGCTCTGTCGCGCCTTACGTCGGCGTCTACTTGTATTGCTGAGGCGATGCTCTATCGCCGTGTTCCGTTAGACGGATCCCGTTAGTATGTGGCGTTGGTGCCTTGACGCGCCTAACGTCGGCGTTTACTTGTATTACTCTGCTGCGCGTTGCGTCGGCGTCTATTTGTATTGCTGGTTGCTGGGTGATTCTCTGCCACGCCTTGCGTCGGCGTCTACTCGTATTTGCTGGGCGATACTCTGTCGCGCCCTACGTCGGCGTTTACTTGTATTGCTGATGCGATGCTCTGTCGCCGTGTTCCGTTAGACGGATCCCGTTAGTATGTGGCGTCGGTGCCTTGACGCGCCTCACGTCGGCGTTTACTTGTATTACTCTGCTGCGCTTTGCGTCGGCGTCTATTTGTATTGCTGGTTGCTGGGTGATTCTCTGCCACGCCTTGCGTCGGCGTCTACTCGTATTTGCTGGGCGATACTCTGTCGCGCCCTACGTCGGCGTTTACTTGTATTGCTGAGGCGATGCTCTGTCGCCGTGTTCCGTTAGACGGATCCCGTTAGTATGTGGCGTCAGTGCCTTGACGCGCCTTACGTCGGCGTTTACTTGTATTACTCTGCTGCGCCTTGCGTCGGCGTCTATTTGTATTACTCTGTCGGTGTACCTCTGCTGCGCTCTGCCGCCGCACTTGGCGCTGGCTTAGCCTGGCTGCGCTATGCGTTGCCGCGTTGACGTGGTCTCTATCGGCGTACCTCTGCTGCCGCAGTTCGCGCTGGCTTACCCTGGTTACGTTGTGCGTCGGCGGACCTCTGCTGCGCTTTGCTGCCGCGCTCTGCGCTGGTTTACGTTCGTTGCCGCTCTGTTGCGGCCTCTGCCGGCGTACTTCTACTGACGGAGGTGAGCGGGTGTCACCTGTCGCGGTTGCGCGTTATTGTGGCGGGGCCTTTGGTCTTTGGGGGTGATACGTAGAGAAGATCAACCGCAATCACCGCTCCACGGCTCGCTCCTATGAAGTGGATTCCTATTGCATAGAGAAGATCAACTGCAATAGGGATATACTTCGCTAGTAGCTCTGGTCACGACCACAGCTCCGTGCTGACTGACTGCTGGTTTACGTGCGTTGCCGCTCTGTTGCGGCCTCTGCCGGCGTACTTCTACTGACGGAGGTGAGCGGGTGTCACCTGTCGCGGTTGCGCGTTATTGTGGCGGGGCCTTTGGTCTCTGGGGGTGATGCGTAGAGAAGGTCAACCGCAATCACCATTCCACGACTCGCTCCTATGAAGCGGATTCCTATTGCATAGAGAAGGTCAACTGCAATAGGGATACACTTCGCTAGTAGCTCTGGTCACGACCACAGCTCCGTGCTGACTGACTGCTGTGCTGCTGTGTCGCTCCTTTTATGGCTGTTGTGTTTGGTGTTGCTAGCTCAAATGGTTGCGTGCGCTCGTTGTGTTGCTGAGATTTGTTGGTTGGCCGTGTTGCTGTTAAATGTTGCGACCGCTCGTTGTGTTACTGAGACTTGTTGGTTGATCGTGTTGCTAGAGCCTTTTGTGGCCACTTTTTGTGTTAAAACGACATTATTTATACACAACTGAGAGGATTACCAATGGGATCACCAACGTCACCAGTTATTTCAGACATTTTAATGGAAAATTGCTGGATAACAGCGTGGAAAAATTAACAATTAAACCGAGATTACTCACAAAATACGTTGACGACATATTCGCAATAGTCAATGAAAATCAGGTACAAAACACACTGGACGTATTAAATTCTTTTGTAAGACATATTAAATTCACTACGGAACTCGAAGACGACGGAAAGTTACCCTATCTCGACTCAATTATAATATGACAAGGCAATCAAATCAGGTTAGTGAGGTATAAGAAATCAACATTATCAGGACGCATCATTAATTTTCATTCGAAACATCCTAAGACAATGATAATTAATACAGCAATGGGCTGTATAAAACGAATGTTGAATATATCGGAAGACACTTACCACAATGAGGTTAAGAAAGAAATAACAGTATTATTAAAAGATAATGATTTACCGGATAACATTATTAAAACTTTAATAAGGAAAGCTCTTTTAAAAAAATGTGAAAACTAGATCAGAGAAAGCGAAAATATTTAAATCTGTAGTTTATGTACCTAAACTATCAGAGCGCCTTGCAAAATCTGATTGCTATAATAGTGAGGAAATAAAAATGGCCCACAAGCCAATCAACACATTAAAATGGATTTTCAATCGTACGAAATCGCTAATACCAGAAACAGAAAAAAGTGACGATATATACAAAATACCTTGCAGAGGTAATGACAAAGAATTATGTAACAAGATATATGTGGGTACTACGAAATCAAAATTGAAAACACGTCTCGCACAACACAAAACTGATTTTAAAAGTTGTAATCATAAAAATAACCACAAAACAGCATGTAACGAAGCTTTTTCGTGCCCCGTTGCTTCTTTGATATTTGCTGGGGTATACTGCCGTGCCCAGGGTTCGTTTACAATAAATTTGTATTAAAGGGGCACCTTGCAAATCGATTTAATATAAAAACTTCACTCTCTTTATTGGTTCTAAATTCTATAATATAAAATAAAACGTGTTTGTATACTTCATTTTCAATTTTACGTGGATTATCTTGCGGTATTCTTGATTGCGGTGGCGGGCCTTAGCGGTCCGGCCGTATTCCGTTAGCTGGGTCCCGTTAGTATGTGGCGTCGGTGCCTTGACGCGCCTTATGACGGCGTCTCTCTCTGCTGCGGTGCTCTGTCGCGCCTTACGTCGGCGTCTACTTGTATTGCTGAGGCGATGCTCTATCGCCGTGGTCCGTTAGACGGATCCCGTTAGTATGTGGCCTCGGTGCCTTGACGCGCCTTACGTCGGCGTTTACTTGTATTACTCTGCTGCGCCTTGCGTCGGCGTTTATTTGTATTGCTGGTTGCTGGGTGATTCTCTGCCACGCCTTGCGTCGGCGTCTACTCGTGTTTGCTGGGCGATACTCTGTCGCGCCCTACGTCGGCGTTTACTTGTATTACTCTGCTGCGCCTTGCGTCGGCGTCTATTTGTATTGCTGGTTGCTGGGTGATTCTTTGCCACGCCTTGCGTCGGCGTCTACTCGTATTTGCTGGGCGATATTCTGTCGCGCCCTACGTCGGCGTTTACTTGTATTGCTGAGGCGATGCTCTGTCGCCGTGTTCCGTTAGACGGATCCCGTTAGTATGTGGCGTCGGTGCCTTGACGCGCCTTACGTCGGCGTTTACTTGTATTACTCTGCTGCGCCTTGCGTCGGCGTCTATTTGTATTGCTGGTTGCTGGGTGATTCTCTGCCACGCCTTGCGTCGGCGTCTACTCGTATTTGCTGGGCGATACTCTGTCGCGCCCTACGTCGGCGTTTACTTGTATTGCTGAGGCGATGCTCTGTCGCCGTGTTCCGTTAGACGGATCCCGTTAGTATGTGGCGTCGGTGCCTTGACGCGCCTTACGTCGGCGTTTACTTGTATTACTCTGCTGCGCCTTGTGTCGGCGTCTATTTGTATTACTCTGTCGGTGTACCTCTGCTGCGCTCTGCCGCCGCGCTTGGCGCTGGCTTAGCCAGGCTGCGCTATGCGTTGCCGCGTTGACGTGGTCTCTGTCGGCGTACCTCTGCTGCCGCAGTTCGCGCTGGCTTACCCTGGTTACGTTGTGCGTCGGCGGACCTCTGCTGCGCTTTGCTGCCGCGCTCTGCGCTGGTTTACGTGCGTTGCCGCTCTGTTGCGGCCTCTGCCGGCGTACTTCTACTGACGGAGGTGAGCGGGTGTCACCTGTCGCGGTTGCGCGTTATTGTGGCGGGGCCTTTGGTCTTTGGGGGTGATGCGTAGAGAAGATCAACCGCAATCACCGCTCCACGACTCGCTCCTATGAAGTGGATTCCTATTGCATAGAGAAGATCAACTGCAATAGGGATATACTTCGCTAGTAGCTCTGGTCACGACCACAGCTCCGTGCTGACTGACTTTGCTGCCGCGCTCTGCGCTGGTTTACGTGCGTTGCCGCTCTGTTGCGGCCTCTGCCGGCGTACTTCTACTGACGGAGGTGAGCGGGTGTCACCTGTCGCGGTTGCGCGTTACTGTGGCGGGGCCTTTGGTCTTTGGGGGTGATGCGTAGAGAAGATCAACCGCAATCACCGCTCCACGACTCGCTCCTATGAAGTGGATTCCTATTGCATAGAGAAGATCAACTGCAATAGGGATATACTTCGCTAGTAGCTCTGGTCACGACCACAGCTCCGCGCTGACTGACTTTGCTGCCGCGCTCTGCGCTGGTTTACGTGCGTTGCCGCTCTGTTGCGGCCTCTGCCGGCGTACTTCTACTGACGGAGGTGAGCGGGTGTCACCTGTCGCGGTTGCGCGTTACTGTGGCGGGGCCTTTGGTCTCTGGGGGTGATGCGTAGAGAAGGTCAACCGCAATCACCATTCCACGACTCGCTCCTATGAAGCGGATTCCTATTGCATAGAGAAGGTCAACTGCAATAGGGATACACTTCGCTAGTAGCTCTGGTCACGACCACAGCTCCGTGCTGACTGACTGCTGTGCTGCTGTGTCGCTCCTTTTATGGCTGTTGTGTTTGGTGTTGCTAGCTCAAATGGTTGCGTGCGCTCGTTGTGTCGCTGAGATTTGTTGGTTGGCCGTGTTGCTGTTAAATGTTGGGACCGCTCGTTGTGTTGCTGAGACTTGTTGGTTGATCGTGTTGCTAGAGCCTTTTGTGGCCACTTGTTGTGTTAATGTCGTGTCAAATATGTTGTGGGGTCGTTTTGTGTGGGTCAAATTAATGAGGATTTGTGTGGTTCCACGCGTGTTGCTGACGTCGGCGCCGGTAGCTCCTTCCAGCAGTACTACCCTGGGGCGCTTTGCTTCCTCCTCCTCGTTATGCTGGCGCATACGCTTGACGGCGTTGTTTGGTTTGGCGTTATGGCTCTCCATCTTAGGTTGTTGGTTTTTTTTTTTTTTTTTTTTTTGGAAAACAAATTCGTAGCAAAAGCACGTGTTGTCACCTCGGTGGTTTGCGATAGAATGACCGGTTGTCGTTGTTTTGCATAATGCCGTCGTGCTTGAAGTTACTGCTGCTCGGTGCTGTTATACTCTGAATGGTTCCAGATGAGGCTCCAGGGGTGTCGTACCCGGCGTTATCCGTTCTTGATGATGTTGAATTTTGAATAGTCCCAGGGCTGTCGTACCTGGCGATATCCGTTCTGGCTGATGGTGTACTTTGAATAGTCCCAGGGCTGTCGTACCTGGCGATATCCGTTCTTGATGATGTTAAATTTTGAATAGTCCCAGGGCTGTCGTACCTGGCGATATCCGTTCTGGCTGATGGTGTACTTTGAATAGTCCCAGGGCTGTCGTACCTGGCGATATCCGTTCTTGATGATGTTGAATTTTGAATAGTCCCAGGGCTTTCGTACCTGGCGATATCCGTTCTGGCTGATGGTGTACTTTGAATAGTCCCAGGGCTGTCGTACTTGGTGATATCCGTTCTTGATGATGTCGAATTTTGAATAGCCCCAGGGCTGTCGTACCTGGCGATATCCTTTCTTGATGATATTGAACTTGGAATAGTCCCAGGGTTGTCGTACCTGGCGATATCCGTTCTTGATGATGTTAAATTTTGAATAGTCCCAGGGCTGTCGTACCTGGCGATATCCGTTCTGGCTGATGGTGTACTTTGAATAGTCCCAGGGCTGTCGTACCTGGCGATATCCGTTCTTGATGATGTTGAATTTTGAATAGTCCCAGGGCTGTCGTACCTGGCGATATTCGTTCTTGCTGGTGTTGTTCTCTGAATAATTTCTGGCGCGGCTCCCGGATTCGGTGTGTGCTGGTCAAGGGGTCTGGTTAGCACGAGGTGGCCTTCTCCACATGATATGGTGGCTCCCATGCCTCCTAGCGTATCTAGGCCCAGTATGATGTCGTCGATCGCTCCGGGCATGACGTGTAAAACTGTGTGGAGTGACGCTTCTCCGAGGCGTTTCGGCACCTATTGGTGTCATGTCCTCGTTCGCCGCATCTCCTGCATACGCCGTTGGGGTCGTATCTCTGATTGCTTGGAGGCATGCGGTTCGTTAGGTTCGGTGGTGGTTGTGGTTGTGTTTCAGGTTTTGATGGTGACACCCGGGTTGTGTCACTGGCGATGTGTCGCGTAACTTCGCGGTGATGTCCGCCTGATGATCTTCGATAGTCCTCGCGTATGTTCTCGTATTCTTCGGCGAGTGTCAGGGGCTCTGCGAGATTAGTGAAGTCCCTCCGACGGATGTAAAGTTGGTAATCGGGGTGGCTGTTACGGAAGATTCGTTCCAGCTGCTGTTCGCTGGTGTACCCTGCGTGTCTCATCAAGCTCTGGATTCCTAGTACGTAGTCCTTATACCTCTCCTTGTTGTGCTGCCTTCGTTGGCGTATGTCGTCGTCGAGCCGCTCGAAGTACCTGACTGGTAGGAAGAAACGTAAAAAATCCTTTTTGAAGCTTGTCCACTCTCCCTAGTGCGCATTGCTATTGCGGTACCATTGTAGCGCGGCGCCCCCTAGTAGCTCGGGCATGGCTTTTGGCAGGAGGCCCACGTTTAGCGCGTATACTTCGGTTAACTCCTCTAACCGTTCGATGAACGCTAACGGGTCCCGTCCACCTTCATATTTTACGGACCACTTTCTTACCTGGTCGATGATGGGCGCGAACACCACGGTCGGTGCTTGAGTTACCTGGCATGTATAGTTCATGGCTGGTGCCGTCATTCCCGCTGGTAAGTACGGTTGCGTGGGTTGAGATGTGCCGGTTGATGATGCCGTAATTTCTGATGGTACGTGCTGTCGTGTGGGTACTGTACTCCTGGGAGGTGCCTGAGATGTACCGTTGGGTGGTACCGCTATTCCTGATGGTAAGTACAGTTGTGTGGGTACTGTACTCCTGGGAGGAAATGCGAATTGAGTTTGTTCTACTGTTGTAGCCTCCTGTGTGCCTCCTCCGGTCGACGGAGTCGGTGTCTTAACCTCACTTACGTCGCTCATGTGCGTAGTTTCCTTGTAGGGATAAAATTTTTTCGTGAATTTCCGCGTCAACATTTGCTCTCGAAGCCAGAGCTGCTATGCGCTTTCGGATCTCCCGGGTGGTGCCTGTGTGCTCAATACCCAATTCCTGTGTGATGGATATCAGCTGTTCCTTTGAAATTGTGTCTAACCACGTGGTATCGATCTGGTCGACCATTTTACGGTTAGGTTTCTCGTCAGGAATGTTCCTTCTGACGTGGTAGCGATTTGCAGGGTCCCTGCTCGGGCGCCAATTGTAACGAAGCTTTTTCGTGCCCCGTTGCTTCTTTGATATTTGCTGGGGTATACTCGCCGTGCCCAGAGTTCGTTTACAATAAATTTGTATTAAAGGGGCACCTTGCAAATCGATTTAATATAAAAACTTCACTCTCTTTATTGGTTCTAAATTCTATAATATAAAATAAAACGTGTTTGTATACTTCATTTTCAATTTTACTTGGATTATCTTGCGGTATTCTTGATTGCGGTGGCGGGCCTTAGCGGTCCGCCCGTATTCCGTTAGCTGGGTCCCGTTAGTATGTGCCGTCGGTGCCTTGACGCGCCTTATGACGGCGTCTCTCTCTGCTGCGGTGCTCTGTCGCGCCTTACGTCGGCGTCTACTTGTATTGCTGAGGCGATGCTCTATCGCCGTGTTCCGTTAGACGGATCCCGTTAGTATGTGGCGTTGGTGCCTTGACGCGCCTAACGTCGGCGTTTACTTGTATTACTCTGCTGCGCGTTGCGTCGGCGTCTATTTGTATTGCTGGTTGCTGGGTGATTCTCTGCCACGCCTTGCGTCGGCGTCTACTCGTATTTGCTGGGCGATACTCTGTCGCGCCCTACGTCGGCGTTTACTTGTATTGCTGATGCGATGCTCTGTCGCCGTGTTCCGTTAGACGGATCCCGTTAGTATGTGGCGTCGGTGCCTTGACGCGCCTCACGTCGGCGTTTACTTGTATTACTCTGCTGCGCTTTGCGTCGGCGTCTATTTGTATTGCTGGTTGCTGGGTGATTCTCTGCCACGCCTTGCGTCGGCGTCTACTCGTATTTGCTGGGCGATACTCTGTCGCGCCCTACGTCGGCGTTTACTTGTATTGCTGAGGCGATGCTCTGTCGCCGTGTTCCGTTAGACGGATCCCGTTAGTATGTGGCGTCAGTGCCTTGACGCGCCTTACGTCGGCGTTTACTTGTATTACTCTGCTGCGCCTTGCGTCGGCGTCTATTTGTATTACTCTGTCGGTGTACCTCTGCTGCGCTCTGCCGCCGCACTTGGCGCTGGCTTAGCCTGGCTGCGCTATGCGTTGCCGCGTTGACGTGGTCTCTATCGGCGTACCTCTGCTGCCGCAGTTCGCGCTGGCTTACCCTGGTTACGTTGTGCGTCGGCGGACCTCTGCTGCGCTTTGCTGCCGCGCTCTGCGCTGGTTTACGTTCGTTGCCGCTCTGTTGCGGCCTCTGCCGGCGTACTTCTACTGACGGAGGTGAGCGGGTGTCACCTGTCGCGGTTGCGCGTTATTGTGGCGGGGCCTTTGGTCTTTGGGGGTGATACGTAGAGAAGATCAACCGCAATCACCGCTCCACGGCTCGCTCCTATGAAGTGGATTCCTATTGCATAGAGAAGATCAACTGCAATAGGGATATACTTCGCTAGTAGCTCTGGTCACGACCACAGCTCCGTGCTGACTGACTGCTGGTTTACGTGCGTTGCCGCTCTGTTGCGGCCTCTGCCGGCGTACTTCTACTGACGGAGGTGAGCGGGTGTCACCTGTCGCGGTTGCGCGTTATTGTGGCGGGGCCTTTGGTCTCTGGGGGTGATGCGTAGAGAAGGTCAACCGCAATCACCATTCCACGACTCGCTCCTATGAAGCGGATTCCTATTGCATAGAGAAGGTCAACTGCAATAGGGATACACTTCGCTAGTAGCTCTGGTCACGACCACAGCTCCGTGCTGACTGACTGCTGTGCTGCTGTGTCGCTCCTTTTATGGCTGTTGTGTTTGGTGTTGCTAGCTCAAATGGTTGCGTGCGCTCGTTGTGTTGCTGAGATTTGTTGGTTGGCCGTGTTGCTGTTAAATGTTGCGACCGCTCGTTGTGTTACTGAGACTTGTTGGTTGATCGTGTTGCTAGAGCCTTTTGTGGCCACTTTTTGTGTTAATGTCGTGTCAAATATGTTGTGGGGTCGTTTTGTGTGGGCCAAATTAATGAGGATTTATTTGGTCCTCACAAGCAATCATGGCGCACTGTGCCAGGTAGGCGCATACTCCGAACTTCGACGACGCTTCAGTTATCCAAAAGAGAAACAATGGAAAAAAAGATATACATTGGAAACGTTACATATAGTGAATACACCGACGGACATACGTATGAACTACGAAACAGATATTGATAACACAGCGCAAGCATACAGACACTTGTTAACAAAAAAGAAACAGTTTAATACTCCTCGTTATACAGTACGAATGTGAAATAATGTAGGTATCAAGTGTTTTGAATAAAATATAAAATTATTGTTTGTTACATTATATGTTTTTATGTTTGTTGTTAGTTCGCCCTTGAAGACGATTACCGATGTGTAATCGAAATATATTGGCACAAAATATAAACACCGTGTTGTTATTTATATGACCTCGAGCCAGTAAGTAAAAAGGTAAAATTTAATAGGTCGCTAAACAATCATAATGTACAGTTTTTATTTGTGTCGCGTTGTCTGTGTTACTGATCCTGTGTTGTGGGGCGATGTTTTTGTGTGGGCCAAATTAATGGTTTATATTTGGTCCTCACATACTTTTAAGAAATAAAAACGCATTTCAGGAGTAATGCTTAATCATGCGCGGTTGGAGTTACATACCTATAATTTATCCGTGACCCTTAAAAGGTTAATTCAAACTTAGCTCGAGAGTGCACATTGTGCAAAACAAGTAATAAGCAAAGCTAAGAAATATGTAGACTGAGAAAATTTCTCTGCTCTTGGGTCATAATCGAGACGAGATTGATCAGCTGTATTCTTTATGTTGAGTTGTTAACACGTAATTCGGATAATTTGATAAAAATAATAAATCATACGCTTCATTAAAATTACTTTGGACAAAAGAAAATGCATTTATCTTTAAATAAGATCTACGAAATGCAGTTTTGTTAAAATAAAGAAAAATTCATTATGCATGCAGAATTGCCTGCCATTCCACTACGGGAAAGCCAAATTACCTGGGCTATAGGTTCGTTCAAGCCTTATAAGTATCCGGGCCCGGATGGCATCATTCCTGCGCAACTTCAAAAGTCTTTAGGGATTTCCTGCCGCTGGTTGGCCTTCATCTACACTAACTGCCTCAGGCTAAATTATATCCCGAAGTCGTGGGACACGGTTACGGTAATCTTTATTCCGAAGGCCGGCAGAAGCTCTCATGTATCACCTAAAGATTTCAGGCCAATCAGTCTCTCGTCGTTTCTTCTTAAGATGTTTGAGCAGCTGATTGACTTGTACCTAAGGGAAAGGATTCCACGGGGGTTACTGTCGGCTTTACGGCATGCCTACTGCAAGGGCCGATCGCCGGAAACGGCTCTCCATTCGATTGTAAAGCAAATATAGGGGTCCCTGGAACACAAAGAGTTTTCTCTGGGTGCCTTTCTAGACATCAAGGGGCTTTAACAATGTTTTACTGGAGGCAATCGAAAGAGCTCTGGTGGATTTGGGAGTCGAAGCGACTCTGGTTAAATTTATTAGTAAACTTCTATGCAGCACAGTTGTCGCAGCGGAGTGGCGAGGGGCCATAATTGAGAGGAGCGTGTGCAGGGGCACGCCACAGGTGGGTGTCCTATCTCCTCTGCTATGGGTTGTGGTAGTCAACAAGCTCCTTGTGGAGCTGGAAGCCAATGGCTACGGGGTGGTTGCCTATGCGGATGACCCGCTATTCTAGTCAGAGGCAAATTTCTGGGCACCCTGCACGATGTTCTGCAGGGCTATCTGGATACTGTGTCTAGATGGGCTGAATCATATGGATTGGCGGTCAACCCGACAAAAACGGAATTGGTTCTTTTTACAAGGAGATTGTTCGGCCTGAGTGCGTCGTAAACCGGCAGTGGGTAGGCGCACAAGGGTCGATCTTGGAGTGGATGGTGCGCTCAAAAGAAATAAATAAGAACACAAAGAGGAATTTCCTCGTTATAATATAATATTTAATTTAGAGTGAAGGAAAATATACACTGTGGTTGCAATATTACCTTGGTGTTTTAAGTGACGATGGTGATCCTTGCGATGTGTGCTGGTTGGCGGTCAATCGAGAAAGAGCCCGGTTATCCCGTTGAGGACAACCGCTAAGCCGCGAAAAAGTCCTCTGGTATTAAGGAGGGGAAAAAAAGCCACACACACAACAACCCCCACATATACGTGCATGGGTGCTGACAACCCTCACACACACGTGCATGCGTATGAAACGCATGCATGTGCATGCATGCACACAAATGCGGCGTGAGTGTGGGTGGCTGGAAATATTATTAAAACGTTAGGGAGGGGCGCCGTCAATCAAATAAAAGTTAGGCATTGGGCCTAAATATGCCGCCCCCCTTGCGGTACGCAACATCACAGTCCGCCAAGGATCACCGACCGTGAAGAAGAGAAAAAAAAATAAAAAACTTATAATTAATTATATCTAACTTAACAGTGTGGGAGCTTGGTTGCTGCTGCCTCGGTCATTCACCAATTTTCCCGTTATGGTGTAAGGCGTGAGCCAGGTTTGCCTAGAGCTAGGGATTGCGAAAAGAAGTAAGAAGATATACGTGTTCATATTTCTTGCCGTTTATTACAAATTCATTGGAAATTCTATGCTTGTGAATTTTGCATGAAGAAAATTCAATAAAAAATAACTTATTGTAATGATACAAGCTTTTAAAACGCACACCTCCATTGTGAATTCATACAAGTGGCGAATTTTCGATAAAACGTTCACAATAGTGAACAGCGAGTGAGTATTAATATGTTTTCTGCAGCGAGTTGGATCCATGACTGCGATCTCGTGGTTGATGATGGGTGTGATATCTTTGTTGCAGGCGAAGAGGCCTTGTCTGCGATCGCGCGGTGGTTGTCTTCGTTGAGGGTCCTTAGTTTGCCGGCGAAGAGACCGAGTCTCCGCACGGCCGTCACGAACATGGCGCTGGACTGTAGATGTGTTGTGCTGGAGCCGCTTCCTTTCATGCTGCAAAAGCGGTCTAAACGATTTGGCTGCTGGTGTTGTGTTCGGGCGAAGAGACCGAGTCTCCGCTCCGGTTCGGTGGATTCGAGCTGGACGAAGAGGCCCAGTCTCCGTTCCAGCATCTGACGCATATAACGATATGGAGTCGTCAATCCGCTCACGGGGTGATTCCAGCTCCTCCTCAACTTGTACACTCCATGGCTTGGAGCGGGCTTCGTGGAGTAGCTGTTCCTCTTCATCAATCGAGGAGATGTGAAGCATCGTGTGATGTTTTTCGCCGCATTTTTTACATCGGCCTTGGCTTGGGCACGCGTTCGAGCGGTGGTCTAGAGCCAAGCAATTTCCACAGCAGCTCCCGCGGATCGCTAAGTAAAGACGCTCCTCGGGTTTTTTGGCCCGAAAGATGGGGCACAGACGTATGGGATGTTGCTTAAAACAAGCGCGGCATTCCGACGTATAACGCATGACGTTCTTGGCAGCGCTTCGTTGCATAGCGGCAAAGCGACCCATTTTTCTGAAAGAAATGCAATATGTTTGACTGGGTCGAGTCATTCTCGAAAATGCGGGGGCGAGTGGTCCCTAGTTGTATTATTGGGGATTTTGGAAATTTTATTAGCGCGCGCATAAGGGGGTTTCCCCCTGTCGCTGCATAAAAAAAAATATTCATATGTGGCGTGCATTATATGCATGGCCTCTTTCCCCGCACGTTATGTGCCTGGGTCTTTAGTGCCTTATTTTGTTTATTTTGTGTCACCCGGTAGCGTTTTAGTTGGCCACGGGCACACTAGTGCTGCAGAAAATGAGCATTTACGATTTTTCGGTTCGCACATTCTGGTGCCGGACCGGTTAGAAAGTGTATAGCGTGGGTTCTTTTGATTCGCTGTTATTTGTGTTGTTGGTGCTAAAACCCAACAACTTCCCTGCCCGCCACAAAAAAAAATGTTTGGACAGCAAAATTGTATGCGATGTAAAGAAAAAATAAAGCTGGAGACATTGGTGCTTTATCGGTAACCGTATCGGTAACCTTATAACAGCTGATTCGACCAACCTTATGAGAATCAATGCAATCGATTATTGGTGCCGCTAAGGTCGTAACCGTATCGTAGCCAACCAATTGGGGTTTGGTTTACCGTCGTAACGATAAACAGCTGATTACGTTAGGGATCCGGATACAGCGACACGACATACGGCACCAACGACTCCGGCTTAAAAAATGTTCGTTTTGGATGAGGAGAATCATTTGTAGAATGTATCATTTTTCTCTTTTTGTATTACCTTTCTGTTATTTATTCACCCTTTCCCCAAGTACGCTTGTAGTCCTGTTTAATTGATGGCCTTTAGCAAATGGCACGGTTCCCGAAGGGTATTTGGCTTCGGTACCGATTTTTCGGAAACGGGTTCTTCGGTACCCGTTTGCATCATTTTATGCATCCCTAATATAATGTACATTTAAAACTCGGCATATATATGTACATACGTTGGTATAAGTATATGGGCAGTCAGTGCACGGACTTTACCGCATTGGTAGTTTGACCAACCTTTTTGACCCATTTTTCATTTTCTACTACTTCTGCTACCAAAACTTAGAATCTACCAATATTTCAGTATTTTCGCACTGAAAACGTATACTGCGATAATTTTAAAGTATTGAATTGCAGAGCCCACCCAACTAACATTAGGAGGCGATACTGACCAAATCAGTAAATTTTGAAAAATTTGTGAAGAACTTAAACAGGAAATAGATTTTTGAGTAGAGAAATATAATGACTGAGTACGCGAATATTTTCTGCGCTAATTTTCTGTTTTTTTTTTTTTTGCATAATTTGAACGACAATAAGAAGTTTTACGTAAACGATAACATGCTGAACTTGGTTATTTGGCGGCAGTAATTTTGGTACCTTGGAAAATTGTTGTGATAGGTAGACGTTTTGGGATGTGATTTATTTTGTGATTTGTTTGTTTTACGATAAATTGGGAATTTTTTGGTACCAATATAAACCGCAGTTATCGTTTTCACGAAACTTCTACTACCATTTTCCGTCTCCCAACATTTTGCCTTTAAAAAGGTCCGTGCACTGGTAAATATTTACCAGCAGCAAAGGCAAACACATTGTGCACATTCATACACACCCGTGTATGGAATGTAAAATTCCTATGAATTGAAACAACGGGAAATGTATACAGTGATTTTCCGTTCGTTCATTTCATTTTTTACTACGGCGTGGCGTACGCCTGTGCACAAAATATTTCCTTAGCTTATGAGGCACACTGAAAAACAAAAGCACAGCAAATTACACTAGTGGTATCAGAACCGGCAAACCAATTTTGCTTTCCTACTGCCTAGCTGTTTACAAAACTGGATAGTGTTGGACTTTCAATAATTTTATTAGGCACACAGAACCTAAGAACTTCACAGCTCCAATGTAGAACTGACCTTGGCCGCAAACTACAACATGTATCCTGCACCGGTGCGTCATCCCTCGGCGGGGCGCCACCACCACAGGGGCCATTGAAATTTACTAGCGTTGATCCACTTGAACGCATCAAGGAGGAATTCAATTTTATACAAGCACAATATACATTGAAATTGGAGTGCGAAAAGCTGGCCAATGAAAACCGAGATGCAGCGCCATTATGTCATGTATGAATGTAGGTATGTATGTATATTTGTAGATTGGTTAAACATTAATATATAACTATCCATATATATTATTTTTATATGGGTTCCCTCGTCCATCTCTATTACCCTGTAAAATGGGATGTCATTCCGCAAGTTATTTGAAAAATATTATTATTATTGGATTAGCTTTGTATGCCGTGGATTATATTGGAATTTGGCACGAGATAGATTAGGTTTGATATTCCTATTATCCCGCAGGCACGCCAGTGGATTATAACTATTCATTTATAAATGCTGCAGACAAATGCGGTTCGGCGGCGCCCAAATTAACAATAATAGTAAAATCTGCTTTGGCAAATCTTGGTCATCGCAATGTCAGCCGCCGTACTTGGGGGTACGAACCTCGGTTCTCTGATGTTCAAATCAGACGGATATTTTTGTTTGGGTATAGCAATGATTTGTCAATACAACTTATCGTGGCTAACGAATCTTCAGATGAAAAGGACGTAGTGCAGATAGACTTCTTGGACGTTTACTTTAACATTACTATTAAAACCATTATGGGTATGCAGTGGGCCTTCAACTACTGCGCCAATAGTGAGTTTTTTTTTTTTTTTTCTTTTTGTCGACGATGATTACTATGTATCGGCGAAAAGTTTGCTAAAATTTCTAGTTAGTCCAAATTTGTATCCCAGACCCAACTCTAATACTTATGTTGCAGAAGGCCTAAAAGATGATCTATACGCTGGGTTGGTATTGCAGACAGCTCCTCATAGACACAAATTTAGTAAATGGTATGTACCACTCAGTGAATGCCCATTTAATTTATGGCCACCATATGGCATAGCTGGGGCATTCCTTTTAAGTCGGAATGCGTTGGTTGATGAAGCTTTACAAAACTGCGTTGCATTTAAAACAGTTTAGATTTGATGACGTTTTCTTGGGGATAGCTGCCTTGAAATCTGATATGAAATTAAACCACCGACTTCTACTTTTACAGGCCCAAATATAAGGGGCTCCAACTAATTCCTTTATTACATTTGTTAACTCATTGAACACACGCCGAAATTATATGAAGGTATTAATAATAGATCTGCTTGCTGTTTGTTTCGCCAAGTACGGGCCCCTTTTTCGTTCTTATTTGAAATTCAAATCCATAAATAGAGTTTTGGTCAAAAACACCGTCGATTGCACACGTTTGCGCTTTGTTCTTCAATTCGAAATACGAGTCCCTAATACACTACTTGATTCACGATGGTTAGGGAGAACAAAGCTGCTTCCGTACCAGTTTGCGTGGCATGGGCGTTGTACTCATGGGTAATTGTCAGAATTTGAGTATGGCGAACGTTAGTAGATCTTTATCATACAATCATTTTGCTTTTAATTAAATTATGGAATTGTAAATTCTTCGAAAATGCAAAATATTACTGTAGTCACGACAAAGCCATATGAGGGCCAGAAACCCGGCACCAGTGGATTACGCAAAAAGGTAAAAGTATTCACGCAACAAAATTACATTGAAAACTTTGTGCAATGTATTTTGGATGCGAATGGTGCAGCATTAAATGGAGCTCTACTTGTTGTTGTGGGTGATGGGCGCTACTATTGTAAGCAGCAGAGCTTATTATACGTATGTGTGCTGCAAATGGACTTGCAAAATTACTGGTTGGGCAAAATGGTATACTGTCTACTCCGGCAGTTTCAAGTTTGATACGTCAGTATAAGGCCCTCGGTGGAATTGTGCTCACCGCATCTCATAACCCTGGTGGTCCCGAAAATGATTTCGGTATCAAATTCAATTGCGAACATGGTGGACCCGCCCCAGATGCAGTAACCAATAACATCTACCAACTATCCACTGCAATTAAAGAGTACAAAATTGTCAATGGTTTAGAGATTGAAATTAATAAAATAGGTACAAACAAATATGAAGTGAATGGCAAGCCGTTCGTTCTTGATGTTATCGATTCAGTGGCAAATTATGTGTCACATATGAAAGAGATTTTCGATTTTGAAAAACTGCGTGATTTTGTTAGTGGCAGAACTACTGGAAACCCGCTTAAAATGCGTATCGACTCATTAAACGGCGTAACAGGTTCATATGTACGTGAAATCTTTTTGAATTGTTTGGGTGCCGCAGAGAGTTGTGTAGTACATACAACACCACTACCTGATTTTGGAGGCCTACATCCTGATCCGAATTTAACCTACGCCAAGGATTTAGTACAAGCTGTAGCACAGGGTGATTACGGTATTGGCTCTGCATTCGATGGCGATGGAGACCGCAACATGATAATTGGTCACCGTGCATTCTTTGTTACACCAAGCGACTCATTGGCAGTAATTGAAAATAATTTAGAATGTATACCATATTTTAAGAAGAATGGTATACAAGGCTAGAGATATGCCAA
This sequence comes from Eurosta solidaginis, assembly GCF_040869045.1. Taxonomy (NCBI): domain Eukaryota; kingdom Metazoa; phylum Arthropoda; class Insecta; order Diptera; family Tephritidae; genus Eurosta; species Eurosta solidaginis. The sequence continues at coordinate 150,570,176 of NC_090319.1, forward strand.
CTGCATCAGCGGTTGATTTGGTTGGTAAAAAGTTGGGTAAAGAGGAATTTGAAGTGCCTACCGGTTGGAAATACTTTGGTAATCTTATGGATGCAGGACGTTTATGTTTCTGTGGGGAAGTGAGTTTCGGTACCGGTTCAAATCATATACGCGAAAAGGATGGCATTTGGGCTGTTTTGGCTTGGCTATCTGTTATGCAGCACACCGGCAAAGGAATCGAAGATATCCTCAAAGTTCATTGGGCCACCTATGGGCGCAACTATTTTACACGGTACGATTATGAGGAATGTGAATTGGAACCGTGTAATGAAATGATTGCAACTATGGAGAAGAATATAACAAATCCAGAATTTGTAGGCAAGAGCTTTATAAGCGATGGCAAAACTTATAAAGTTAAGGTTGCAGACAATTTTAGTTATACTGATCCAGTAGACAGATCTGTTGCTACGAAGCAGGGTTTACGTATTGTTTTTGAGGATGGCAGTCGCATTATATTCCGGTTGAGTAGCACAGGCAGTTCTGGGGCTACTGTACGTTTATACATTGACTCTTATGAGAAGGATAATGTACTTGGTTTGGCTAGCGAAATGCTTAAACCGTTGATTGATATTGCTTTAGAAATTTCTCAGCTGCCGAAATTTACTGGACGCAATGCCCCTACTGTTATCACATAGGGATTTTATGCGAGTTTGTTTTGCACTTTATACAGTTTTTGAAACTTTATTTATACTCAAACCAAAAACCACTACGGACACTTTGACCAAATTATGTATGTATATCTGATGCCCTTTTTATTTTAATTGCATTTGTTAAAAAAACGTTTTATTAATATAAAATTTGAATGTTTTACAAATATAATACCAATTTCACGCGGAGCGCTAATGAAATAATTATCAAAGTTTTCTACATTAAAGCCCTATCGAACTCAATCTTTGATACAAAATACAAATTCTCAACTGTCTCCTTATTGCTTTATTGAATGCCTAATTGAGTGAAACATCGGTTTTGCTTGGTGCTTTCGCCTTCAATGTAGCCAATTACAAGAAAAAAAGATTATACGAACAATAGAACAGCACGAACAAATAAAACTCAGAATTTAATTTTGTCTGCAGTTGCTGGAAAAGAAGATACCTCCTTTTCGAAAGGAGGCACGTATTGGTTAGGTGCAACCTCTATGGGTAGTTGCGCATGGATTTTTATTTGATTGTATTTATAGTTAAGAAGGAAACGGTTGGTTTCCATTTTAACTATTTTTTAATAGTTATTTCAATACATACATTGATAAATTTTTGTTGGCCTCGTGCCTTTGGCCGAGTGTGTAGGTGTTCTGTCATCCTCGCTCGGGGTGAGCGGGTGAAGTTGGGTTGATTTGCTGTCCTCGCTCTGGGAGAGCGGGTTGGTTTTGAAAATTAAAAATAAGTGTTTTGTGGCAGATGGGGATCTGCATTAGGGTGGTTGATTGGCCTCGGTGGGCGAGCGCTGGGTTTTGAAATTTTAAAAAATTAAAAGATTATGGGCCGAGTGCCTTGGTTTTCTGTGGCAGACCGAGGGTCTGCGTAAAAGCTTTCCTGGTATACTCGTTATGGAATAACGAGTGAGTGGGGAGATTTCTGGTGTCCTCGCTCGGGGTGAGCGAGTGAATTTGTGGGATATTTTTTGAAAGGCGGGATATGGAGGAACGGGGGGATTGTTAAGAGAGGCTCTTGGTCCTCTCACAATCTATCTCCGTGGGAAGAAGGATCAGTTTGACCAAAGGTCGTCTGACTTGACCCTTCTCGGTTATGAGGTCGACTACAGGTACTCGGTTCGGTTATCTTCGCCGGGGTGTACGTTGATGACTCTACCTAACCTCCATTCGTTGGGAGATAAGTTGTCCTCTTTGATGACAACTAGATCATGCACTTTAAGATTTTGCTTTGACTGTTTCCACTTCACTCGTTTTTGAAGTTCGGAAAGGTATTCGGTTTTCCAACGACGGCAGAAGGTTTGATGGAGGGCCTTGAGCTTCTGCCATCTGTTTATTATGGAGGCCGGGCTTTCGTTCACATCCGGTTCTGGCGGCGACAGAAGATGGCTGCCCGTTAGGAAATGTCCTGGGGTTAGTGGTTCCAGGTCCGTTGGGTCATTCGACCCTGTACTGAGAGGGCGCGAGTTGAGGCACGCCTCAATCCTGCACAAAAGGGTTTGGAACTCCTCTATGGTGTACTTCCGGGGAGACGCGATCCTTTTGAAGTGGCTTTTGAAGCTCTTCACTCCCGCCTCCCACAAGCCGCCCATATGTGGAGCGCCAGCGGGAATAAAATGCCAAGTTAATGCTTGATGGCTATACCTGGAGACTGTTTTGTCTCGGCTTTCTGCCAGGAAGGCTTTGAATTCCGATCGTAAAGATCTGGAAGCTCCGACAAAGTTTGTACCGTTGTCGGAGTAGATGTTCTTCGGACATCCTCTTCTCGCGATAAAACGCGAGAAGGCTGCGAGAAAGCATGGGGTGCTGAGGTCACTAGTGGCCTCTAAGTGAATGGCCTTAGTGGAGAAACAGACAAAAAGGCATACGTAGCCTTTTGACAGTCGACATCCTCTACCGCGGTAGCTTTTGATGTCGAAAGGCCCCGCAAAGTCTACCCCGGTATTGGTGAACGCGCGGGTAAAAGTAGTCCGTTCGCAGGGAAGGGTACCCATAAGTTGGGACTGTGCCTGCTTTCGATGAATAATGCAGGTTTTGCAATTGTGGATGACGGCTCTGATCATGGTCTTGACATTCGGTATCCAGTATTGGGTTCGGATGAGACGGAGCATGAGCTGGTTCTCGCCATGAAGGGAGTCATCATGAGCCATCATAACTGTAAGGCGAGACAGCCTACAATTGTACGGCAAGATGATCGGATGACGCTCGTTGTATGACATGTCTTTTGACGCCCCTAGACGCCCCCCTGTTCTAATAATGTCATCTTTGTCGATATATGGGTTGAGTGACAGTATTTCACTCTTTCGGTCGATCGCTTCCCTATTTTTCAATTTTAAATATTCTGTCCCGTAAAACTGTTTCTGGCAGACTCGTATTAATGCTTGAGTCGTTGCCTTAATCTCATCGGCTGAGATTATACACGCTTTTTCGTGGAACGAGGCTTTTGTTCTTGGGTGAGTTCTTTTATAAAACCTCCTAACATAGGATAGAACCTTCAAAGCCCTGGGTAAATTTGAAAAACGGTCGAGAATATCTACATGATCTACCCTTGTCGTGGCATATGTTTGTGCCCTCTTCTCCTCAACGGACGTTTTGTATTCGATCTCTTGTGCTGGCCAGTGAGAATTGTCTTCTTGCAGCCATGAAGGTCCCTGCCACCACAACGAATTGTTGACCAACTCTGATGCAAGTAGTCCTCTGCTTCCTAGATCCGCTGGATTGGATTCCGAGTCCACGTGAAGCCAGTCCTTGCTACCGACCATGTCGATGATCTTAGTGATTCGGTGTGCGACGAAGGTTGACCAGGAACAGGGCGGCTTTCTTATCCATGCGAGTGCGATGGTAGAATCTGTCCAGAGGTGAACTTTTGCTGGCCCCAAATGAATGTTTCGGAATATTGATTCCATGATTTCTGCGAGCAGCACGGTGCCGCATAGTTCTAAACGTGGTAGCGAGATGGTTTTCACTGGGGCTACTCGTGTTTTGGCTAGCAACAGATTTGTGAAAATTTTATCGTCCCTTTTTACGCGCATATGCCTTTTCCGATGCATCGCAAAAACCATGTATTTCGATGTCGTCCTCGGGCGTAAAATTTACCCATCGCGGTATCCTAATGTTATCTATTTCGTTATAGTGTTGGGTGAAATTTTCCCACCGTTCTAAGGAAGTTGGGGAGACAGGTTCGTCCCACCCGGTGCCCTCTAACCAGATATGCTGCATTAGTATTTTTGCCACTATGACCACTGGTGCAAGCCAGCCTAAAGGGTCGAAAAGTTTGGCTATAGCGGATAGGATTACGCGTTTGGTGATGTTCTCGCCACTCTCTAAAGCTCCTGCGGTGAAGTAAAACATGTCTGAATGCGCGTTCCATCGTATTCCGAGTGCCTTCACCGAGCTAGCCTCTTCAAACGCTAGGAAGTCCTCGCTGAGCAGATCCGTTTTGGGGATGTCCTGGAGGATTTCCTCACAATTTGATGTCCACTTGCGCAATGGAAAGCCAGCTGAGTGTAATGCTTCGCGAATCTCGTTTCTTGCTCTGATGGTTGACGCTATTGTATGTCCTCCAGATAAAACGTCGTCGACATACATACTTTCTCGTAATATACCCGATGCTATTGGGTGCGTATTTTCTACATCATCAGCCAATTGTAGAAGTGACCGTATCGCGAGGTAGGGGGCGCAGTTTACACCAAAGGTGACAGTCTTCAGTTCGTAAAGACTGATGGGTTCGTTGGGGGATGTTCGATGGACAATTCTTTGAAATTTGGCGTGATTATCGGTCACCCAAATTTGCCTATACATCTTTTCTATGTCACTATTAAAGACAAAGCGGTACAGTCTCCAACGTAGAATTAAAATAGGCAAGTCTGCTTGGAGTACTGGACCTGGGTGGAGTATGTCGTTTAGACTAATGCCATTTGCTGTCGGACTTGACGCATTGAAGACGACGCGCACTTTGGTAGTGGTACTTTCCGCTTTTACAACGGCGTGGTGGGGCAGGAAATAACTATCGGAATCGTCGGATGGAATATTGTTTTTGATTTTTCTCATATGTCCAAGCGTTTCGTATTCAGATAACACCCGAACATATTCTTTCCCTAACTCTTGGTTTTTCAGTAATCGCCCCTCATTTCTGAAGAATTGTGAACATGCGCGCTTTAGGGACGGTCCTAATTTAATATTCTCAGGGTAATCCTGCCTGAATAGTAGCGAAACTGTATACCTCCCATTTTCATCCCGTTTTGTCGTTTCCTTAAACAGTTGTTCACAATACCTTTCTTCTTCATTAACCATTTTATTTTTGGGAACATTTTCTATCTCCCAGAAAGCTTTTAATTGGTTGTCCAATGCAACCTCGTTATAAAATGACATGATGCTCTTCGTTGGACTCGATGCGTCGATGCGACCGGTTAGTATCCAACCGAACACTGTCTCTTGGGCCAAAAGTGTATTTAGTACATTCTTTTTCAGCCCGCTCAGTATAATTTGGGGATATATGTCTCCTCCAAGTATGAGGTCTACGTCTTCGTTGATGTAGAACCTCTTGTCTGCCAACACCAAGTCTGGGAATGCCTGCATAGTCATGGCGTTGATATGGCAGGATGGAAGATTCCCAGTGAGTTTGGCTAGGACTAGAACGGGTGTAGTCAGGCTGAAGCAGGCATCCACTGGTGAACGTAATTCATTTTGGATGCCTCTTTCACCTGAGCTGACACCGCATTTGTGATGCCTGACACTTGGGCAAGCATTTTCCTCGCTGGCAAATTCATTCTGCGTTTCAGTCTTTCAGTTATAAGGAACATTCAGACCCTGAATCAATTAATGCCCGCGTGGAGAAGTCGGTACCATTATGGTGAATGTGTACGCGAGCAGCTCCTAATAGCACACCTGTGCTTGAATTCGTATGACAGGATGTTACACTTTTGTTCCCGTTTGAACCTGGTTTTTCTGATTCCTGTCTCGATAATGCCTGTCTAGAAGTAGAGGGCCTATTATCGTAGGAGTGTTGGGGCGGGTTGTAGGTGGTGTTTTTCTGTAGGGTATCCGCATGCAGGAGCGTATGGTGACGAGAGTGGCACGTATTGCAGTTGTAGGAACTGGTGCATCTGGTCACTGTGTGTCCTGGGGATAGACAATTCAGAGAACCCCTTGTAGATTTTATGAATTTAATCCTTTCTGGAGGGGTTAACTCGCAAAAGCGTGAACAGTTTCGTAATCTGTGCTCTGCGGACTTGCACATTTTACACATTGCCTTTGACGTCGGTCTGGATACCTTTGTTTGAAAGGCACCAAGTCTTTTCGTAGGGGGTTCTGTTGACTGTCGCGACGCGTTTAGTTTTTGCACTTTCGAAGTGGCATGCCCTGTAAAACCAGACACTGTTTCAAGTGTCTGAAACCGATTAGACAGGAATTTATCCATATCCTCCCACTTGGATATGTCCATTTTATGATCTATACTTTGCTCCCATAGAGCCAACGTGCTCTTTGGTAGCTTGGTTGAGCAGAGATAAGTCAGGATTGCATCCCAATTGGAAGTGTCAATTTTGTGGCATTTGAGGGACGAAATACAATTATTTATATCATTTTGCAGCTTTTTTATTGAACTGCCACACTCACTTTCTACCTTTTTTAAGTTAAATAAAATTTGTAGTTGTGTGTTAACTAAGATACGTTTGTTTTCGTATCTTTCACACAAGTTTTTCCAGGCCATCTCGAAACCTTCATTTGTGAGAGTGCATTTTTTAACGATATCTTTTGCTTCGCCCTGCGTTTTGTTGTTGAGATGGAATAACTTTTCCACCCCTTTCAAACTAGAATTGTTTATATATATTGCCGTGAAAAGGTCGCGAAAAGTTGGCCAAGACAGATAATCCCCTTTAAAAACTTCCGTATCGCAAGCAGGGAGGCGAATTTTATGCCCATGAGGTTCTTGCTCAGGGTTGACGTTCTTTTCATCCTTCTTGTATTTTTCTGCCTCAGCAGATATAGACGCTGAACATCGCACGTAGATTGCGTATGCTGCCTTTTGCTTCTTTCTGATCGCCATAACGTCATCCGCTGACACCTCATCAGATCCCAATAGCGAATCAAACGCAGACTTTACCTTCTTCCACAAGAGCCGCAACTCTTCCTGCTGTATTGCCAGGTTGTGTTTGCTATGGTCGCTCTCCGGAATAAGGCTGTAATCTTTATCAAACTCTGCGATTGATTCTGCTAAACGGATGTAGGTTTCCATTGTTTTATTTACGTTTATTAACGAGAAAATTGCCGATTATAGAAATGGAACTCTTCAGAGTTAAAATGCCTGCCCAGCCCTAAATAAAAACTATTGAACTTCAAGTTTATTATTTATTTTGTTTATTGCAGACTTTTTGTCTTGGTAGCGACAACGAAAAGGGTTTATTTTATGGACTTTTTGTCACAGCAGCGACAACCAAAAGGGTTTATTTTTGAACTTTTCTGTCTCAGTAGCAATAACAAAAGGGGGGACCACTCGCCACGTCCACAGATAAATGAGTGTATTGTGAACAAATGAAAAAGTGCGTGCGATATTTCTAATGAAAATCGAAAAATAACCGGAAAAAAGTGAAGGAAGAAATAAATGTTTTACAAGAAGTGAGCGCCTGAATTAATTTAATTGGTATTAATGTGTTTTTGATGTGCAAAAAAAAAACAACAACAACAAACTTATTCGGTATCGTGCGGAAAGTGAGGTTAGATTAACCTCTTCCTTGTGTTGTGTCTGGAAAACCTTACCACTGGTGGGGGGATTGACCAGATAATCACAAGGATCGAAATAAATTAATAAACCAAGTGTTTTAATTTTTGAAATTGGAAAGAAAAAAAAATGGTGCTCACTAAAATAACTTCACTTTTTCACTTCTTTTTTGATTTTAATTTTTTCGCGCACTACACGGGTCTGTTTTTTTTTTTTTTATTTATTTTGCAAAAAAAAATTACACTCAAAAAAAAAAAATGGCAAGAAATATAACACTTACTTCTTATTATTTGTTTTGGTGTGGATATGGTGGTTCTGCTCAGATGTGCTGCAGCAATCCTTTGACAAAAAAATTTGTAGGCAGATGTGCTGTGGCTCTGGTCACTTGTATATAATATAATCCCACTTTTCTCGTTGTTTGGCTTCTGCGGCAAATGCTTTTATAATCTTTGGCAACAATTTTTCTGATGATCAAAATATGCTGTGCAGATTGATATGGGGACTGTATATATATAAAAAAAGGTGCTTTCAGTTCCTGGCTCGAAGGACCAATGTTCGGCCTGAGTGCGTCGTAAACCGGCAGTGGGTAGGCGCACAAGGGTCGATCTTGGAGTGGATGGTGCGCTCAAAAGAAATAAATAAGAACACAAAGAGGAATTTCCTCGTTATAATATAATATTTAATTTAGAGTGAAGGAAAATATACACTGTGGTTGCAATATTACCTTGGTGTTTTAAGTGACGATGGTGATCCTTGCGATGTGTGCTGGTTGGCGGTCAATCGGGAAAGAGCCCGGTTATCCCGTTGAGGACAACCGCTAAGCCGCGAAAAAGTCCTCTGGTATTAAGGAGGGGAAAAAAAGCCACACACACAACAACCCCCACATATACGTGCATGGGTGCTGACAACCCGCACACACACGTGCATGCGTATGAAACGCATGCATGTGCATGCATGCACACAAATGCGGCGTGAGTGTGGGTGGCTGGAAATATTATTAAAACGTTAGGGAGGGGCGCCGTCAATCAGATAAAAGTTAGGCATTGGGCCTAAACAGAGATATAAGATGGCCGATTTCAGAATTCGATTGGAGGAGTACCATTGGTACTTTCTGATAGGGTTAAATATTTGGGGATTATTTTGGACAATAAATTGTCCTGGAGACCCAATGTAGAAGATAGGGCCAGGAAGACCGCGGTTGCCTTATACTGTTGCAGGAGGGCCATCGGAAAGGGATGGGGACTCTTGCCGGGAGCAGTGCACTGGCTTTATGAGATGGTGGTCAAACCGATTCTGCTCTATGGGGTGCTGGTCTGGTGGAAAGCGCTGACCACGGCGAGCACCTCCAAAATGTTAATGTCAGTGCAACGGACGGCGCTGATCGGTATCAGTGGCGCTCTCAGAACAACACCTACCTTGGCACTGAACGTAATGCTGATCATATATCCATGGGCGATGTACTTTCTGACTTCGGACACCCTAGCCTTCTTACCAGTTTCGACTTTATCCCGGACAAGACGGACTATTGTATGCCGATAACTGCTCCCTATACCACCTTCACCCCAGTCATTCCACCGTGAGAGGAGTGGGGAAGAGAAATTATCTGGGGCATGGGACCGGTTAACTTGTTCACGGATGGTTCGAAGTTGGACGGAAAAGTTGGGGGGGGGGGGGGGGGGGGTCTTTTGTCAAGAGCTAAATGTAAGCCGCATTTTTAAGTTGGCTGACCGCTGCAGTGTATTCCAAGCGGAAGTTGCTGCGATTAAGGATGCGATGGATGAAATGCTATCCAGTGCTACTACGGTTAGGGAATTTAACATCTACTCTGATAGCAAAGCGGCTATCAGGGCCTTGAGCTTAATTACAGTGCGATCGAGTGTGGTCTGAGAGTGCCTGACCTCGCTTGAGATTGCATCGAATTATTTTAAAATTAAGATTATCTGTGTCCCGAGTGATATCCCGGGTAACTGTCAAGCGGATCTCTTAGCCCGCACCGGTACAACTGAACTGAATGAAGTTGGCTGTAGAGATTTCGGGATTCCGCTGTCAACCTGTGCATTGCTCCTCCATAGCTGGGCCTCGAGCCAGCCCAGCAAACGTTGGGCTGACACCAAGTCTTGCAGGGTAGCAATATCTTTCTGACCGAAAGTGGATGGCAGGAGGTCTGCTGAAATAATTGGGTTCACTAAAGCTCACCTATCAATGGTCATTGGGGTGCTGACAGGGCACTTTCCCATGGGTATCCATGCGATACGTCTCAATATACTGCAAACTCCATCATGCTGCAGCTGTATGGAGGATGATGAGGTGGAGTCATCACATCACTTTATGCTTGATTTCCCAGCTTTTGCCAGCACAAGGGGAAGGTATTTTGGTCGCGACTCACTTGGATCTCCTGAGGATTTATCCAAGGTTGAGATCGGTATCATTCGTAACTTTATCGTTGATACCCAACGATTCTCTAAGTAGCTTTATCTACGTCACCGTTACTTTATTTTATTTTATTGTATGTGGTATCACAACGGACCTTCATGTGAACTTCCCCTATCAGGGTAGCTACCACCAAACCTACATAAAAATACGTCGAATTATGAAAAACGGGGGAAAAAGATATACTTAGATAACTTTTGGAAAATGTCCCAATTTTTTCGTGTAAATTACAAACAAATATATGTCGGCTTGAAGCTTGAATCTTCTTCTTCCAAAACCGTAAAGCAATCGAAAATCGGTTAAAACATGAAGATGTTATGATTTTTAGAGTGCGCGAAGAAGACAAAAAACGGGTTATGGACAATGAGTTGAAAATTTGGGGGTGTTAGACAATTTTTAAACACATTATCATGATGTGCTCTGGCCTTGAGCTCGAATCGAATCTTGAATCATTTATCAATAGGCCGATAAAAACAAAAACAATTGTTAATAAACCAAGAGCACTTGGGAATGTCAACCAAAAAATTTACAATAAACAAATCCAGCATTATCAGTGATTTGCAACAGATGGCGCAACGCTGATTAAATATAGTTGGCAAGAAGGAATAGAAGTAGCAATTTGTCAGTCGATCAAACCACCGCTGTATAGCTAATTGGTTAACACAGCGTGCCTAAACCGTACTGATGATGAAGGCTTAGCACACTTCGGAATGGATCTATCTGCGCAGCTATGGCAGGTTGTCTGAAAAATTCTCTACTTACTATTCCAAAAACGAAATACAATTTTTCAATTATAGAAAAACTAAAAAATAACAATTATTTGTTGCCGATCAGTTTAATTCATATTTTTTTTTTTTATTCATAAGAAGCAAGTCTGATCTAGTTTATGTGGGGTGCGAATAAAACAAAGTTTTTTCCACCTTGCAGCCCAACGTTTCGCTAAGATTTTCTTAGCATATTCTGGGGCGAGACTGTGAATTTTATTGGAGGAAAACATTTACAAAAACAATATTAATAATCAATCACCACAATTGGAAAATATTTGCATGCACTTACACTGAAGATGTTGGATTATGACATTAATAAATAAAAACAATTTTAAACAAAAAATACTTAAAAGCAAACACTGTCGATACCATTATTAGTTAGACACTTGTCATAAGCAACTAAAACTATAAACATAAAAGGTATGTCGCAGCTATTTCGTCTGTATCTTCTTTTTTGTTGATTGTTTTATCCCTTTTTTGCATAATCCGTAGGCTCTCTAATGTGTATCTGGTATTTTCCTTTCTTTCTCTATTATTTTCGCATTTTTAAAGTCTGCTACATGGTTATTTGTTATTGCATATTGTGATAATACCGTAGTTCAGGGATGGGCCTATTTTCGGCTAATAAATCAGTTTCAGTGTTAGCGAGTGTTTGGTGAGACGTTTGTGTGTTTTGGGGTGTTAGGGGAGTAAAAAAATACATTGGAAATATCGTGCGCTTCGTCTCAAATGATGTTCATCGCAAGAAGGTTGCGAAAACACTAAAACACTGAAAGTTTTTCAGTTTTTCGAGATTTTTCGAATTTCGTCATTTTTCTTCTTATAAAAAACTTTAATCAATTCTGCAATCATCCCCACTAATCCCGGAGTGGGCCGATCTTTTTTATATTTTTTTTAATTTAATTAAAAAAAAAAATTTTTCAAAAATAAACATTTTTTTTATCAATTTTATTTATATAACAAAAAATGTACTGTGGGAAACGAAACCCTTTTCAGACTTGTTGGCATTGTTGCCGTGAGCCTAGAAAGAAATGTATCAGTTTAAAAATAAGAAAAGATACCAATCGCATAAACAACGACTATTTTTACCAGTTTAATTATAAACATAACTGCTTTCAAGGTTCGATTCGAGCTCAAGGCCAGAACAATAATTTTTTTCTAATGATAATTATTGTTATTCATTTTCCAAATTTAGAAAAATTAAAAAATAACAATAATTATCATTAGAAAAAAATTATGGTTCTGGCCTTGAGCTCGAATCGAACCTTGAATCATTTATCAATAGGCCGATAAAAACAAAAAAAAAAAAACAATTTTTAATAAACCATAAGCACTTGGTAATGTCAAACAAAGTAATTGACAATAAACAAAAATCCAGCATTATCAGTGATTTGCACAAGATAGCGCAACACTGAATAAATATAGTTCGTAAAAAGGAATAAAAGTAGCAAATTTGCCAGTCAAGCAAACCACCGCTGTATAGCTAAATGGTTAGCGCAGCATGACTAAAGCGGACTGATGATGAAGGCTTAGCACCCTTCGAAATGGATCTATCTGCGCAGCTATGGCAGGTTGTCTGAAAAATTTTCTACCTACTATTCCAAAAACAAAATACAATTTTTCAAATTTAGAAAAATTAAAAAATAACAATGATTATCATTAGAAAAAAAATTATTGGTCTGGCCTTGAGCTCGAATCGAATCATTTATCAATAGGCCGATAAAAACAAAAAAAAAAAAAAACAAAAAAAAAAACAATTCATAACTGATTTTATTTATAAATTTCAAATTATGCAGGAATTTCCAAATTTCTTCAGCTCACATACATATATCGCTAAATCCACACTGCAAAAATTGTTGGAGCATGTGTTGCATGTGTGATTAATTTATGGCGACCATTTTTCTAATTTGTTTATGATTTGAATCATAAAGGAACTTTTAAAATTACAACTGAAAATTCAGTTCGAGTTGGGAATCACAAAAGCGACATTACATATTTGTGGCCTTTAGTGCCAGCGAAGCCGTCCGTGTTTAGGCCCGAAGCCTAAATTCATATCAACTCGCGCCACCCTACTAGCACCACTTTATCGACCACTAGTTCGCCCACATGCATGTATATGTGTACGTACAACATAACCCTACCTATGTACACATATACATGCATGCCGGTACAACTGTGTGGGGAAGCTTCCCCTTAAAACCGGAGACTTTTTCCACGGTTCAACGGTTGTCTTCGACAAAGCAACCGTCTACTTTTCCAGTGATTGTCGAGCGATCAACAGCCATCAACGTCCGAGAAGCCCCGCCATCTTCAGTTCATACAAAGGTAAATTACTGTCCTAACTTTAATTTTCACTATAATAAAGAAATATTATAACGAGAAATATCTCTCGCCTTTCTTTCTTTTCTTTTAAATTTAACCCTAACACAATTGTGGTGCCTCCACTCCTTTGCCGAGTTGCGACACACCACAGTTGTTCATGGTCCATTCTCCCCGAAAAAGGAACCAGCGCCAATACACAGATACTGTCCACATCCATTAAATTTAACACTTAATACGCATTTTTTGATGATATTTTTGGATCATCTTGGTGATACGCGCCTTCAAAATTAAGCGAAAACTCATACACTGCAGAGGTGATACCAGTTTTTATTTCGTGGTGATACATTCGAAATTTTTATTGGTGATATACACGCTTGGTGGTACACTCCTGGTGCAAGTTATCGTGGTCGTATTTTTAATTTCTGGTGACATTACACAACTAGGCAATTTACCGCATCAATACAACAACAAACACTCCTTCACGCAGCAGCTACGTAAGTGATATATTTCTTGCCACTTTTTTTGGTTAGGTTTTTATTTAAAAAGTGCCGCGAGTGCTCCGAATCCCTAAACAGTGAAAAGTGAAAATTATCAGTGACCAGTCTGTGCGATATAGTACCTCAATTTTTGTTTTGTGCAATTGCTTTCCCCTTACCGTGTGTCGATCCGGAGTATCCCACGACCACGGCAATTTGATACACAAGTGTACCATAACCCCACTTTTTAAAAAGCACCAAATATTTTCTTGAAAGCAACTACAGTGACTCTGCACGAACACAATAATTTAGTTTCACAAATTTTGGCACTGGTAATTTTCACTAGTCCGAGACGGTTTATTATAACGCGCACTCTGCACTTTGCTCCTTATCTGAGCCACAACCCCTTACAAATAAATTAACACACACACCAGTACATACATACATATAAATTTACGTGAGGGTGGCGAGTAAGCCACACTGTTTTGTTTTACTCTTTTCTTGGGAAAACCAGACGAATCGGCCAAGTCTGACCCTTATAATTTAATAGCCAGAAATATCAATATATACATATATACATAATTTGCGTGCGGGTGGCGAGTAGGTTACACCATTGCTTATTGTTCCGTTTGAAAAAAAAAAAAAAACAAAAAATATCAAACGAGTCGGTCAAGTCTGAAATAAATAAATAAAAGAGATCTTTCAAAGCATTGTTTCCATTTTTGTTCAAAGAATTAGTTTGGTTTTAGTTGGGTAGGAATAATTTGTTGAGAAAATGGAAAATTATCTTATCTTATCTGGAAATTATCAGCTGAGTTAATCACAGAGTTTGAGAAACAGTACAGCCTTATTCCAGAGGAAAATCATAATGAGCACACTCTTGCGATACAGCAAGAAGAGTTTCGCTCCTTATGGAAGAAGGTCAAGTCTGTGTTTGACTCACTGATGGGATCAGACGGTGTCGACGTAAATAACGTGTTGGCCATCTGGAAAAAACATATGGCTACCTACTCTATTTATATGCGATGCTCATCCACAATATCTGCTGAGGCAGAGAAAGTTAAAAAAGTAGAAAATAATGCTATCTCTGAGCAAGCAACCCCAGCCGCACCTCGCCGGCATAAGATCCTCCTCCCTCCTTGCGACACGGAGATTTCCAAAGGTGATTATTTATCATGGCCAACCTTTCGTGACCTGTTTACGGCCATATACATAAATAATTCCGACCTACAGGGGTGGAAAAACTATTCCATCTGAACAACAAGACACAGGGCGAGGCCAAAGATATTATAAAAAAAATGCCCTCTAACAAATGATGTGTTCGATATGGCCTGGAAAAACCTGTGCGAAAGGTATAAAAACAAGCGTATAGTAGTCAACACGTAATTGCAAATTCTTTTTAATTTAAAGAAGGTAGAGAGTGAGTGTGGCAGCGCGTTAAAGAAACTACATAGCGATATAAACAATTGTCTATCGTCCCTCAAGTGTCACAAAACCGACACATCCAATTGGGATGCAATACTAACATATTTGTGTTCGACAAAGTTACCGGGAAGTACCCTGGCTCTACGGGAACAAAGCATAGACCATACAATGGACATATCTAAGTGGGAAGATATGGACAAGTTTCTATCAAATAGGTTTCAGACACTGGAAACAGTGTCTAGCTTCACTGGCACTAACGCCCAAAAGGGACAAAAGCCATCAAATACTCGGCATACAACCGAAACCCCCATAAAAAGACTTGGTGACTTCCAAACGAAGGTATCAAAACTTACTTCAAAATCAACAGCAAGGGTTTTTTGCAAAATGTGCAAAGCTGAACACAGGTTACGGAATTGTCCCCGATACTGTGATCTGACCCCAGTGGAGAGAATCAACTTCATCAAATCCACGGGGGGATGCCTGAACTGTTTATCCCCAGGACACACAGTGACGAGGTGCACCAGTTCGTACAACTGTGCCAAATGCCACTCTCGTCAATACACGCTTCTGCATGCGGATACAGTTCAGCAAACTGCGAGGCGCAATCCATTTAAAGACAGATCTAGACCTCATACTTGGTGGAGACATATATCCCCAAATTATACGGAGTGGTTTGAAAAAGAATGTACTTAATACACTTTTGGCCCAAGAGACAGTGTTCGGTTGGATCTAACCGGGCGAATCGAAGCACCGAGTCCAACAAAGAACATAGTGTCGTTTTACAACTAAGTCGCGCTGGACAACCAATTAAAAGCATTCTGGGAGTTAGAAAATTTGCCGAAAGGCAAAAGCATTAATGCAGATGAGGCAAATTGCGAAAAACTGTATAAAGAAACAACAAGAAAAAACGAAGATGGGAGGTACATAGTATCCCTCCCATTCAAGCGAGGCTACTCAGAAGGGTTGAGTTTAGGAGGATGCCTTAAGGGCGCATGCTCGCAATATTATCGAAACGAATCCGGGTTAATAAAAAATCCGTGCTTAGGGAAAGAATATATTAGGGTACTCTCAGAATACGAGACTCTTGGACATATGAAAAAAATCAGCAGTGTAGTCGCGGCAGATGAAACAAATAATTACTTTCTGCCACACCACGCCGTTGTCAAAGCAGAAAGTATAACGACGAAAGTCCGAGTGGTTTTCAATGCCGCAAGCCCGACGGCTAATGGCACCAGTCTAAACGACATTCTCCTACCTGGTTCTCCTACAAGCAGATCTCCCAATTCTTATTCTACGTTGGATACTCTATCGATATGTCTTCAATAGTGATATAGAAAAGATGTATAGGCAAATTTGGATGGATGCCAACCATACAAAATTTCAGAGGATTGTCTTCCGAAAAGACATTAGTGAACCAATAGGCCTCTACGAACTAAAGACGGTAACGTTCGGAGTTAACTGCGCTCCATACCTGGCCATCAGAAGGCTTTTACAGCTAGCTGACGATGTTGAAAATTCCCATCCAACAGCATCGAGTATACTGCGATAATGCATGTACGTAGACGACGTATTAGCCGGAGGACACACCATTGCATCGACCATTAAGGCAAGGCATGAAATCCGACAGGTACTGCAGTCAGCTGGTTTCCCACTTCGTAAATGGACATCAAACTCGGAGACAGTTCTAAAAGACATCCCGAAAACTGATCGACTAAGCGAAGACTTTCTGGCGTTCGAAGACACCAGCACCGTGAAGGCATTGGGTATAAGATGGAATGCGCACTCCGATCCCTTTTATTTTAAAGCAGGACCACTGGAGGATCCGGAAAATTTAACTAAGCGAGAAATATTGTCAGCCATCGCCAAGCTTTTCGACTCATTAGGGTGGCTCGCCCCAATGGTCATAGTGGCAAAAATATTAATGCAGAATATTTGGTTAGAAGGTACCGGATGGGACGAGCCTGTCTCACCAAATACATCAGAACGGTGGAAAACCTTCACCCAACACTATGGCGAAATAGATAACATACAGATACCGCGGTGGGTAAATTTTTCCCCGGAAGGCGAAATAGAAACCCACGGCTTCAGTGACGCTTCGGAGAAAGCATATACTGCAGCGGTATATATGCGCGTGAAAAGAGACGATCAGGTTTTCATACACTTACTCTTAGCAAAAACCAGAGTAGCTCCAGTGAAAACCATCTCGCTACCACGCTTAGAACTCTGCGGCGCCGTGCTTCTCGCAGAAATGATGGAATCAATATTCCGAAACATGCATTTGGGACCAGTAAAAGTTCACCTCTGGACGGATTCAACCATAGTACTCACATGGATACGCAAGCCGCCCTGTACTTGGTCAACCTTCGTCGCACATCGAATCACCAAGATCCTCGACATGGTCGGTAACAAGGACTGGCTTCGCGTTGACTCGGAATCTAACCCAGCGGATTTAGGAAGCAGAAGACTACTAGCGTCAGATTTGGTCAACAATTCGTTGTGGTGGCAGGGTCCTTCTTGGCTACAAGAAGACAATTCTCACTGGCCAGCACAAGACGCCGATTACAACCCGTCCGTTGAGGAAAAGAGGGCACAATCGTATGCCACGACAAGGGTAGATCATATAGATATTCTTGAACGATTTTCAGATTTGCCACGAGCTTTGAAAGTCCTTTCCTACTTTAGGAGATTTATAAAAAGAACGCATCCTAAAACTAAAAGAGTATTCCACGAAAAGTCGTGCATAGTCTCAGCCGATGAGATTAAGGCAACGACTTAAGCACTAATAAAAGTATGTCAGAAAATATCCTACGGTACAGAATACTTGCAATTAAAAAATAGGGAACCTATTTATCGGAAGAGTGAAATCCTGTCACTCAACCCATACATCGGCAAAGATAATATTATCAGAACAGGGGGGCGTCCAGGGGCCTCAAAAGACATGTCGTACAACGAGCGTCATGCGATCGTCTTGCCTTACAATTGCAGGCTGTCTCGCCTTACAGTCATGATGGCTCATCATGATTCCCTTGATGGCGAGAATCAGCTCATGCTCCGTCTTATCCGAACCCAATATTGGATCCCGAAAGTCAAGACCATGATCAGAGCCGTCATCCACAATTGCAAAACCTGCCTGATTCACCGAAAGCAGGCGCAGTCCCAACTTATGGGCACCCTTCCCTGCGAACGTACGACCTTTACCCGCGCGTTCACCAATACCCGCGTAGACTTTGCGGGGCCTTTCGACATCAAAGGCTACCGCGGTAGGGGATGTCGACTATCCAAAGGCTACGTATGCCTTTTTGTCTGTTTCTCCACTAAGGCCATCCACTTAGAAGCCACTAGTGACCTTAGTATCCCATGCTTTCTGGCAGTTTTTGCACGCTTTATCGCGAGAAGAGGATGCCCGAAAAACATCTACTCCGACAACGGTACAAACTTTGTCGAAGCGTCAAGATCGTTGCGATCCGAATTAAAGCATTTATGGCAGAAAGTCGAAACAAAACAGTCGCCACGTATAGCCATCAGGCATTAACTTGACATTTTATTCCCGCCGCCGCTCCACATATGGGCGGCCTGTGGGAAGCGGGAGTGAAGAGCTTCAAAAGCCACTTCAAAAAGGTCGCTTCTCTCCATAAATATACCATGGAGGAGTTCCAAACCCTTTTGTGCCGGATCGAGGCATGCCTAAATTCACGGCCTCTCAGCCCGGCGTCCAATGACCCAACGGACCTGGATCCCCTAACCCAGGACATTTCCTAACTGGCAGCCATCTTCTGGCGCCGCCAGAACCGGATGGGAACGAAAGTCTTGCCTCCATGATAAATAGATGGCAGAAGCTCAAGGCCCTCCATCAAACCTTCTGCCGGCGATGGAAAACCGAATACCTTTCCGAACTTCAAAAACGAGTGAAGTGGAAACAGTCAAAGCAAAATCTTAAAGTGCATGATCTAGTTGTCATCAAAGAGGACAACTTATCTCCCAACGAATGGAGGTTAGGTAGAGTCGTCAACGTGCACCCCGGCGAAGATAACCGGGTACGTGTAGTCGACCTCATAACCGAAAAGGGTCAATTCAGACGACCTCTGGTCAAACTGATCCTTCTTCCCACGGAGATAGATTGTGAGAGGACCCAGAGCTTCTCTTAACAATCCCCCCGTTCCTCCACATCCCTCCTTTCAAACAAAAAAAAAATATATATCCTACAAATTCACCCGCTCACCCCGAGCGAGGACACCAGAAATCTCCACTCACTCGTTCTCCCATAACGAGGATACCAGAAAAGCGCTCACACAGATCCCACATCTGCCACAAAATACTTTTTTTTAATTTTCAAAATCAAACCCCAATTCACTCGCTCACCCCGAGCTATGACATCAGAACCCTAACGCAGATCGGTTGTCTACCACAGAATTTGAATGCACTCGGCCAACAATCAAATCAAACCCAAAATTCAGTCGTTATCCCATAACGAGAACAACAGAAAAGCCTACAGCAGAGGGCGAACCGCTCTGCCGCAGAAAACAGCTACACTCTCTGCCGCGCAGCGAGGCACATCGCAAGCCTACCGCTGATGAGAAAACTCATCTGCCCCAGATATTAGCAGGGTTAAATTCCTTATATTTTAGAAATTTTAATTAAGTCAATCCGAATATTTAAGAACAGCAAACTTCGAATGCAAACCCCACAACTTGCAAATAATTTTAAAAAATCGAAACATTCAGCTTCATAGCTCATTAATTTTGAGTGCGTACATGCAGAAAAGCTATCCAGATGCATGCAGCGTATTAAAAGTCGACCTTCGGCTCCCTTAATTCAGTATGTTCGAAACATTCGTCACCATTTGAGAATTTGGAGAATCGGTTTATATTTTGGAAATATTATGCTTATTCAGACCTTGTGAGGCAGTATCAAATGAACGTATTCCAAATATTATAAATTAACGGTCTATCCGGAACGCTTCCATGAATACTTAAAGGAACAGAGCTTTCCGAAATTTCAGAATAAAAAGGTGCATACTCCCTGTGTAGCAGGACCGCACAAAGCTTAACATTTCTGTCAAAGTCAAGGGAGGAATATGAAGTTCTAAGGCAATAAGCCATTTTCTTTTAGTTTTGGTTTTCCAGTTCATTGCGGCTGCTGAGGGTCGTATCACCCCAAAAACCGCCCTGTATTAGAGTTAGATTGAAGAACGCTTCATCTCGGAATGCTTTCATTAACCTTTTCTTACGACAAAATGCATCGCACTTATGCTCATATTGAGAGGTTTGGCAACAAATTTGAAATAGTGCACTTTTGAATAAAATTCTAACGCACGGCATTCTTCAAACAATTTCTGAAAGAATGACCAAACCAATATGACTTTATCAATTCACGAAATATTTAGCAGAAAATGAATTATTTGCATTTACAAATTTATTACGGCTACTAATATACCCCAAAGATAATTGTCTACTACAATTCACTAAAAAAAGGGATTTCCTTTACCGGAAACATTTTGAAAAAAAGGCAAGCAAACCGGGCTCAGTCATCCGAATGGAAAGTTACAGCAATTTAAACTGGATCTTACACCTGCAAAAGGCATTATTTGCATGCCCCATATACACCCTGTAAGCCTGTGTAAGCTTTTTGCAACATGGTGAGGGTACCCTGCCGAATATGTACATACTAAATGCAGCTAAAGGTGGTACACCTGTCTATATTGATTACAATGGTGTGTGCTATAGTAGCTCCGAACCAGGAAAACAACAAGTTACATTTATACACATTGCACAATGGAATTTACTATTAGTAACATCTGCAAATGGCGTTGAAATTGAACTTTTAGGGACTAGGGATAGTAGCGATCAACCACAATGGGTACCTTACATGTTATTGGATGAAGCACGTATTGAGATGCCACTCACGGAAGCTAGCGATGAAACTTATCCTATTGGTTGAGCGTTAGACAACTCTCCAACTCACGAGTTAACTGTAGGCGAAAGAAAAGTGCAAATGATGCCCGTAATTTATGTACTTTCAACAAATGGTCCTTTACTATGCTTTAACTTTTTTTGAATTTAACACCGAACGTTTTGTATATCTGGTCACCCCCAGCGCCAATAAACTATGCTTTGGCAAAGTTCAGTAGCTTGGATGAAGGAATCTTAAAGAAGTCTAACTTCGCTCAAAGTGTAGAGGAGAGCAGTCAAAATTCACCGCTACCAACAATTGAGACACCGCCACCCCCACCATTCCATACTCCACCGCCACAAAGTAACATTCAAACGAATGTAACCAATCAGAGTATATCGGCATTTGCCGCACCAGCCAACAAACTTTTATTTTCAGCTGGATGGGAACAAAAACTACAAAGTTTGAGTTTCGGGGTGGTCACTACCTCAAATTATACGCAGCATAATTTAATAACTAACGCACATCACACATTGCCACAAGCGTGGCTGCAGTAACCAAAACCCCATAGTGATTGTACCAGCTTTTGTTAACAACTTTCAGTTAAAACCCCGGAAAAATTTATGCGCGTACAATAAAACTCTAGCATCCTACCAAAACTAATGCCGTCAGTACTGCCTTATATAAACCGTATATACCTTCTTATTGTCGACATCCTGTTCACCAGCAGCATGAACTTTATCCTGTTCGCGGAGTTCCTTCTCCGATGTCACCCAAATACGACCACCAAGAAATAGTATTTTATCATCATCTCGTGCATTTGTTTTGGCACCATTTGGGCCTTTGGTGCCGGTACCATTCTCGTCGTTTATGGTTATGTCTTTGAGGACATCCTCACCGCTCATGTCAACGTCATTATCTCTCGAATTAGCCATTACACATTGTTAACAATCACTCCTATTCTGCATTTCGATTACGTTCACGTTCTACGCTCCGCTTTAATCGAAGTTTGGTATTCTGCATTACGACGGAATCGTAAAGAGAAGAGGAAGAGCAAATGATTTTTCGAAATCAGCTGTTGGTAGGGAATGTGTGAACTTTGGAACAAAATAAATTAAAGAAAATTTGTAAAAAACACTGAAAAACGTTTATATTTTATTATCCACGCCATTTTGTACAAAAAAAAGCAATAGAATATATTGCCGCAGTGTTATATTTTTTTGAGTGAAGTGCTTTCATAATTGTAAGTGTGTTTTTGTCGTTCTTTTGGCCAATTCCCTGCCGTGGCCACCAAGTTTTGTTAAAACGGATTCCTGCACGAAATACAAACAGTTGGTAAAAATTAAAAAAGTTAAGTATATGGAATATAATATAAATAAAAATTGTCATGATAGCAAAATGATGTGGGAATATCTAAAACAGGCCATAAATATGGGAAAAGAAGATACATCAATAAAGAAGATTGTAATAAACGGTCAAATATACAATGGCGAATCAGAAATTGCTGTCAACTTAAATAAATATTTTGTTGATAGTATTACTAATATTTGTAATAATATAGAGGCATTTGATAGAGAAGTATATATAACTAATCAAAGAAACTGCGTTTTTAAATTTGTCAAAGTTGGATCAGATGACATCGCTGAACTTGTCAGTAAGTTCAAAGCTGTGAGAGGTGGAAAAAAATTGTTATCAGATGGTGTGGTGAAAGATGCAACCCCCTATTTAGGCTTCTTCTATTCTCAAATAGTAAATGAAAGTTTAAGTAGTGGCATAGTGCCTAGTATGTGGAAAACTTCAACAATTGTTCCCATAGAGAAAGTTAAAAATACTATTAAAGCAGAGGAGTTACGGCCCATAAATTCATTGCCCAGTGATGAAAAAATTTTAGAACTGGTGGTAAAGAACCAATTGGTTCAGTACTTAGAAAAAAATAAGATACTTATGCATCAACAATCAGGCTTTAGAAAAAATCATTCCTGTGAAACAGCATTAAATATGGTTTTAGCTGAATGGAAAGATGATGTTAGTAATAAAATGTCGATTTTAGCAGTTTTTGTTGATCTTAAAAGAGCTTTTGAAACCATAGATATAAAAATACTAGTGGAAAAATTATCAGACATAGGCAGTCAAGGTTTAGAACTAGACTGGTTTAAAAGTTTTTTAAGCAACCGTAAACAAAGAACAATCATTGGCTCATCGTTGTCAGATGAATTGGATGTTAGGGTTGGGCTTCCACAAGGCTCTGTCCTCGCTCCAATTTTATTCAACATTTACATTAATGATATTAATTCAATTTTGAAATATAGTTCAATAAAATTGTTTGCTGACGATGCACTAATTTGGATAAGTGGTAGAAATGAAAATGATTTAAGAAATAAATTACAAAGTGACTTAAATGCCCTTTATATTTGGTTGTGCGCTAACAAACTTAAACTTAATATCGAAAAAACTAAATACATGTTAATAACTAGAAAGAATGTTTCCGATATTGGTACTCTCAAAATAAATAATTCAGAAATTGAAAACGTAGATTCTATTAAATACCTTGGTATCGTAATAGATTGTGAATTAAAATTCAACGCCCATGTCGCTTATATAACAAACAAAATAGCAACTAAAATATCGTTTATGCAAAGAACCTGCAAAAACCTAAGTAATTACTATAAAACTAAAGTATATCGATCCGTTGTTGAACCTTACTTTTTATATTGCTCTACAATTTTATTTGTTATGAAAGATTCGCAAATCGATAAATTGCAAAAAATGCAGAATAAAGCTATGCGATTCATCTTAAACAAACGTTATGATACCCCAATAAAAGATATGCTACTTAGTTTGAATTGGATGAGCGTGAAGCAACAAATATTTTTCTTTACGATGAAGTTTATATACAATATAAAAACCGGAAATTTACCTGAATACTTAAGAACAAATATTAGAGTTAATTATGATGTCCATGGAAGAAATACAAGACAAAGAAATGACTTCAAATTACCTAATTATAAAACAGAATCTGAACAGAATAGTCTTTTTTACAAAGGGTTAAAATGCTTCAATGAACTACCTGAATACATAAAAAATAGTGATAATAACTTGTTTAAAAAAAGGTTATACACTTACGTCAAATCTACGAGGATAAAATAAATACTAAGATCTGAGCTGGTTTGTGATACGTATTCCTAATTTATATATATTTCCTCGTTTATATATATATATACATATATCTATTTAAACTGATGTACCTATTGTTAATTAATGCAATAATTTTTTTTTTTGTATAAGCTAGGCTCTTCGAGTCGTAATAAATAAATGAAATGAAAATGAAATGAAAATATATTTGACATTTTCTGAATTTTAAGGATGCTAATTTCATTGCTGGCCTAAAATACCTTATAAAGGTTTATTTATTCTTTCCGCAAGGATTGTTTACGTTTTTGCTTCACCTTCCTCTACGCCGGCAGCTTGCTGTGGCATATAACTGAACCCAACGAACAGACACAGATTATAGCTGTCTATTATAATGGAATCAATAGCCGCGGCATTATTTATGGAGTTGAAAAACAACGCATACGAAAATTGCCAGGCGAGAATGGAAAGGCAAATATTGCGAAATTTGTGTATTCCATTTGAGATGAGTGAAGAATTGTAAGAAATTGAACTTAAAAGTGGTAAAGTTTAATGACTTATTTTCTTATTTAGGTTCAAAAAAAAAACTTTCGACTTACAAGGATGCTTTCAAGTATATGATAGATACGTTTGCGGGGCAAATACGTTCAAGGACTTCGACATGGACATGTTGTTTTTGACTTGGAAACATATAAAAAACAATCATCATCAAGTCTTCTACGTTTCTTAACAAGTTTTACTTAAATTTTTGTTAAAATTCTGTTATAAATTAATAAAAAAATAAAAAGAAAATATTTTTCCGCCAACTAATTTGCAACTTAGAAAAACCGAACTGCGATCGAAATGCAGAATACAAAAAATCGAACGATTGGAAGTTGGATCGAAAGAGATTGGAACACACAATACCAAAATTGCCAAATCGAAAAAATTCCAATCCAAGTCGAAATGCAGAATAGGGCTGAATAAATAATAAACCAAATAACCAACAGGCCATAAGGTTTATCCATCATTTTATAATCTAAGAAAAGCTAAGGCAGAATGCTATCCAAATGAAATTGATGTGGGTGAAACACGTGCGGAAATTAAAGTCCAGTCCGTATTAGATAAAACTGTTGAGCGTTTAGTTTTAGCAAATCAAGAAGTTTTTGTTAGTTTATTACCTATGGACAAAAGCGTGGTGGCAAGGGCGCACCCACGTATTTGTTAAAGATAAGGTTAAGGCGAAAAAAGGAATTAAATAAAAACACCAAAAAGGTTTCGCATTAATAAAAAGGAATTCACAGTGTTGTTTTATTCAATGTATGTAAATACTACAAGTGTTAAGGAAGATTTTAACAGATGTTGTGAAAATGAAAATATTAAATATATTTTCGGAAATTATTAAATATATTTTATGAAATTGACAACTTACGTGAACGGGCGATTACGTGTACCTTTGATGGCTGCTGGATTCAAAGAGGACGAGACTCTTTTCCACATGAGCCGATGAACCCACGATACAGCTCCTTCGTTGGGTTTCCCGGCAACAAAGTTGCTGTACCGCGGGCTCACAGCGGTAAAAATCTAAGATACATCCGTACCACCACTCACACATGCCTGTGTGTATAGTGATCACAAGAATATGAGGGTGGTAGTAACGAAGGAAAATAAACAAAGAAAGTTATGTTACGAGGGGGGGGGGGGGGGGGGGGGAGATATATTTAGGCCTGTGGCCTAAGGAATGACACGTGATCGCACGTCCAGTACGGCGTTATGTCGATGTGCAGATGCGGACTGCAAGCACTGCACGTCGCACGATGGACTTCGTGTATCGTTGTCCTGTGAAGAGAAATAAAAGAAGTTATTAGATATACGTACGTGGTTTTAAATTCCGTGCAGTAATTACTTAGTTTTTATGAAACGCTCCTATTTTTGGCAGGCCCCTGAGACTACCAGCCCGAATACGGTCGGTTGGGTCAGGAGACCGCCAACTGTTGTTGCTGGCGTATAAATTCAAATGGAACGGCAACCTTTGGATCCACATTGGATGGCGGACTCAACCGATAGTGGCCGTTGACCACGGCGGCTTGGGTAGTGACATGAGTCGTTGAACTTGCCGTGTATTGTCGATAATGTTGAGATTCGTGGAATTAGGTATTTTAAATCTCGACCACATGAATGATTGATCGAGATATGTAATACGCGACATGTGTGGCGTGTTGTGCGCGATATTTCGTGCGGCATATAGTGCGCATGTAGTGCGTGACGTGTAGTTCGCGAGATGCTTGCGCATGAGGCCTAACGTTAGTATTGCAATAATCATTGACAGTCAGACATTAAATGTAGAAATTTTGACGTTTTCTACAATTTATCACTTCCTGAATGAAAAAAAAATGTCATTCATATAAAACACGCGGTGAGTAAGTATACTCGTAAACTTGGTTATGTTTTTATTAATTAATTTCTCTTTTTCCTTTTTTTTTCTTTTCAGAAATACTTAATTTGCATCTATTTTGGTATTCCATCAAAAAACTTGAAAAATTAGAGAAAATGCGAGACTTCGAGATATTAGATCCTAGGAATGCCGTAAAAAATCGTGAAATTCCATATAGGTTAATTATCAGTCAACTGATGTACGATGGCCTGGAAAAGCTCGCCATGGAATTATCTGTGTTTGTTAAAGCAGGCGAATGCGCTCCCAGCGAGCGATAGTTACATGTCATGATTGCCGGTATGCAAGCCACCAAAGAAAAACCAATTGCACCTAAAGGCGCTGTATTGCCTGGAATTTATTTGGGGTTTGAACCTGAAGCATCCGCTTTAGCACCTGAACCGGCATCTACGAAACCACTTATATCAAATCGCATAAACAATCTTGTCCTGCTGGTGCATTCAGTCATGATGGCACGTTGGTTGCTACGGGCAGTGTTGACGCAAGTATGAAAATATTGTATGTTGACCGTATGCTAGCCAAGTCAGCACCTGAAGATATAGAAGCAGGGCGGGAACAGCAGGGTCATCCTGTTATTCGTACACTCTATGGTCATACGGATGAAGTATCCTCTTTAGCATTTCATCCGAAAGAACATATCCTGGCATCTGGTTCACGTGATGGCACCGTAAAACTATTTGATATTGCAAAACCTCCGGTGAAAAAGGCACATAATGGGTTTTCCGACTGTGAACCGGTGCACTATTTATCTTTTCATCCGATGAGCGACTATATGGCTGTTGGAACCGAGCATTATGTCTTGCAGATGATTAGCGATTTTCTATGCCTGGAGTTTGATGTTGTATTTAGGCATTATGCATATTAAATAAGTAACAACCTGAGCTGCCCGTACAAAATGTGCTTTAGTGTTATGTTAGCGTTTCAAAGGATGTTGCCCTTCCGGAAAAGGCACAATTTGGGTGTACCCGAAAAATTAATTGATTGCGCAAAACTAGTTAAAGCGTGCGCGCTTGGTTATCATCATATGCAAGCAATATATTTGCTAAGAACGAAGCAATGGGCACTCGCGCATGAAGTGATATTCGAGCATATTGCACAAGATGCAATCATGAATGATAATCTCGATTATTCACATGAGTTGTGATCTCAATTTTTTTATTTTTTTATGTGATCTCAATTTGAAGGGGCTAAGGCCAACAAGACCTTCAAAGTGTCAAGTTGGTCAAATTAGGGACAAATATTTTTTAGATTTCATTGACATCAATGAGAGGTTCAAGAATCTAAAGACGCTCAACAGAGGCAGATTTAGGGGTACGGTGGGAGAGTCTTATACCACAACTGGCTGGTTTATGTTCACGCATCAATTTATTACCTAATCCCACGGCAGAGCATCGTTTATGTCGAAGTGAAATTGCACAAAATTTAGCATGTCTAGTACGTGTTACTTGTGTGTCCGGTGTTAAATCCCTGTTTTAATTATAGAAATTGCATCGGAACGGTTGCCGTTACCGCAGGAATCTGCACAACAAGAGATAAGAGCATTACTGGACACGTTAGTTGAAGATTTGGCGAAATTGAATGCTATCGAAAATAATGACCTAATCTTGACCAAATAACGTTAAGTGGACCTGGCTGGTGATGTGGTAGAACAGATTCGTCTAGTGGACCGCTTCAATCATCCCAAAACCGGTAAGTCAAGTGTCTGCTTCCGCATTGTATACAGGCATATGGAGCAGCTGCACTTATGCCCAATTTACAAATGGTACATGAAAATTCAATGTATGCATGTCCAACACCACTGCAAGAGGCTGTGGCACATGGCTTTGAATTGGAATTGACATGCCTAGATGCACCGGAACGCTGTTTCACCAGTCTGCCTAAAGAATTGAATGTAAAACGTGATTTTATTAATTTCTTTATTTCTTTTCAGAATAAGATGGATGTCATCTCTAGCGATCCCGACACCAATAGGGAGATATTTTATTTGGCAGTGGATTATTTGGGTCGTTATCTTCGCGTAGCATAGTCCGAAGACACATCTACAACTTATTGGCATAACGCGCCCTTTGTCGCCGCAAGGCAGCAGAAATGTATCCACCAGAATTGCCGAATTCGCTTATGTTGCAGATGGCGCATGCCAAAAAATCAGGTATATTACAGCATGAAGTTGCTTTTCCTTTTGTCGTAGGATGTTCATTTCATTGTTTTATGGTAGTAATCATAATTATTAATCCAAAATGAGTTTGTTGCTGTTATATGTAGCCATTCATTTTGGAAAATATCCAAAATATTTCGGAGGTCAAAAAATTAAAATTTTTTAACAAACAACAACAAAATCTATTAAAAAAATAAGCAACAAGAAAGATAACTATCAGTGTTCGTTATAATTGAAGCAAAAACAAACTGTCCTCAACCAACCATTACTAATTTTTTTGAAGTATTCAGCTGAAGATTGAAACTATAAAGTCATCAGTATGATACTATGCCCTGTCTGCATCAGATAGGCAATCACTTTATGAAGCATACACGTTTTTTGTTAGCATCATGATTCATTTACATAAAAATAACTACGCGTAATATTCAAGTACATAATCTTAATGTAATTGTGATTTATTGATAAAATACAAGAGCCTTAAAAGTGTGAAATCATTTGAAATTTTGAATCATCGATTTAAGAATACTGTTTCTTCATTCAATCACTCCATAGTCAGGAATCTGGCTTACTTTTAATTAAAGTCAATTCAAGATATCAACACAAATATTTAGTATTGTCTGTGATTACCCGCCTTTTCGTTATTTAAATAGTAATAATCCACAAAGAAGTTAACTGGAAAAGGATTTTAATTGAGACTTGCCTAAGAATTGAATAATAAGGAAGCAAATGAAAAATATTTCAACATTCCTATTCCGAAAATTGTCATCGTTCTAAACAGGTGTTGCCAATGTACCATATAAAGGGTACTGCACGAGAAAGTACTAACCTACATTCGATCGTCCTTAATTTGTGATTAAACAATTAGGTAGAGGGCAATTCATTATAAAGCTCTTAATACAAGTTCCATCATATACTCTTCTTGGCGGTATATGGTGGTGGCCAGATGGAACACGGTATCTATACTGGTTTGTGGGTAGGCAACTTGCAAGAGTAATATACTACTTTTCTATATTTTCTAAGAAAAAATATTCTTTTAAACACAATATTTGTAATTACAGTCAATTAACGTAGGCTCTCTGGGTCGTTTTAGCTTTCATGATAGCAAGAAAATTGAGTACAAATCTGGAACTAGACAAAATTTTTCGGAGTTATGAAGCTCCAACGAAATCGCCGATAGACCTATGTACTTTGATGTATTTAAATTCAAATAGCTTAAACTCTAGTCTCTGTTTTCGTTCTGTCATCGGCCAAAATATCAACAATTTGGTCAATGCGCAATGTGTTCATTCGCAAAGTCCATTTTACAATAATAGCGCAATAAGTAGGACATATAGTAGTGCCATTTTGACATATAGCGGAAAGCAATAGATTGTCTTATGTTTGGACACCATGAAGATGATTTAAGGCTTTCTCTTTTTATAACAAACTACTTAAATAATTGGAAGGCTATTATTTCAATTGACCAGTTTTAAACCTTTCTTTTTTTTGACAATTTTAATCTAAACTTAGCCTTCGAAGTAAAAAGGCAGTTGGAAATTGTAATTTTTTTGTTTGCGGATCCTGTGGCAAGGGGGCCCGGGCAAGATTCTATAGAGACAATATGCTTGTTAGATGTGCAATGCAATTGTTGCTTAAATTGTATTCTGGGGCAGATAGTTTATCTGCGTTAAGGTGTGTTGGCATCGTTCGAGGGAACGAGAGCTGGGTTATTTGGGATAAAGGAACATGGATTATTAAAGTTCATTTTCGTTGTCGTTGGGCGGAAGTAGTACCAGTTTCGCGATTGGTTTGCTAATTTGTCCCTTAATTGTATTGACGTCAACAACACGTACACGGTTATCGGAACCTGGATGTGTGTTGACGATTCTCCCCATTCTCCACTCGTTTGGTTGCAGGTTATCCTCTTTTATGACGACTAGGTCCCCGGGTTTTAAGTTGGATTGTGGATGTTTCCATTTATACCTTTTCTGGATCTCGGTGAGATACTCCGATTTCCATCTTTTGCAAAAGATTTGATGAAGGGCTTTCATCTTTTGCCATCGGTTTACAATTGCGGCAGGGTTTTCACTACAATCGAGTTCAGGTGGAGCTAAAAGATGCCCACCTACGAGAAAATGGCCTGGAGTAAGCGGCTCCAGGTCGAAAGGGTCGTTGGATGAGGGACTTAGAGGTCTCGAGTTGAGGCAGGCCTCAATTCGACATAAGAGGGTTGTAAACTCTTCGAACGTATATTTATGATCGGACGCGATCTTATTAAAGTGGGTCTTAAAACTTTTTACCCCCGCTTCCCACAAACCTCCCATGTGAGGAGTGCTTGGCGGTATAAAATGCCATTCTAAAGTGTGATGGCTGTATTTATTCAATGTTCCGTCCCTTGCTTCACGCAGAAATGCCTTAAACTCGGATCGTAACGATCGCGAAGCTCCGACAAAGTTAGTACCATTGTCGGAGTAAACGTTTTTCGGACAGCCTCGCCTGGATACAAATCTGGTGAAGGCAGCTAGGAAGGACTCGGTACTAAGGTCGTTTGTCGCTTCTAGATGGATGGCTTTCGTCGAAAAGCAGACAAACAGGCAAACGTATCCTTTTGAAATTCGACACCCCTCCCTCGGTAGGATTTTATATCGAATGGTCCCGCGAAATCTACCCCAGTGTTAGTGAAGGCCATAGTAAAGGTGGTGCGCTCTTTCGGAAGGATCCCCATAAGTTGCGTTTGTGTCCGCTTCCTGTAAATAGTACAGACCTTACAGTTGTGGATAACCGACCTTATCATGACTTTAACGCGTGGGATCCAGTACTGAGTGCGGATATGACGTAGCATCAGCTGGTTACCTCCATGCAGGGTGGTCTCATGAGAGGACTGAACTATAAGTCTGGATAACCTGCAAGTATAAGCAAGAATAATGGGATGACTTTCGTTATGGGACATGTCTTTGGATGCCCCAGTCCGCCCCCCAGTTCGAATGATGCCTTCTTCATCTATATATGGGTTCAGGGGTAAAATCTTCCCATTTATTAGTTTTCCTGACTTCAAATTTGCGTACTCTTCTTGATAATGTTGCCTCTGGCATATTGTTATCAATCTTCGTGTTGTTTTTTCTATTTCGTCAGGAGCTATCGAATGAGAATCCCTTTTAAAGAGGCTTTAGTTGTTGGGTGCGTATTCTGGAAAAGCCGAAGAATATATGATATAACCCGCAAAGCCCTTGGTAAATCGGAAAACCTATCCAGAATATCAAAGTTATTTTTGACAGAAGTTGTATGAACTTTCACCCTCTTTTCTTCCATATTCGTATTATAATCTTCTTCTTGTGTTGGCCAATTTTCGTTGCCTTCTTGTAACCAAGAAGGTCCCTGCCACCACAAAGAATTGCTGATTAGGTCCGAAGCGTAGAGGCCTCTGCTCGCCAAATCTGCAGGATTTGACAGGTTGGTGAATACTTGATCCTTTGTTTGTACCCTCAGGAAAACAGTGGCGGCATATGCTTTTTCCGAGGCATCGCTGAATCCATGTATTTCGACGCTGTCCTTTGGGGTAAAATGAACCCATCGCGGTATGCAGATATCGTTGATTTTTCCGTATTCTTGCATAAATGCCGTCCAACGATCTAGAGTAGTTTGTGATACTTCTTCGTCCCAACCCGTGCCTTCCAACCAAATATTTTTCATAATCTTGGCTACAATTACCACTGGTGCCAGCCAGCCAAGAGGGTCGAACAGCTTTGCAATCGCAGGAAGTATAGCCCTTTTTGTGATGGCATCGCTGGTTTAAAAAGGTTTAGCAGTAAAATAGAATAGGTCAGAATGCGCGTTCCACTTAATGCCGAGTGCTTTTACCATGCTGGTGTCTTCAAACTCAAGAAAATCCTCGCTTAATAAGTGTTGCTTCGGTATACCCTGTAAAATTTTCTTGCAGTTGGACGTCCATTTTCGCAATGGGAAACCTGCCGATTGCAATGCCGATGATATTTCGTCCCTTGCCTTTATTGCAATTTCGATGCTGTGTCCACCGGCGAGTACGTCATCAACGTACATGCAATTCCGCAGGATATCTGCTGCCATTGGATGCGATGTCTCCACGTCATCAGCCAGTTGGTGTAGTGTTCGAATCGCAAGGTAGGGAGCGCAATTCACTCCAAATGTTACTGTTTTCAGTTCATAAAGGTTGATTGGATCCTTAGGGCAGTTGCGAAATACGATTCGCTAGAATTTGATTTGATTTTCATTAACCCATATTTGGCGGTACATTTTTTCTATGTCGCTGTTAAATACGTATTTGAAAAGCCGCCAACGTAGTATAAGAATTGTTAGGTCGGATTGAAGAATCGGGCCTGGATATAAGGCATCATTTAGACTTTTGCCATTAATGGTAGGACAAGATGCATTAAATACGACTCTGATTTTTGTCGCTGTACTTCCCTCCTTTATAACAGCATGGTGAGGTAGGAAGTAACAGTCATTTGAGTCTGGCGAAATATTGCCTATTTGTTTCATGTGCCCTAAGGTTTCATATTCGGATACAACTCTATTATATTCCGTTTGAAAGACTGGGTTTTTCGCAAGTCGTGTCTCGTTGCGATAGAATTGAGAACACGCACTTCTTAATGAGGGGCCTAGGCTAAATTCTTTCCTAAAGGGTAACGAGACTACGTATTGGCCATCGTTGTTCCGAACTGTTGTAGATTTGTATAGCTCCTCGCAGTAGGTATCATCTGTATTGATGCTCCTCTTCTTTGGAATTTCCTCTATCTCCCAGAAAGCCGCCAGTTGTTGGTCTAAATTGACCTCGTTAAAATATGAAACTAGGGTCTTAGGTCCGGCCTGACAAAATCCAGCCGAACACCGTTTCCTGTGCTATTAATGTGTTTAGCACATCTTTCCTAATGCCGCCTAACATAATTTGGGGGTATATGTCTCCGCACAGAATTAGATCGACTGGCTCATTGACAAAGAATCTTTTGTCAGCCAGTACTAAGTCAGGGAATGCTTCCCTAGTCATTGCGTTTATTTGGCAAGTTGGAAGATTCCCTGTTAATTGTGGTAAAACCAGCATGATCGTATTGATCTTGATTAATGGGTCGGTTGGTGACCGCAGTTGTATGTTGCACGCTTCTTTTACTTGTGCAGACATTGTATTATTGATGCCCGAAACTTGGGCATGCAGGTGTTTGGATGGCAGATTAATTCTGCGCTTTAGTTTCTCGGTAATGAATGAACATTCAGATCCCGAGTCTATTAGGGCTCTCGCCGAATAGTCAACACCATTAAAATGAATATTAACCTGAGCTGTCCCTAGTAATACCCCTTTATTTGTATCAGCAAAACATGAGTTCACATTATTAATCGGAGCACTTTCTCTTTCAGCATTGCTTTTGCTTATATGCGTATGCGTTCGATTCTTTGCTTTCAAAGTATAAGTTTGCCACAATTAAGGGATGTGACCAACCTTTTCAACTGAGAGGTGACCAACCGCCTTATAGGACAAATGCGTGGTGGCAACGGCGCGCACCCACGTATTTGTTAAAGATTAGGTTAAGGCGAAAAAGGGAAGGAAATAAAAACACCAAAAAGGTTTCGCATTAATAAAAAGGAATTCACAGTGTTGTTTTATTCAATGTATGTAAATACAACAAGTGTTAAGGAAGATTTTAACAGATGTTTTGAAAATGAAAATATTAAATATATTTTCGGAAATTATCAAATATATTTTATGAAATTGACAACTTACGTGAACGGGCGATTACGTGTACCTTTGCTGGCTGCTGGATTCAAAGAGGACGAGACTCTTTTCCACATGAGCCGATGAACCCACGATACAGCTCCTTCGTTGGGTTTCCCGGCAACAAAGTTGCTGTACCGCGGGCTCACAGCGGTAAAAATCTAAGATACATCCGTACCACCACTCACACATGCCTGTGTGTATAGTGATCACAAGAATATGAGGGTGGTAGTAACGAAGGAAAATAAACAAAGAAAGTTATGTTACGAGGGGGGAGATATATTTACGCCTGTGGCCTAAACAACCACAAACTTGACGTATACTTTAATCAGCAAGTGGGGTTGTGATGGAAGCTCTGGCCATAGCACATATAAACAAAAGTTTACATGCAGTTCTGACACTGGTGAGTTTTTGTTTATATTTTCTTTCGTTCCTCTTCAATTACAGAATGAAAAAGGTAACATTGATTGGCAGAATCCTCGACCTTCTTCTACCATGTATTGTCGTCCAATTAAATTTATTTTTTCTAAAGAAACAAAAGATTTTATTGTTTTTGAAACGAACAAAGCTTTAGAGGAGATAAATGCGTTGTTGCCAACAAAGTACATTCTCGAAGAATGCGAAGTTTCCGTAAATCACAATATGTTTCTAACAATGATTGACGGAAAAGTTTGCAATGCTTTGACTGAAACTTCTTCCGCACAAAAGTGTTATATTTGTGGTGCCACTCCAAAAGATATGAATAATGAGTTACGGGACTTTACGCCTAACCGAGATAATATTGGTTTTGGTTTGTCTACTCTCCATGCATGGATAAGATGTTTTGAATGCTTGCTTCACATAAGTTATCGCCTCCAAGTATAAAGATAAAGAGAGTGTAAAGCTACGTTCCAACGAAATCCAGAATAAATTTAAAAGTGTACTTGGATTGATAGTAGATAAACCAAAACCAGGTTTCGGCAATTTTACCTATTGGTCAACTTTCTGAGGAAGCACAGGAAGCCCGTAATAAAGATTTGAGACGATTCAGGGATGATAACACACAAAAGTAGTCGCGTGAAGCCACAAATAGAGATCTTATGAATATGTTGCTTATAACATCGGATCCTTTAGTTAACAGTTTTAGGGAGATACCTAAGAAAAAATTTAAAAGTCTGACTTCAGAAGTCTCAAATTTACTGTCCCCCGATAATGCTGAGGAGTCAATAAATACCCCAGTTATTTCAAGCTTTCACAGTAGTGTTGCTGATGCTCATGACTATTCCAAAAGTGACTCATCGAATGAAAGTGATGATAGCGAATAATAACATAATTATAAAAGATAACCTACCCTATAACTTTTTGTTGGATCAGGTTTTATTTAATTTAAATCTATTGTCTTTTCTACTTTGTATGATACTTTACTTTTAAGTTTTTGTAATAAGTAATTTTCACATAATTAATTTAATTATATACATTGTTATTATTATTATTGTAATTCACTTTTACATTCCTGACTGGTACTAAGTATAAAATAATTTTGTAAAAATTGTAGTGTCAGGATAAATACTCAAATAAATACAAAATATGTATGTACATATGTACAGTCACTCACATAAATAAGTAGACACCCCTTTTTGGCCAATTCTTACAATTTTCGCTTTCGCAAATTTATTTTACCTAATTTCCCATAAGAAAATTTGTCACGATCTATAACAAAAACTAAATTATATTTAAAAAATGTTTGAAAAATTCGACGAAATTTCATAAAAAATTTAAATTTTTTTTCGGAATTTTTAGAGTTTTTTAAAGTATTGAGATTTGTAGTCCATTCAATTTAAGTACAATAAGGTAATATTCTTAAGTCCTTCAAATTTTTTTGGATCTATGTCACTTATTCACATGAGTTACTGTATATGAAATAAGCAAATGTATGCATATGAAGTAAAATATTGGAAAAAAATAAAAAAAAGAACATATGGCTGAAAAAAATGACGTAGTTGTAATAAATGACTGCATATGAAACGGAAAATCTCATAAAATAATTTTGTCCAGCTAGCTTGTTCTATACGAAACACTGTGCGTACTCCACCATGCGTAAAAAATGAAAGAATGAAGCAACGGAAGAAATCTTTCTATTAGTCCCGTTTGCTTCAATTAAGAGGAATTTACATTCTATACATGGGTGTGTATGAATATGCACAAAATTTTTGTCTTTGCTGATAGTACATATCTACCAGTGCACGGACTTTTTTAAAGGCAAACTGTTGGGAGACGGAAAATGGTAGTAGAAGTTTCATGAAAACAATAACTACGGTTTATATTTGTAACGAAAAATTCCCAATTCATTGTAAAACAAACAACTCACAAAATAAATCACATACCAAAACGTCTAACTACCACAACAAATTTCCAATGAACCAAAAATCTTGCCACAAAATAACCTATTTCGGCATGTTATTCGGCAAAGTATTCACGCAAAAAGATGACAATAGCGCCGAAAATTATTTGCGTGCTCAGTTACTACATATATTTCATAAACAAATTTATTTCCGTTTTGAATTTGTGCACCACTTTGTTCAATTTCGTTGGGGTGGTTAGTGTAACCGCCTAATATTAGTTGGTTGTGCTCAGCAATTAAATACGTTTACAAACTGATCACAGTATTTGTTCTCAATGCGAAAATAATGAAATATTGGTAGATTTTGGGCCTCGGTGGTAGTAGTAGTAGAAAATGAAAATGGGTCAGAAAAGTTAGTAAAGCTACCAATGCGGTAAGGTCCGTGCACTGACTGTCGATATACTTATACCAACGTATGTATATATATATGCCGAGTTTTAAATGTACATTATATTAGGGATGCATAAAAAAATGCAAACGGGTACCCAAAAACCCGTTTCTGAAAAATCGGTATCGGAGCCAAATACACTTCGGGAACCATGCCATGGCTAAAGGCCGTCAATTACATTGGAGAAAATTTGGACAAATAATCGAAGGGTAATCCAAAAAAAAATAAAAAATACACATTTTATACATTTTTTCCCTCTTCCAAAACGAACATATTCTATTTATTTTTTTCTTTATATAGCATAACATTATGCTGTCCAAGCATTTTTTCTCGGCGGGCAGGAAAGTTGTTAGTTTCCAGCACAAACAACACAAATAACAACGACTCAAAAGAACCCACGTGATACACTCTCTACCCGGTTCGGTACCAGAATGTGCGAACCGAAAATCGTAAATTCTCATTTTTGTGCAACACTAGTGTACCCGTGGCTAACTAAAACGCTACAGGGTGACACAAAAATAAGTAAAATAGCACTAAAGCCCCAGACACATAACGCGCATTGAAAGAGACCATGCACATAACATGCGCGAATCTCTTCATAGGCAGCCCACTCACACGAAAAATTTAATTAACGCAGTTAAGGCTTACTCGCCACCGAACGCGTAATATAGTCATAATAAATCAACGAGTTCCTTTTAATTTTATTCCATTTTCGGTAAATAGAATGACTCGTTACGCTTCGCCAGGCCGCTCGTTACCCAAAGCCGTGCCATTTATGCGACGCGAAACATCCAATCAGGTCATGCCCGATATATCGCGCGAAGTCACCGCTGCAACGACTGCGTGAAATTATAAAAGCCAAGTACTTCCAAAATTGCCTTTCAAGGGTACATCGTGCCCGAGACTGCACGAGTCACGGCAGGTGTCGAAGATGTGGTAGCAACCATCATACCACGCTGCACCTGTCGATGGTGGACTTGTCGTCCGAGCCAGAGCCGCCGAAGAGCTGGAACCAGCTGGTCATGGAAGAAGAGGAAGAAGGGTATGAGCGGATGCCCACTATGCAAGAGGTGGACGACGGGACGATGGACGAGGCGCTGTCTCTCCACGCGTCCGAGTCGGCCTTTACTGACGAGCAACATTTACCATCCGGGAGTGGAGCGGGCACCCATATAGTCCAATCAGACAGTAGGGGATCGGACCCACGGCCGTTCCGACCCCTACTAGCACACGAGCGACGAGAGAAAAGTGAAGCGGAATCACGGCCTTTCCGCCCACCTACGCAACGATGCCCACGAATACACCGAGAGAAGCGCGAGCATAGACTGGCCCCTCGGCCGCGCCAGCTACGCGCTGTACGAAATCTTCAAGAAGAAAACCGAGACGGTAGACTGGCCACTCGGCCGCGCCAGCTACCTCACAATAGTTCCTTCTGGAACGGAGTCATTCCGGCCCGCACTACAGCCGGCCGAACCCTTCGCCCAATGGCTACTTTAGCGCCGACTGCGGTCGTGAAGTTGGAAGCCGGGGGGCGTTTACATCTCATCCGTGCACTCATTGATGCATGTTCCCCCCGCACAACGATCGACCGCAGGCTGGCGCGAGAGTTAGCACTGCCGACAACCAACGCCGCCGGCGAAGCCGGCTGTTTTATTAGATTTAGAGGTAAACATGGACAGAGCAAGACGGTGACGACTCACGCGTCCACGAGTTTATGCGCGTCAGCCCAACTTATAGCGTCGTCCCCAGCGTCGCAGCTCCTTACGAACACATTCGTTTGGCGGATCCACAATTTTATGCGTCAACACCAATCCGCCTCGTTCTGGGCGGCGACGTTTACGCTGAGATAATTACACCGGGCACGTTACCGCCGTCGTTTGGCTAGCTCCTAGCCCAAAGCACTATCTTTAGATGGGTGCTCTCGTGGACCCACCCGATCTAACATGACTTTGAAGGGTTACTTAGTTTTAAGCTTTATATATGTGAATAACATCTTTCTTTTTCTCACAATAAATGGATCTCTGAAGTAACTGGCAAGAAATATATGATGCGTGTTCTTTTACTTTACCATTCCTTTATCTCGTCCTAGCTATAGGTAATGGCGAAGGCAAAGAGGATGCCGTCGCGCCATCCGGCGCGCTTAGCTTATAATATAGTCGTAAGATAAGTCGTGGTCGGGGCCGCTCGGGCGGATTGTGAGTTGTTGCGTATCGCAAGGGGGCCGGCATGTTTAGGCCGAAGCCTAAATTCATATCAACTCGCGCCACCCTACCAGCACCACTTTATCGACCACTAGTTCGCCCACATGCATGTATATATGTACATAGGTAGGGTTATGTTGTCCGTACACATATACATGCATGCCGGTACAACTGTGTTGGGAAGCTTCCCCTTAAAACCGGAGACTTTTTCCACGGTTCAACGGTTGTCCTCGACAAGGCAACCGTCTACTTTTCCAGCGATTGTTGAGCGATCAACAGCCACAGCCATCAACGTCCGAGAAGCCCCGCCATCTTCAGTTCATACAAAGGTAAATTACTGTTCTAACTTTAATTTTCACTATAATAAAGAAATATTATAACGAGAAATATCTCTCGCCTTTCTTTCTTTTCTAACACAATTGTGGTGCCTCCACTCCTTTGCCGAGTTTGCGACACACCACAATTGTTCAGTCGGTAAAGGCTAGTTTAACCGAAAACGCTTAATAATTTGAACATAATAAGAGCGGTGGCAGCTCTATTTTCCACATATATATAAGGCCAAATAATCTCCCTTTATTAATCTTATTTGTGTTTGAATATTATTCTCTTCCTGTGTTCTTCACCCCATATACCTGCACTTGATCGTCCATCACCAAACACTTAAATGTGCAAAGCGTGCCCGTATGAGCAAAAGGCTCATACGAGCCGTTTTGCCCATCGCTGCTGTAGTTTGTCTTTGTTTTCTTATATCAGCTTCGTGTTCTGCTAGTCGAGTGCATAAAGCTCGTTTGGTAGTTCCGATATATATTTTGTTGCATTCTTCTTTGTTATTACCCTTGCATGCTATTTCATATACGACGTTACTTTGTTGTTGTTGGTCAATCGCAATTTTTGTTTTAGTCATGGCGGAACGATACAAGGTGGCAGCATGGTGACATACCTACAAACATAAATAAAAATTCTATGTACTTTGTTTTTGTAAATTCGATGGACAAATGTCAAAATCGTACTGCGCCTGAAGTTGATGTATCAAATCAAATAAAAACAGTTTATAATCAGCTGCCCCATGCTGCCACCTTGTATCGTTCCGCCATGGTTTTAGTAAAGCACGTTGCTAGCGTGTAATTAGATTTTTATGCCAGGCTTATATTAGGATTTTTGATAATGTCCTTTGCGAAATTTTCTGAGAGCTTGGGAATGTGTGTGACACTAAAATATTTCTTGGCTTCATTGCATCTATCTTTGAGTTGAGATTGGTTCGGGATATTATTTATTTCTGTTATTTTTTGTTTTAATATGTTGTAAGTTAATTGACCAGGGTAATTAGTTTTCTTTAGGGTTCTTTTAACTATTTCAATATTTGTGTCATGAAAGTTAAAGTTAATACTTTGTGTATACAATTCTTAGCCGTATTTACATTATATTTAAATGGCTGTGAGGAAATATAATTGATTAGGCGCCCAGAAGACGTTGGTTTTGAGTACCAGTTAAATAATAATTTGTTGCTGTTTCTATATATTCTGATCTGCAAATGGTATGTTTTCATTTTCATCTAATTCCATCGTAAATTTTAGCCTGTCATGGTGTTTGTTGAGTGTGTCTAAGATTAGTTCCGCGTCCTTACTTTTAATAATTGCGAATATATCATCCACGTACTTCACTAAAAATGTTGTGTATATTGTGTAGTTGTTGCAGCCCTAAAGGGGTATTGCTAATAATTTCGTCCATCACTATGTCTGCAATTGTTGGGGAGAGGGGATTTCCCATCGGCATACCAAACGTTTGGGTAAAGATTTTGTTATTGCGAACAAAGTAGTTATTGTCTTTTAAACAAAACTCTAATATTCTCTGAAAAATGCTTTGCGATATATTAGTCATATGTTGGTTTTTTTCCCATTTCTTCATAATTAACTGAGACGCTAAAGTAGTCGCGCATTTCCTCGAGTCCGAAAGACGAAATTCTAGTCGAATAAATTATTCAAATACTAACTACTATGAATAACACCACAAAATCATAGTCAATGAACCATTCTAAAACTGAATAGTATAATGAACGCCACAAAATTCTAGTCAAATAACTACTCATGCACTAACTAGTATGAATAACCCCACAAAATTCTAGTCAATGAACTTGAATGTTTGCTGACTTCATTGGCTTTTGACTGCACGGTATTTTCTATATATTACATTTACTTAAATTCCACTTTTCTTTAGCCTTAATGTTTTCTCAGAATACTGCAGTGATGACTGCATTTGCAGATACGAGAGTGGTGATAGCAAGTTGGTTCAACAAGATGCTGCATCATGCTCAGTCAGATCTTACTTTCCTCTGTCGTGTGCAGAGGATTTGTTTAAGATAAATGAAAAGGTTGCTTCTGAAAATCGGACTTTGTTTGTGAGTATTTTTTCCAACAGTGAAAATTATAAATAATCAATTTGGTTTGGGGAACTGTTGTTGAAGTATTTATCGGCAGTGATTTGGCAAACACTAAGAGTGTATTTCTGCATGAAAAGCGTCTCAATTAAAATTCATCTGCCTTGCAGATGACGTTCAGAATCGCCGTAAGCCCTGTAGTTCGTGTCTCGCTAATTTGTAAGAAAAACTAAAAAAAAGATCAATACAAATTGAAAGAAAAGTTCGGCCTAAAACGCGCCGTAGGTAAATCGCACCAAGTATTAAATTTATTTAATTTCAAAAAACTTAAACTAATTGTCTGTACGAAAAGAGCTCTTGGCTGAGAATATGGATTTTGATTACACCCGATCTTAGACAGCCTTAATTCTTAATTTTACTTTTTAAATAAAAAATTAAAGGTGGAGAATTTTTAAAATCTCAATAGATAGTAATTGGTGTATCGGATTAAAGACATACGTAAACTAATGCCAACGTCTACTTATTAAATCCATACTGTTTTATCATTTTCACAAATAGTGTGACAGATTCATATTTATCGTTGGTGTAAAATCGGTTACGTCATTGTAGAACAAAACGACAAAAATTTCAAAAAATGTTCCATAGTCTTTTGCTGTTTTTCTTCGTCATACTTCCTTCTGGACAGTAAACATTTGTTTTAAAGTTTTCTTAATTACTTATCGTTAGCTCAATTAATAAAGTCCCAAACCAACAATTACAAGATATGTTAAAAATTTTGTTATGGACTTTGGGAATGGAGTTAAAGCTATGTTGTGATTGGAATGATTTTGTATCATACTTGGTATATTTTAATAATTATTTTCACAGGAACTTACTACAAAATTCGGTGAAGAAAAACCTTCACAGAG
This sequence comes from Eurosta solidaginis, assembly GCF_040869045.1. NCBI lineage: Eukaryota > Metazoa > Arthropoda > Insecta > Diptera > Tephritidae > Eurosta > Eurosta solidaginis. The sequence continues at coordinate 150,612,573 of NC_090319.1, forward strand.
TCCTCAGAAGTGCAGTCATATAATGGACTACAATGTTGACGGCAAGAAGGGCCTTAAAGAACACGCAAAGTTTTATTCAGTTTTCTTGGGTAACATCCGTAAATTGTATTAAATTAACATAATCTTAATATATTATACAGGCCGACAAAATAAGACCGATTTTTTTGACCATAAACCAGACCATACTTTCCTAAAGGTTTTCGATGCGTTGAATTCAAATCTGGACGCAGAATTGCTCTATCACGTCAGGATTTTGAGATATCATAACCTAAAAGTGCAAACAACACCGTTTTTGCCTATTTTTGAGGTTATATATAAACGACAGATTTTTAACGTAGGTATGATGCAGGAGAACACATACCTCTTACGACAAGTCTACAAATTTCAAGCTTACACATAATAAATTTTGTTTCTAACGCTATCTAGAAACATTAAGGACACTTATTTCTTTGGCTTTACTTAGGTATTTGTTCTACTGCATCATACCTACGTTAATTCAGTGGTTTTTCAGCTATAGGAAAATTAGGAAATTTATAAACTTTAAATTGCTCTATCTTAGCGAAAAAAAAAGATATTTGAGCAAACTCACCGCCATTCGTAAGAGAAAGACTTCTTCTTTAAGATGCCATGTGTGCTTTCAAAAAAAAATCTGTCGTTTATATATAACCTCAAAAATAGGCAAAAACTGTGTTTTTTGCACATTTAGGTTAGGATATCTCAAAATCCTGACGTGATAGAGCAATTCTGCGTCCAGATTTGAATTCAGCGCATCGAAAACCTTTAGGAAAGTATGGTCTGATTTATGGTCAAATTTCTTGTCGGCCTGTGTTATTATTTCGCGGAATCTATTATGAGTCTGACTTCTAATGATGAACCGGAAGAACAACTACGAAAAGCAATGCAGTTGCATAAAAAGCGGGTTTTCCAAAAAAAAGGCGGCATGACGAAGGCAGTAAAACCATTGCCAGAAAGGCTGGAATAAACTGTTACTACACCTTTTTCAGGTTTAGTTCAGAAAGTTGCAATTGAAGTTCAGAAAATTACAAATTAAGTTCAGAATGTTCAATTGGAGTTCAGAAAATAACAATTTAAGTTCAGAATTTGCAATTGAAATTCAGAATATTACAATTGATGTTCAAAAAATTTTTCAATTTAAATATTCTGATCTACAATTGAAATTTTTTAATTACAATTATATATTCTGAGCTACAATTGTATCTTTCTTAACTCCAATTATAATTTTATGAACTTCAATTTAAAATTCTGAACTTCAATTGCAACTTTTTCAACTAAACCAAAAAAAGTTGTAGCTATTTAGCTACATAAAAATAATGAAACTTGAAGGTTAATTTTTGAAATGAATTTGAGTTTAGTTAGAAAATTTTGAGTTATAACTTTTTAGTTTTTATATATAAATATTTTTAATTTACATTAGTTCCTAAGATGTAGGTTATTTTTGAAATGAATTTGAATTTAGTTAGAAAATTTTGAACTCTTATTTTTTAGTTATTATATACAAGTAATTTTATTTACATTAGTACCTATTTTTATATATTTTGAAGTGATATATATGAAGTGATATCTATACATTAATACTTTTATAATTAAATTAAATTAATCAAAAATGCATTTGAACTAGTTTAGCAAATTTTAACTATACTTTTTAATTTTTATATACGTATATGTATTTTTATTAAAATCTATTCCAAAGTATTATGTATTGAAGTGATAAATTTTAAAGTGATATACATATGTATATATATACATACTTTTTATATATATGAAATATGATGAATAAAATGAATTTGAGCTAATTTATTCAAGTAATTTTTCCACCCGCCTAGGTCTAGTATATTAACTAGTAGGACGCTGATGCAAATATTGACTAATATGTCAACTGGTATTACAATGACTGACTGAGTAGTATGTCAACTGGTATGTTGATGTTGAATACACTGACTAGTATGTAAATTGGTAGGACCCTGATGGGTATGCTGACTAGTATGCCATCTGGTAAAATGCTGTCGCAAAGGCTGACTAGTATGTCAATTGGTAGGACCCTGATGGGTATGCTGACTAGTATGCCATCTGGTATAATGCTGGCGCAAAAGCTGACTAGTATGTCAATTGGTAGGACCCTGATGGGTATGCTGACTAGTATGCCATCTGGTATAATGCTGGCTCAAAGGCTGACTAGTATGTCAATCGGTAGGAACCTGATGGGTATGCTGACTAGTATGCCATCTGGTATGATGTTGGTGTATATAATGACTAGTTTGTCAATTGGTATGATGCTGATGCAGATACTGGCAATTGATATTTCGTAGGATATCGCCGTGTTAAAAATACCACTTGCTTAAATGGAAAAATTACAGAACTCATACCCTGCAACTAGTTGTATACTAGAAGAATACTAGTTTGCCAAAAATCTCAATTAGTATGAGTTCTGTCTTTTTTCCATATTACCAAATGGTATTTTTAACACGGCGATGTCCTACGAAATATTAATTTCCAGCCTCTGCATCAGCATCATACCAATTGACAAACTAGTTATTATATACACCAACATCATACCAGATGACATACTAGTCAGCATACCCATCAGACTCATACCAATTAACATACTAGGCAGCCTTTGCGCCAGCATTATACCAGATGGCATACTAGTCAGCATACCCATCAGGGTCCTACCCATTGACAAACTAGTCAGCCGGAGACAGTACTTTGTTTACTTAAGCCTCAATCTCTACAAAAAAGTGGGTTTTGTCCAATACCCAGAAAAAAAGGTGATTTTGTCGCATAGCGTTATTATTATAAATACGAAACTACAGGTTTGACTCACTTATTTACTTTGACTTCCCCTATTCCTGATATTTGGCATATCTTTATTAACTTTTCAATCCAAACCCTGCAATTTTTCCTACAAAAATATCATGAGTCTCAGGTCTAAGTATAATAAGAATCAGGTAAAATAACAGTTGCAATAAATATTGAAAGTGCTATAACTTCTTTGTTTATTATTTTAGTAATATGGTTTAAAAGCAAAATTTTCTTGAATTTTTAAGTACTTTCGTTTGGTAAGGAAAAAAACGTACATTAGGGGGGGGGGTAATTTTGTTAGCTGACCTAATCATGTGAAAACGACTTCATAGCTTAAAAGGACATTAAACGGAAATGTGGAGCTTCTCAAGGCCAAAATAATGACATATCAATTTTAAAAATCGGTCGTCAAGTAACCAAGTTACAACGAAAAAACCTTTTTGGCTGTATTTCGAAGGATCAAAAAAAATTAAAAAATTTTTTTCCGAAACCCTCTCAACATAATCTTCAAATTTAGGGGCTGACATTAGCAACTTTTTTTTCGACCCAGTCTACTATTCAGTGTATTCAACATCAACATACCAGTTGGCATACTACTCAGTCTATGCATCAATGTAATAACAGTTGACATACTAGTCGATATTTGCATCAGCATCCTACTATTTAATACACTAGTCTCAGTTGGGTTGGAAAATTACTTGAAAGTTGATAAATTAGCTCAAATTTATGATATTCATTATATTTCATACATATAAAAGTTATATATATATATACATAGGTATATAACTTTAAAATTTATCACTTCAATACATTATATTTTGGAATAAGCTTTAATAAAAATACGTACATATATATGAAAACTAAAAAGTAACGGAATAACACACGAATGTGACGCAATCTCAAGACGCAGGGCTAAGTTTGTGGGTTCCCTATGGCCAGAACATTCCCACATTAAATCCCTCAAGCCAAGAGAACTGCTAGGGTTCATCATGGAAGTATGATGAGATGAGGTGCTGACCAAAGGTCGCAGTGCAATCCTCAATAAATTATCTATCTATCTATCTAACGGAGAAGGGACGAACCAGTAGTGGTTGACTGTGTAAAAACAGGCCAAGTTGCACTAGCGCCGTCCTGTTATGAGTGTTAATGGAGTTCAGAATGGTGGTAGTGATATGCACTTTACGGAAGCCATGCTTATGGCTGGATAACCGAACAATTTCATTTAATTGAGGGAATCATAACGGCTTTAAACGTTTTCGTTACTAACTAAAGGGATAATATCGGTAGATACTGGCTGGGTTTCCGGTCTTCCTCTGTTATTCTGGAAAGGTATAGGCTTAGACAAGTAGAAAAAATTTCCTAGGCTACTGATGCCCTCATGGCACAGGTGTTTTGGCGTCGGTATAGGTCTTCCGTCTGGTACTATTGATATGGATGGCTTGGCCTTTTCAATAACTTCTTTAACCTCTGTTGAGGTAACGGTGAGGGTTGACTCGTCATGCTTGTGTTTATGTGCCCGTTGATTTGGACGATATCAAGCATTGTCAACTGAAGTATGCATTGCAAATTGGCTACAGAAAGCACTCGCGCATTTCCTCGAGCCGACAGACGAAATTCTAGTCAAATGAATTATTTAAATACTAACTAGTATTAATAACACCACAAAATTATAGCCAATGAACAATTCAAAAACTGACCAGTATGATGAACGCCACACAATTCTAGCCAATTAACTACTCATACACTAACTAGTATGAATAACCCCACAAAATTATAGTCAATGAACTATTCGAAAGCTGAATAGTATGAATAAACCCACAACATTCTAGTCAATGAACTAGAATGTTTGCTGACTACTTTGGCTTTTGACTGCAGGGTACTTTTTGGGATTTTTGGCCAACTAGTATTCTTCTAGTATACAACTAGTTGGTTTGACTGCAGGGCCCCCCCACTACGCCACTTCGAGCCTGCGAAAAAAATAATAGCGAATATGCGTAGTGGAACTATTTTTTCCTTAGCCCAAATCCTATCGAAAAATCTATGCGCGATATCGGTTGATAAATCGACCCAGTCTAATATACATACTTTTTATATATATGAAATATAATGAATAAAATGTATTTGAGCTAATTTATCAATTTTCAAGTAATTTTTCAACCCAACTAGGACTAGTAGGATGCTGATGCAAATATCGAATAGTATGTCAACTGGTATTACAATGATGCACAGATTGAGTAGTATGCCAACTGGTATGTTGATGTTGAATACTCTAACTAGTATGTCAGTTGATGTATATAATAACTAGTATGCCATCTCGTATAATGCTGGCGCAAAGGCTGACTAGTATGTTAATTGGTATGACCCTGATGAGTATGATGACTAGTATAGCATCTGGTACGATGTTATGATTGATATTTCGTAGGAAATCGCCATTTAAAAATACCAGTTGCTAATATGAAAAAATTACAGAACTCATAGTAGTTGGGATTTTTGGCAAACTAGTATTAATCTAGTATACATCTGCAGGGCCCTTGCAGTCAAAAGCCAATGTAGTCAGCAAGTATTCTAGTTCATTGACTAGAATTTTATGGCATTATTCATACTAGTTAGTGTATGAGTAGTTAACTGACTAGAATTTTGGTGCATTCATCACACTAGTCAACTTTATAATAGTTCATTGAGTATAACTTTGTGGCATTATTCATACTAGTCAGCTTTTGAATAGTTCATTGTCTAGAATTCTGTGGCATTATTCATACTAGTTACTGGATGGGTAGTTCGTGGCATTCATCATACTAGTCAGTCTTAGAATAGTTCATTGACTATAACTTTGTGGTGTTATTTATACTAGCTAGTATTTGAATAATTTATTCGACTAGAATAAATTATCATGTCGGACTCGAGCAAATGTGCGGGTGTTTTCTATAGCCAATTTGCAATGCATACAATGCTAGATATCATCCAAATCAACGGACACATAAACACAAGCACGAAGATGCGCACCTCCCCGTTACCTCAACAGATCTAAAATAAGCCATTGAAAAGGCCAAGCCTTCCATATCAATAGTCCCAGATGGAAACCCTATGCCGATGCCAAAGCACATTGGCCATGAGGGCATCAGTAGCCTAGCACATGTTTTCTACTTGTCGTTAAAAGCCTTTGCCGTTCCAAAACAACGGAGAATGGCAAGGATAAACCCACTACCAAAGAGTGGAAACCCAGCCAGTATCTACCGATATTATCCCTTTAGTCAGTGACAAAAACGTTTAAAGCCGTTATGATTCCCTCATTTAAACCAAATTCTTCGGTTATTCAGCCATCAGCATGACTTACGTAAATTGCATATCACTAACACCGTTCTGAACGACATGAACACTCATCATAGGACGGTGCTAGTGCGGTTTTCCATTTTTTGACACAGTCAACCACGACTGGCCTTTATGGCGATATCTCGAAAGGCGTCCACCTGTAGAACTAAGGACCACTCCCTTTTAAAATACTCATTAACACCTTTTATTTGATACCCATATCGTAAAAACACATTCTAGAGTCACCCCTGGTCCACCTTTATGGCGATATCTCGAAAAGGCGTCCACCTATAGAACTAAGGCCCACTCTCTTTTAAAATACCCTTTAATACCTTTCATTTGATACCCATGTCATACAAACAGAGGGTAACCCTAGGTTCATTTCCCTATATGGTGATTTTCCATTTTTTGACAAAGGATGAAGGAAAATGGTTCCAAAAAACGTCACCCTTGGTCTACAATTTCGGACTCTTACCGGACTCATAATTAAGAGCGCTTCGAAAATATTTCAGGGATGATTTAAAAAAATGATAAAGAAATATGTTCTTTAACCAAATTTTCATATTTAAAAAAAGTATTCAAATAAAGCGAATTGATAGCTGAAGAAAGATAGCAAAGGCAAGTTGCTCCACTTTTTAGCATTACTATTTGTATGTATGCATGAACAAGACAATTTGTCTCCAAAGCTCTCAGCTGAGTATGTAATGTTCGGTTACACCCGAACTTAGCCTTCCTTACTTGTTTCACGTACTTTTGGTCTTGAGTTAGGTCATGGAATTAAATATTTCATAAGCTATAGCTGTTGCAATTTTTTGTGTGTTTGCGCATATTTGGTTTTTAGTGCAATGGTATTGAGATTTGCATCTTGTAGGTTGGGTTGGCAAAAACAGATTAATATTTCCGTTTCCATTTTTTGTTAAATATTTTGAGTTCGTATCAACGGGAGTGTCTTTCTGATCACTACTAGCATGAAACATTAGGGCTTTTCAAATAAAAAAGGGGTTCCATTCTAAGAGTCTATTTGCATGCATTCCTCTTTTACTTGCAAATTAATTCGCTAGCGTCAGAAGGAGCAACAACAATTAGCGATGATATTGTAACGAATTTTGGGGAATTCCGCTTATTTGAAACCTTCTGCTAACGTTCGAATCGCAAAACTGTTGAATAAATCACTCCAATATTCAATATTGCAAACTGGTCTTTATTTAGATTACTTTAGTAGTAGCACTTCATAATTATACTTCACAACCAATAGCATGTTTAAATCAAAAATGATTAGTTATTACTCAGCTTGCGCTGCTTTTATACTCTCTGTTACCTCGTCCGCATATTTCTCGAAAGGTCTAGACGTTTCACCTTCTAGAACTGATGTGTATCCTGTTTGGTAATTTAGTTATATGCGTGTGTATGTGTGAGTAAGAACTTCGGCTCATGATTACATGTGTGTGAGTGAGTTATCTCTCCGTCGCCTGCTATGTATGTGTGTAAATTATGATTGAAGTGTTCATGTACACAAGTGTGGCTTGTATTATTGGGGCAATTTCGATTTAAATTGAGTGGTGTTTATACAACTCAACTTCCAGGGCGAAGAGAATCTCATGGAAAAGTTTCTGTACGGGCAGAGAGTGCTCCAGCGAAACAGCACGGTTGAGAAAAGTCCTAGTAAGGGGAAACATAGTCCAGGGACTAATAAAGAAAGAGAACGGGGAATGGTCACGTAATAGTGAGGAATCCCTTGAGGTGCTTCTCGATACATATTTCCCATCGGGAGGGCCAGCAGACAGTACTCACACTTCGATCACCGAGCGGGTAGTGCCGGGCTTGGTGACCGATAACAAGATCGAGTGGGCAGTGAAGACGTTTTCTAAGTTTAAATCGCCGGGGCCAGGTGGTATATTGCCGGCCATGCTACAAGTTTCAAGTAGGGCGGTCGTGGAATGGCTTAAAATAATATTCGATGAGTGCATAAGACTGAATCATGTACCGCACTCTTGGAGAACTGCTCGTGTAGATTTCCTACCAAAGGCGGGGAAGATCGGTCACGTGTATCCCAAAGACTATAGGCCCATTAGCTTAACATCATTTCAAAACCTTTGAGAAGCTGGTAGATGTGTACATAAAGTCCAACGTGGATGAAAATCTGCTCTCCACCACACAACATGCGTACACCAAAGGCAAGTCGGTAGACACCGCATTGCATATGGTGGTAATAAGCATAAAGAAAGCCTTGGAATATAAGGAATATGCTCTGGGAGTCTTCTTAGACATTGCCGGGGCTTTCAATAATGTTTCTAAATGGGCAATTATGGATGGTCTTAATTTCATTAAAGTACATCCAACCTTAGCGAGATGGATCGGCTGCATGTTAAATTGCAGGAAGATTACATCGGATCGGGGAGTGTACGAGGCCACGAAATCAGTGGACAGGGGAACGCCGCAGGGAGGGGTGTTATCACCTCTTCTGTGGACGCTGATCATCAACCAACTGCTCAGGCGATTCAATGAGGTACCCGTAAAATTTACGGTTACGCGGATGACGTTGCAATTGTCATAAGTGGAAAGTGCTTTCCAACGATTAGCTCTTTGATGGATCGGGCGCTTCGGGATATTCATACCTGGGCATCAAATGTCGGGTTGAAAGCCAACGCGGATAAGACGGATATGGTCTTGTTAAAAAAGGGGTACAAGGTCCCAAATTGGATCAGGCCTAAGGTAGGAGGGGTGATCCTACAGGAGAAACCTTGCACAAAATATCTAGGAATCATCTGTCAACGTGGAGGAGAGGGTGAAGAAGGCTTCAACGGCACTTTATGCATGTAAAAGAATGCTGGGATGTACGTGTGGCCTATCGCCCTTTCTTTCTCTTTGAGCTTTTACATCGATTGTAAGCCCTATTCTATACTACGGAGTTCTTGTTTGGTGGAAAGCCACACAAAAAACAACATACCTCAAAAAATTAGAGGGGTATGCAGACTATCAATGCTTAGCATTACGGGAGCCCTGAAAACAACACCGACAGCTGCACTGTATGTCATTCTGCACATTCCACCTGTAGACCTGGTAGCAAAGAACATAGCGTTAACAACTACAACCAGGCTAGTTACCTCGGGGCAGCTTGAGCGCCGATCATACGGCCATAGTAGTATAGCGTCATCAATCACAAGACGAACAGACTACCTAATTCCCTATCTGCGCTTCGAGGGCGATCTTAAGGTCACAATAGAGGTGGAAGGTTGGCTCAAGGGTGCTCAAATGGCGGACGAGGTAAGTAGGTAAGTAGTGGACGGAATACGGTCAGAGGTATACTGTTCTGATCCGGAAATAAACAGATCCAAAGGCTGCTGGATTACTGTAGCGTTTTCCAAGTGGAAATAGTAGCCGTAACCAAAGCAGTAGAAACCCTGGAAGAAAATAGCCCAAGCTTGCTAACTTTTATATTGACGGTCAACCAGCAATTAAGGCAATAATCTCGCATAGCACAGCAGCAAATAGCAGATGTAGGAAGTGCGGGCTGGAGGAGGAAACGATCGAGAACGTTCTGTGTTCGTGCCCTGCGCTTGCCAGGCTAAGACTCCAGCTATTAGGAGTGATACAGCTGTCAGATCTAGAAGCAGCAAGTGGCTTAAGTCCTAGGAAGCTTCTAGTATTTGCCAAGTATTTTATAACATAGGTCCTAGTTTTTGATAGAGTTTTTCAGTTTGGTCGTAGTGCCAGTGTAGGTGCTGGGCTTGCGCGCCGGAAAGGTAAAGTGAAATTCAAAATAAAATTACAAGGCGCGATAATACCTATACTGCTGCTTTCAGGGTGTGGATCCGTTACTCCCTCCCCTGCTCGAAGCGTCTTTTTTAGACTCGCGGCATCATTGGGCTGTTTGTCCACTTTCAGCACCTCCACCTCTACACCTGTACCCTTGCCTTTTTCTGCTACATCCAGGTTCTATTCCTCCTGCTTTTAGCATATTTTGGTTTTCCTAAAAGTTCTCAGCATTATTGATTTGCTAGTATACCTCTGTACCCCCTGCTCTAAGCACATTAGGGGTTTTACCTTTAAAACTTCCCTTTTTGAAGAGTGTAACAAATCCTCCGACTCCTTATTAATTCGGGTTCCACGCTGCAGAATGTTAAGTATGTCCTCCGCCTTCACCACTCGATCTGGGCTTTGGTATAGTGGCGATCAGCGCTCTATCCACCACCTTCAACCTTGAGCCTTCTTGTTTTTGAAGGTCTGTAGTAACTCTCTGCAGCCATTCTAAAGTCGCGTTATTGCTGCAAGTCATCAATTTAACCCCACTGGGCTGTTAAGAAGGCTGGTCACAGTTTATTTGGTTCATAATGAATTATTTTGATCATGATACTAATCATCTCCCCTTTTACGGATCTCCACCTTTCGGTTGATATCTGCCCACTAGGATTGCTGCAGTCTTTTAGTGTCACAGTCATGGACTGCTTGTCAACTTAGTGCATCTTCTTCTCGATGATAACCGGGATCCTAGCGTTAGCTATCTTTAATATTATTGAGTAAGCCGGAGTCTGATCGTTATCTCGCTTGAGCTTACTAGCATTTGTGTCTTTGTTTCTCAAGTCATTATTGTTACATACGTGTATTACAGCTTTTGTGGTACATGGCGTTCCAGTACTTATATATCCCTCTTCGACCCGCTTTGCAGATTTTGAGGCTAGGTCCCTGTCTTTCGGGCTACATCGCCCCTGGTTCTAGAACCAGGGAACGGGCTCAGCAGTCTAATGTAAAGAATGGGATTAGGACCGTCCACCACGGTAGTGCCCTTTGCTGTGATATGGCCGTCATTACTTCCCGAGGTGGCCCGGTATCGGGAAGGCTCCATTCAAATACAGCCGGAAACACCCCCTGGCTGCAAATCGTCCAATATGCACGGTATGCATAACACCCTGGATTAGGAGGTTGGCAGTTCTTGGTCACCGTCGTGGTTCTAAGTCTAAGGGAAAAAATCGGCATCAAAAAAATGTCTTCTCAATTACTGATTATCGCTTAGCTAAATTTCAATGGGAAATCTTGTTATTTAATTACCGATTATATGTTAAATAATAAAATAAAGATAATCTCTTTATATGTTGACTTGGTCTTAAACTTTTTTGTTATATTCTATTTTACAAATTTTTTCAATTAAGGTAAAATATGTATATCTTATATATATAATAGTAATTACAAAAAATTATTGTTAAGGCCTTGTAAGGACAGCCTGTCTCCATACGTGTTTGAATGAGTAGCAGCGTGTATATGTGTCTATGTGTCTATGTGTCTATGTGTATATGTGTTAATGTGTTTTGTGTCCAGAGGCCCTATTCAGTAACTATGAGTTTTGAAATGTACATTTTTCTCTCATACAAATTATATGAAGAAAAAGTGTACATTTTAAAACGCACAGTTACTGAATAGGACCCCAGGTCCACGTCTTAGCCGCAATGTTGCCACTAACCCAATAGCATAAAACCTATGCCAATGCCAAAACCCCTTGGCCATGAGGGCATCAGCATCTTAGTATATTTTTCTACTTGTCGTTAAAATCCTTTGCAAACCCGGAATAACGGATAATGGTAAGGATAGGAAAACCAAAGACTGGAATCCCAGCCAGTACCTACCTTTGGTCAGTAACGAAAAGGTTTAAAGCCGTTATTGTTCCCCCAATTAAATGAAATTCTTCGGTAATCCAGCCATCAGCATGACTTTCGTAAAGTGCATATCACTACTACCGTTCTGAACTCCATTAACACTCATCATGGGACGGTGCTAGTGCAGCTTGGCCTGTTTTGACATAGCCAACCACGATAGGTTCGTCCTTCTTCGTTAGATAGATTATTTATTGCGACCATTGGTCTATTGTGCCCTCACCTCCTTCACAACACATCATCCAAGCCGATTTCCTTGATGAACCCTAGCAGTTCTCTCGGCTTGAGGGATTTAATGTGGGAATTTTCTGGCCATGGTTAGCCCATAAACTAAGTCCTGCGTCTTGAGATTGTGTCACATTCCAGGAGGATATGGTCCGCCGTCTCCGCTGATCGATCACAAAATCGGCATGTGTTATTCCGTTACTTAACTTAACCTTAAAAATCAAAGTCGAAAAAAGTAAAAAAAAAAAATAAATGAAATTTCGCGGCTTGAAAATTATTTTTTTGCGTACGCGTGGTGGAAATTTTTTTCCTGAGCCCAAATCCTATCGAAAAATCGATGGTTAATAAATCGACCCAGTCTAATATACACACTTTTTCTATATATGAAATATAATGAATAAATCAAATTTGAGCTAATTTATAAATTTTCAAGTAATTTTTCAACCCAACTAGGACTAGTATATTAACTAGTAGGATGCTGATGCAAATATCCACTAGTATGACAACTGGTATTACAATGATGCATACACTGAGCGGTATGCCAACTGGTATGTTGATAATGAATACACTAACTAGTATGTCACAGTTGGTATGATATGATGTATATAATAACTAGTATGCCATCTGGTATAATGCTGGCGCAAAGGCTGACTAGTATGTTAATTGGTATGACCTTGATGGGTATGCTGACTAGTATGTCATCTGGGATGATGTTGGTGTATATAATGACTAGTTTGTCAATTGGTATGATGCTGATGTAGAGGCTGGCAATTGATATTTCTTAGGACATCGCCGTGTTAAAAATACCAGTTGCTAATATCGAAAAAAGTCAGAGCTCATACTAGTTAGGATTTTTGGCAAACTAGAATTCTTCTAGTATACAACTAGTTGGTTTGACTGCAGGGAGTGAACACAATGTTGCAGCGGAAGTAAGGTGTTGCGCATTGGCATCATGTTGTTAGCAGCAGTCACAGTGTTGCTAACAGCCTAGCAACATTGACGAATGCCATGCACCTATGTATTTGTTTTGTTCTGGTATGTATATTTGTACAAGGCTATGAGTGTGTGAATGCATCAGTGTGAGCGGTCATGGCACGAACCAAATGTATCTGTTCAGGTGTTCGTTTTGTGGAGCGGTAAACGTAAGAATGTATGAGTGCATGATTGTATGAACGTATCGATGAAAAATACGGGAAAGCCGAAAAGAAAGTTTGGCATGAATAGGTAGGAATTTTCCGTTTCTGGGTAACGTTCCTTACCACGGTGGTGGCTATAAGAAGGGGGAAAATGAGTCAACGGGCCAAAGTATCATTTTATCAGTGCCAGTGAGTGTAAGGTCAAAGTGGTAAACATAAAAAATACAAAAAAAAAAAAAAAAATAAATAATCTTTTAAATACACCAAATTTGTAGTTCGCGCCTCCAACTGAAGTTCAGGCCTGTTTGCTAAATTTTGTGGCCAAGTTCCTTTTTTATTGTGTAGTGCGCGTCGATATGTTTCTCGCGACCGCTAAAACCAGGCAAATTTTGTTTGACAACTAGCTCCCGATCCTGACCGTTACAGCAGAAATAAACTAGACCACAAAGTGATTCGCGACAGCTAAAACCAGGGCACTCCCTGCTGGGAAGCACCACTGGGCACTTATTGAAGATTTCGGGTTGCGGCATAGAGGCCATACTGGCGACATACCGCCCGGCAACAACTACACCATTTCTTTTAATTTGGCGATGTACCGCCCAACAACAATCACACCTACAATAACAACTACCATTGGCTTTCACCAACAACTACACCATTTTCGCCAACAACAATTGCGGTGCATATTAACTGCTGGTAACCACAACGTCCACCTGTGACACAGTCAGCGGCAACAACAACATTCTTTTCTACTGACGGCAACTACACTAAATAAAGACACCAGCAACAACCACAACACATTTTGGCGACAGATTTGATACATTTTTGTGCCGGCGCATTTAATCCTGGTAACAGAAACTACGATCAACTCAGGCAGAGGGAGGAGCTGTTTCCGAGTTATATTTGGTTATACTATTATTTTGTATTTTTTTAATATATTATTATATTATATATATTTGGTTATACTATTATTTTGTATTTTTTTAATATATTATTATATTTTTATTTAAATGCTATAATCTTGGTAGAGAATGGGCAAAAGGGTCACTTCGTTACAGGGTTAAAGCATTTCGTTGTTAGAAAATACTTAGTTTTGAGTTTTACCTTAACTCTGTATTCCAGGAGTTAATGGTGGCACTTTGCCTCCATCTTCTTTTTTTGTTCTTTTTTTCGTTTCTTCATTTTTTTTTATATTTGACATTGAATAGTTTCTTGATATTGTGATATCGTTCTTACCGTATACACATTTTTTTGCACATGGTACCTTCTCCCTATGTTGGCACCAACTTAGAATTTTAAAATTTTAGAATTTTTGCCATTTTTCTTTTCATTTTTTGTACTTACTTTTTTTTTGATTATTGGCAAAATCAATTCCAACATATTTTTTTTGTTAGCCTCACAAACCCGAGATCATGCATGTTAGTGTGCCTTCCGCACCAAAAACGTTTTTTTGGTAGAATACACATATTTTTTTATATAATTCTTGTATTCGACCATAACGCTGTTAAAATTGATACTATCAAAACACTCAATAACCAAGATTGCAAGCGATCGATCTGGCTGAGTGATTGAGGGTGGCTAACGTGAGCGTGGCCGAGGGTATAAATGTGTATGTATGTTTTTGAGTCTTACTATTTCAGCAAAATCAGCACATCCACTCAACTAAACCGGCGCCGTTGGAGTACGAGTATATGGGTGAGTGAAATTGGAGTACAATATTTTTGCCAATACATATATTTGAATGTATGTACATATATTAACTTATCGTCGCCCACTAACCAGAAGCATGAATGTGCAATTTTTCCGATTTTGTGTTATAGGCCTCGTTATATTACCCTTTAGATTCTCTAGGTTCTTCTTAAATCTAGAGCTTCCTACGCACATGGAAACCCCAATAATTTGCAGTGCCATTTTCATGAATGTACAATTCAATCACACAAAGTTGAGCCAGAAAAATGAATGTAGCGCATTCATGTTTCTGGCTGGCAAAAAGGTAATGATTTTCCTGTTTGTATGACATATTCGTTGACACGGCTAAACAATTTTTGAAAAAAAGTAAGAACAGCACACATTCGTATGTTCGAATGTTCCGCTATACGTGCCTGAAAGTTTGGCACAAATTATTAGAGGAGCTCGTAACTCACCAAAGCTGTTCGAGTTTCACCACAGTTGTATGACGATTTTTTTATTTGTAATTATTTTACTCAGGGAGCTATAAAACTATCCATGCGATATATGTATATGTTAGCTGGGATACACAAAAGATGAGCTGTATAAGGTATTCTTCAAAAAAAAATTATGCCGATGAAGAATTTTTAATAGCTGAATATCCGAAAAAGATAGTTGTTTAATTGAAGGCAACCCAGTTTATTCGAAGCAGTTGTTTTTCTTGAATCAAAATTAAAATACTTGAAAAAATTTTGTGAAAAACTGGTTATACCAAAATAATGTCATTCTTTTTATAGAAATCTTGAGAGCAACGTTTTACCCAAACTCAATATTTCAGAAGATTCCGATTCTGGTGAGAATAAGAACTAGTTCTAAGTTTGCAATAATATCTTAAATAATAACACATTAGTGTATATGAAATTGAATTGAATGTGTAACTTTTTCATTTACATACATACTTTCAATAAGTCCAAGCCGCGGATGTTTTCTTCCCAATTACTGTGATGCTCCGAATCCCAATCCGCCAACAGAATTGGCCTAGCAGGTATTGGCTTGGCCCTACTATTATTCAAAAATCAATCTGCAGTGATTTTTCTTACGTGTTTTCAGGTTAAGGCCATACCATGACTACTTGGGCCAATTCTTATAGCGTATTTGGATTCAGCACATCAAAATGTATAGAAAACATGAGTCGCATTACCGGGTTTTTTTGGTATAGCTGTATTAACAAAAAATTATATCAGTTTTTAAAATTTTTGTTGTGCCAGAAAAATGAATGTGCTAAATCTCGGAAAATAGATACATAAAAAATTATTTGGAGCCTTGAAAATGAAAAAAATTGATTTGGACCAAAACAAGTCCCGAAAACCAAAAAAAAAAAAAATTTTTTTAAAAACTGTTAATGCCAAAGTTTTTATCGCATAATTTTAAGTGGGATAGGAACTATGAGACAAATTCGTTTTCATCGGCAACACTTTTGCACGTTTCTGAAGAAATCCTTAAAAAAAATGGCGAAAAAATTTATTTTTTCACCAAAACACTCCTCAAAACCCAAAAAAATATTTTTTTTTTCAAAAAACTGTTATCGCCAAAGTTTTTACGGACAATTTTGAGTCGGACAGGGTATAAATGAAAATTTTAAAATCAAATGAAAATTTTTTAAGTAGGTCATGAAAAAAACCTTAAAAATCAAAGAAAAAAGTCAAAAACTCAAATTTTGCAGGCTCGAAAATTATTTTTTTGGGTATGCTTAGTGGAACTTTTTCCTGATCCCAAAACCTATCGAAAAATCGATGGCGCGATATAGGTTAATAAATGGACCCAGCTTAATATACATGCATAGCTACAAACATACACACATTTTATTAATATGCCAAACTGGTTTTTGCTCTATTTTTGATTTGCTTTGGCACCCATAATTGATTGTTGAGATAGGTCAGGGAATAGGGCTTAACTTTTTTGTGTTTCATTTTATTTTTGTTTTTTTTTTTTTATGCTTTTGCTTGCCGACTTTGTGAGCGTTTGAATGTCGGTACCCAGCCAGCATTTTTTGAAAATTTTGATCAAAAAATATTTAAATATCACACCACAAGATGATTAAAAACGTTCAAATTTAAAAGCATTTTCTGTTCGAAAATTAACGTATCGTCGGGAGAAATATGTACCATAAATGTGATTATTCTTGAATAATCGTTTTTGATTCATATTTCGAAAAGCTTTTTATTCATATTTGATATCATTTTAAATTTAACTTTAATTGTTTTAGAGTAATATTTGACTGCTTTTCACAGTCATTTTCTGGTCATATTCGTGAGCATATTTCAATCGTTTTGGTTGAGATTTTTGAATCATTTTTGAATAAGATTATCATGATTTATTCTTCATATCTCATACTAAATAAAATACTACATGATAATAATATTTCATCAGGGGAAGAAAGCATGTGGAAGTGAGCTATTTGAACTAAAGGTAATTCGAAAATAAACTTGACTGATATACACCTGCGACTACAACATCCAACATCAGTTATGATGGTCAATATCTTAAAAAACGATAAGGTACGGGATGTTGAAGCCGTATTCAGGTATGTCAAGAAAGTATCATTTACCTGGGGTTCAAATAGCGCACAACCTTTGTATTGTCCAACCATTAGATATTTTCTGGGAAGCCGAAGGTGGAGAAATGATTGGGGACATCTTCGGTTACGAGCAGCACTTACAATATCTTTTGTATAACAAAAAAAATTTTATATATTTTTTCTAACTTCATGATTGAAAAAATGTGTGCACGTGAAAAAATTAAGATTTTCAATGAAAAGTAAAATTTTAACAAGTATAAAATTTATTGTTCAGTTAACAAAGATAGTCGGAAAAGATTCCGAAAGCTGATTGAAGAATGATTATAAATTTTTGGTCACCTAAAGCAAACATATTTGATCCAAATATGATTCAAATATCTGATTGAAAAACATTATTCTGTTTTCGATCATCAAAAGTATTCATATTTGATTATTCTTTTTTTTGATTTTAATGAAATGTTAAAATTTAATCTTCAAAGGACTTCAAAAATGATTCCAAAAAGTGACCGAAAAATGATTTTTTTTTTGATCATCAAAAGTATTCATATCTGATTATTTCTTTTGTTCAATTGTATGATAACTCATTATTTAGTCAGAAAGAGTAATCAAAATGTATTGATATGTAGAAAAATGCAAAATTTAATCACCTAAATGATGAGTGGGTATCTATAGGATTTGAATTTAACACCTAGAAGCATTAGTACATCAGGGTGGTTCAGAAAACTTTGAATTTTTAGATTAAGTAGTTATAGGTAAGTTTCTATTGTAATTATAGTTTTCATTCCTATTTCCTCGTTTCTACATAAGAATTGAGCTTTGGAATTGTATGAGAAGGTTTATTCTATATTGTTTTATTCGTTCTACCTTACATGGAAATGGGCCTGTAAAACTAGTATAATTTATTTTAGTCAACTTTCCCACTCAATTCTGTTCTTATTTTTAATATTTACATTTGCTCTGAATTTTTTTTGTTTATCTCATAACACCTTTTTCTCATTCTTTAGCATAGAGGTGTAGAATTAAGTCAAGGAATTGTCAATAAACTAACGAAATGTATGGTTGAAACGACGATTCTATCAATATGCAGGGTTAATTGAAAATTTTTGGTGTGGGTGCTGCGCTTTTGCGTGGCAAGGTTAGGTGAAGGTAGGTTATAGGGAAATATGAACGAGTGACAAACTGACAGACTAGTGTCATGTTTGGGGGCACTGTAAGGTTAACAGGAGTCAGCACAGTGCCCACGGTGCGGTGCAAGTTGCACTGCAGAGGGAGGGTAGAATCCACCTGACCAGACAGGCCTTCGTCTTTTTCTGCCCCTCATGCTTTCCCCTTCTAAATTTGTCCCTCACATCTTTTTCAGATTTTTATTCCCTTTCAATACATATGAAGGTATGAACCCTTTTTGTTCATGTGGCTGATGGTGAGGACGGTGGTGTAATACCCCGCCCAAGACGACGAGCCCAAAACTAGATTTCCTTGGATAACTTAAATAGTCACCTTGTTGGATAGAGGGTCAAATATTAAGATTATCCTTATACATTTGGTTTTTCCAAAAATTTTATACCTACATTGCAAGAAACTGCGAATTTAAAGTTGAATTCTCTTTTCCTGTATTGGTCATAACTTCTAAACGGGTAAAGATATTTTAAATATTTTTGTTTTAAATAAATCGAACAACTCTATATTTTAGGCACATTTTTTATATTTTTTGTAGAACCACTTTTTCTAGAACTTAGCAGTTTTTTTGCAAGTTTGCAAAAAAGTATTTGTGACCTTTACCTTCCCAAAAATTAACTCTGCTCATTTTATGCAAAAATACAATTAAAATTAAAATTTTCTAATCTCTTATGCTATAGAAATTACAAGAACTTTTCCAATGTCACCTAGATTCCGTAATTTCCGTAATTTTCACCCTCCTGTATCAAAAACTTGATTTTTTCGGTATTTAAACAAAAATCGGGCTGTTTTTTGCATATTTTGTTTTTATAAATATTTTTTTTAGATTTTGATGTTTTTCTTATATTTCAAGTTACTGTCATAGTGAAACATGGAGAGTGCCACGGGGTTTGTTTAAAGTATGTTGCTTTCCCATGAAACAAGTTAGGCTGAATTGAGTCAATTGAACGTAATATTACCCACATTTTGCAATAAAAATGTAAAATTGAAAATCTTTAAGAAAATTCATAGAATACGGAATTTATTTTTCTATCAACAAACGAATGATATAAAAATTGTAGGTTGCCATGTCCGATATTGTCACGAGTGAATAAATGATTGGAGATTTCATGATGATTTAACTTAAATCTTCTGCGTTTCGGGACTCAGTTTTGTATGGCAAAACTTGCAAGATTTACCGTTAAATCTTTTCACAGACCAAAATATCCTTTCAATCTCTAAATAGATATGTATATGTATACTTAGTACAATTATTGCATTTTATTTCAGACGCACATTAATATTTTTCATTATAAAAGTGTGTACATTATTATATTTACAAATATTCCTCGAGTTATCAGTTTATAATTTACCAACTCAGAGCAATTTTTGGGTGGTTTCATTAATGTGTACTGATTTATATACTCCTGCCAAAACGCATGTGCCCGTAGTCATCGAATTGCTCTTCTCCGCCTCTTTTTCCGAATCGCATGTGACCGTAGTCATCAAAACGTTTTGAACGATCGCTATCCTCATTTTCCACATATAAATCCATTTCTATAGGTATTTTTGATCGAGAAATTTGCATCATTTTTGGACCAGTACTGTATATGAGCCGCATATTACGATGATTACTTAATATGCTTCTACCAGTAATTTCACTAATAGATCTCATAGGTATGCTACTAGACTCGCTACTTCTGCCATTAACAGCATGTAACCTTGTTTTAAGTACATTTAGGTTGTTCGCCAAAATAAAGTTCCAAAAATTACAAATGATTAAAATAAATATTACTATTTCCGATACGTTTGCTCTATTTTTAATATTGAACATTCTGCTTGCTGCCTAAAAGCACGTTTCTCCGAATGCTTCAGCAGTAAATAAAGATGCAGCTTTTATAGCAAACAGTGAACGAAAAGTCGCAAATAATTGTTTTGATTCCATGATTGCCACTTCAAAAAAATGTGTGGGACCAATAACTAAAAAAGGACCAAAAAGTTAAGTTGACGACCAATGTTTCTTCTGTGAAAAAGCAATTGATGACAACAAATTTTTTAATTAAAATTAGAGAACTAAAATTTAAGTTAACTGTTGATATGGAAATAAAGAGGAGAGAAGCTTCGTGTATCATTCAATCTTCTTGATTTTATAATTAAAACCACGAAAACAAATGCTCTTACTACATTCACGTCTGTCAGATAAAATGGCTATATTTTTTGCATTATACAACTAATAGTAATTATACAAAATAGAAATGATTTTGAAAATGCTCTGCTGATTTCCGAAGCAGAAAACTAGACCTTATTTACTTCTTACATATTACTAGTTTTTAACGCAGACATAATATATTTACGCACATTCATGGGCAATTTTTATTTTCTTTAATTTATTGTATTGGACGGAATTGGAAAAATACCATAACAACTATTATTTTGCATTGGTTTTGTGCACACATGTGTATTTACGTCCAATGCTGCTAGTTGTATTAATTTCTGGAACGGTTTTCCTTTATCGCATTAAGCGGTTTTGTATTATGCTATTTATACGTATATTAGTTTTGATCGATTTATTCCATAACGAATTCATGTAGAATAAAAAAGCCCTAACCGCACAGGTACTGGTTGTCCTACGGCCCAGTCAGAAGGACCGGGTCGAAATATTTTGGAATTTAATCGAACTATACCTTCCGTCGGATCGTAGAGTGAGTCGTGTTCAGTTAGCCTCACACTATGCAGCAGTTTGTTGCCACAGGTGCCAGCTGCGTTTGTTAAAAAAGGTTTGTTTCCAATGATGTTTAATGACACACAAATTTTCACAATGTTATTCAAACTTTAACATACACTGCTGGAAGCATCAACATTCAGAAACCAAAATGCCTACTATCAAGCTCATCATTTTGGCATACTTCCCACACAGTATTTAGGGTGTTTCGTGTTATAATACAATTGAACAAAAGAATATTCAAATACAAGTGTGTAGAGCTTCTGGTAAAATGTCCAATACATTAATGCTTTTCTTATTTGGCTTTTTTAAGTATGCAATTTTAAACAATCAAATTGTTTTTGCAATAAGTTAATGTATGAAGGAGACAAATCGACTCTCCCGATTCACGGCCTTATTCGTTTTAAAAGTCTATAGGATAGAAAGAGTTAAATGAAATGTAAAAACATGACTTCCATGTTTTCCATATAATGGATACATAGTTGTGGGGTCAAAATAAATTATGGTTTTTATATTAAAAAAAAATGTTCATTGAAAAATATGGAACAGAGTAAATGTTGGCACATGTAAAATTATAAATCTAGTAGGTCACGTTCACCACAGCAAAATTTGTTAAACTACCACTGCCTGTATTTAGTATTTAACAATTATTTGTACATTTTTTATTCAGCTAATCTGTTCAGAATTTTAATTTTTACTCTCTAAAATTCCAATCAGTGTATT
This sequence comes from Eurosta solidaginis, assembly GCF_040869045.1. Taxonomy (NCBI): domain Eukaryota; kingdom Metazoa; phylum Arthropoda; class Insecta; order Diptera; family Tephritidae; genus Eurosta; species Eurosta solidaginis. The sequence continues at coordinate 150,634,554 of NC_090319.1, forward strand.
TTGTGTGCCTAAATTATGTTAAAAATTGTGTTAAAGTTTGTGGTGTGGTGGAAGTGACCTACTAGAATTTTGAGAAGCTCCGCTATTTTCCACTGAAGCTCACGCATGCAACATCTTCATTCTTCAAAAATCTTTGCCTATAGGCAATGTGCACTACGTGCATGGCTGCAAATGCAATACTACAAGGCAAATTCTAGTCTTCTGTTCTATTTACATTTAAAATTGTCTTTGTATTTATTGTTTTACTAGCTTTACCAGGCGCACGTTGTAACGCCCGAGATCGAATGGATGTTGCGTTATTTTTTCTGTTTAGTTTGTTAATAATTTAATTTATTGTTCTGTAAATTGAATTGAATTTTGTACGCATATTTGGTGAAATTTTCTGTTAAAACATTTTATTCTTTTATCTTATTGTATCTTATTTTATATTATTGTATTGCTTTTACCGCTGATGATTTTTGCTTTGATTACATTCCGAAGAAGCATGACTGATGAGCCAATTTTCAAAGTTGATATATGCGCAGGCATTCCTTTTGGTTCTAAGGAGTATAGAAATTCATTTGGATATTGACAATTTTATCTTCATCTGTAACTGTGTCGATCGCTTTATATTTCGTCACTTCACCAGAAAATTGATTTTGAAAGCGATAATTGATTTTGTTAACATGATCATTTTTGGGAGCTAAGATAGTTCTTTGGTATAGTCAAAAATCAAAAACATTTAAATTTAAAATTCTTAATTCTGAAATATGAAAAACTTCCGTCTTGATCGAAGGAACCCACAGCCAAAATTTGGTGATGATTGATGTATGGGAAACACGTTTTCATAGGGAACACACACACAGAATTTGATTTTTATATATATAGATAGATGTAGATAGACTGAGCTAACAAATTTTTTTATCGGCGGCAGATTACTAAACGTCCAAAAGGCATAACAGCCAAACTCAACAATGCAGTCAAAATTTAGGTGTTCAAATGACTTAAGTTTGTACGGCAGCCAAAGTTCTGAAAAATCCCATTTGTAGGGAAGCTGCCACGCCCCCTTTTCCCCATTCCACATTTTACTGGAGGTGTTAGGACTTAACGTCATATAGCTCCTTACCACTTTTCATTATCCTACCATTACTACATCAAGAGATATGCAGTATGATATATTCCATTTGTATGGGAGGTGCCACGCCCCGTTTTCCCAATCCCACATTTTCTTGGTGGTGTTAGGGTTTGACCTCATATAACTCCTTACTGAATTTCAATATTCTGTCATGTATACCTTCAAAGTTATGCAGTACCAAAGATACCATTTGTATGGGAGCTGCCCCGCCCCTTTTATATATCGAAATTATTTTTAGCCTAAAACCTTCCCGTTGATCGAAAGAATCTATAACCAAAACTTGGTGATGATTGAAGTGTGGGAAATACGTTTTCATAGCGAACATACACGCATACACAGAATTTGATTTTTATATTCTTATGGCTAAACCGATTTGGGATTGCAAAATCAACTAACCATCATCTCTCCTTCCTGTATCTTTCCTAACAATTTCATGGCAATCTTTCTATCCGTTCTCGAGTTATGGAGTGACAATCAAAATGTACACTTCTTTTTATATATATAGATTAGCGATTTTCAAAAATTTTAATGAGGGGTTCATAATAACAAAAATAAGGACTTTGCTTATTAAATGGGGTTACACATATTACCGACGCCTCTAACACCCCTCTCATTATTGTCCACCCCTGTTGAAACTGCAAGTTTCCTTGGACTCCCGTTAGAGGATATTGATGACAATTTGTGATCGGTCACACCTATTGGATGGGGCGAAGCAATTCTACAACAACAACAACAACTTTGCATATTAGTATTGAGCAGTTGCTAATGACTAGAATGATTAGTCTGTTTTTTCGTATTGGCAGTTTATAATGACAACAGTGAGCTGCTTGGTGAATTTGACGATTGCTATTGACAACCATGAGTAAATTATGTCTTAGCTATGAGTAATTATTCGTGTAAATTTTTAGCATTTTGGGCTTGCGGCCTAAGTTGTTTATAAATACAAAAGTGATCAGTTTGCTTTGTTTTAAAGCAAAGTAGATATACTTCTTAAGTGTATGAAATGTATGAGATGTAACATTGTACTGAAAGCGGAAGTTGTCATAACTTTCCCACACGTGGAACAAAATTTAGAAGCTTTTTGAGAACATATGTTATTAGTGATAATGATAACCTGAGGACTTATGTGGTTCTCAGCTGTCTATAAGCGTTGCTTACTTTTGATGGTGAAGAACTGAAAATCATTTTTTAAGCACATTTTGGAATAATTTAAGTGATTAAATTTTAAATTTTTATAAATATGAACAAAAACAATAAACCAAATGCTTACTTTAAATCATATATGTAATACTCCTATATTGCTAATACAAAATGCTCGCAATGAGTTTTGAATTCAAAATCAAAAAAAGACACCCTACAAAATGTTTGTGATTGTAGCAGCATAAGTGTGACAAGAAAAATTTAAATTTAGGTACATTCTATTATTGAATACAAAAACAAAACCATTCGAACAGCAATATATCAGCACTCTGATGTTTGTGAGTGTATCTAGCCTGACATAGCAATATAGGAGTATTACATATATGCTTTAGATGATCAAAACCTGATAATCCTTTTCCAATCAGCCTTCGAAATATTTTCTGCCTACCTTTTTGAACTAAATATTTTATACTTGTTGAAGTTATACATTTCAATAATTATTTGTTGTTTCCCATTTCTGCACTTTTTTTCAGTCATAAATTTCCAAAAATTACATATGTACATATATGTTCTCAAAAGCGGAAATATATGTATGTTTAAAGATTTGTTTGACATGTAACAGCGATACTGAAATATTTCTTGAGGATAAAGTCTCTTCCCAATAGCTTGTAACCAAATACGGATACAAGGATATCACACAAATAGCAGAGATGAAGAACGTGGAACTTGTGATAATAAGAAACTTCTCCGACATCCGTGGACCTAATGTCAACATCTCGCATCACAAAAACGATTAAAATGTGATTAAAAATAGCATATAAACATTATGAAACATGATTGGACTTCTGGAAGTGACTTCAATGTTAATCATGATTTACGATCTAACCCGGTAGTTCCCATAACTTTTTTTGTCTTGTATTTAGTTGGAAAGAAGCTGTTTTATAGATTTTGACCTCCTGAACACGAAAATGGTGTCCATTTTTTAATTCACTGTTACGCTTCTCCGGAAAATCTGGAAAACTAGCGTTACCATATGGTAATCCTGTGTCGTCTAGGGTACAGGTTTTTGATGAAAGAAAACACTATTTTGGACATGTTTTTTTAGATTGTATTTCACAAATAATAGACGTCTTTGAACATTTTTACTAAACCTTAAATAAGGAAAGAATAAGTTTGAAAAAATATAATAGAAAGACATTTTCAGAACTAAAATATAGGTGATTGAAATCATGGTATGGTATGGTAACTTTCAAAACACTTTACACAAATTCCTACTATGCATTTCATACATGCTGTTCGTCCCGTAGCTTTGCATTTTTCACCGAAACAACGGCTAAGATTCGATGGTACTACAATATGTAGGCTCTGTTCAAAATGGGGCATACGTTATCAGGGATTCCAGTACAATCATCTTCAGATCCTCTTCGCCAGATATGTTTCCGCCTACAGGAGGCTCGATATAAAGAGTGGTTGGTATATCTTGAATGTAATCAAGTATTTGTTGCGATGATAAACCTCTGAAAATCGTAGTATTTAAAAAATTCTGCAGATTATATCAGATAAATTTACAAAAAGGCACAGAAAAGCCATTGATACACGTAGAAAACTATACCCTAGCATAAAAAATTCCATGAAATACGAAGAAAAAACTTGTACCCTAACCGACCCACGGTTACCATATGGTTACGCCTTAAATAAAATGTAAAAAATAACTGGAAATTAAATAATTTCAGCAGAAAATTAACTTAAATATAATAATTTATTTCATTAGTTACAGACTTTTATAGTTTTTATTTAAATGTTCTTAAAAATTATTACTATAATTGCGTACTTACAGGCGTGCCGTATTGAAAAACGGGAACTTTCAGCTTTTCTTTTTCTCACTTAAATTTGACGTACGATAGCTTCACTATTCATTTGTCGATTTGTTGCGCAGTTTAGATTTAATTCGTGGAAATATAGCGACACCTTTGGCGTTACCATATGGTAATCGTGAGTTATTTCGGGCTAAGTATTTGATCGAATGTGATACAGAACTTAAAGTCATGTGCAGAGGATCACGTATGCTGGGAAATTTTCTTACTGCAGTTTGCGTTTCCAGCAGCTCAAGGCTTCCGGATGCTTTCATGCCATGACCAAAAAATTTTACCCAAAAGCTATCAATAATATACCAACATTTCATAAAGAATTCATTCTAAATCATTTAAAAATAATAATCAAATGTGATAAGACAAGCAGTCAAATGTTCCTCAAAAAAAAATAAAATACGACCTTCCAATGACATTAAAAATTATTCAAGAGTTTTCAAAAATATGATTCATAAGCTATTACTCATGAATAATCAGTTATAGGGTACTCTTTTCTCCTGACGATACGTTATTTTTCGAATATAAAATGTTTAAAATTGTAAAATTTTTGACCATTTGGGGGTATGGTATTTGGATATTCTTTGATCAAAAATATCAAAAATGCTACCTGGGTAAATATGGGTATGCATTTGTACTTATTTATAATCAGTGCTGCTCAAAATATTTTATATTGAAGTGCATATCACAATTGATATACAAAATTGTATGTACACTGGCATATTTTATCTTTTCAAAAATAAAAACTCAAATTTTAAAAGTACAAAAACTTTTGATTTCAGATTACAAAATGTCGTTTGACATTTGGCAATTAAATTTAATTCTCAAATATTAGCTATAGTTTATGTCAGAACATATTTAATATAAAAAATGTAACTATAAATATCAGTATGTTAATAAAAATCACAGATATGGGTACAAGCCATGAACAAATAAACAGATCTCGCATTAAAAAATGAGAGAGCAAACAAATCATAGTTAGCTGGGAAATAAATTTTATCGGCGTGACGTCACGCTTTTGACAACATGTTTCATTGCTAACGCAGTGTTCAGACTTTATTCCAATCGGAGTATTTTGCTCCGCTCATACCTCCTACTACATTTTTTATCTCAAAGGTTTATTTGGGTCGAGTTGAAAACGAAATAGTATCACTACCTGAATAGTATACTACAAATACGTAGGAAAAGCTGATTGTTTATAAGTGACGAATGGATGAAATGCCGTGAATTTATAGTTCGTGTCTTAAGACATGTTTGTTCACATTTTACTCACAGTTTTTGTACTTTTTTCGTACGGAATGATAATAGAAGGAGTAAAATGTAAGCAAAAAATGTGTCCTGAAGCGATCTGTAAATCCTGCCAAAATTCAACATATAGCACTTATTGAAGCTTTATATAAAAATGATGTACGTTGAGTCAGTAAGGTCAGCTAACCCTGTTTTGCGATAACAATTGGGAGCACCAAGCGAGGTCAAATCTTCCTCCAACTGTCTCTCCTAAGTCAGTAAAGATCTTCCCTTTCCTCTATTTACAAACTGCCGGAGCGTATTAATTCATCAGCACAACATGACCTATCTAGCGAAACATTCTGTTGTTATTCGCTGCACTATCGTCATATCTGCGAAAAGCTCATATAGCTCATCATTATACCTCCTTCGATACCCGCCGTCGACATCACGGATAGGATTGATTATAAATCTTCCGGAGAACCTTTCTCCCCAATACTCCAAGAGCCATCTCGTCTTCTCTCGATACCTTTCATAATTCCGGGCCATACATCAGGACAGGTATGGTGGGTGACTTGTAGAGCACGAATTTTGTTCGTCGAGAAAGGACTTTACTTTTCAATTGCCTAAAGAAGCACTTGTTTGCAGGAGTTATTCTCCATCCGATTTCTAGGCCGACATTGTTTTTGCTTTTAATGCTGCTTCCCAAATAGACGAAATCCTTCACGGTCTCGAATTTATATTCGTCAACAGTGTCGTGACTACAAGGCCACGATGACAGCAAGTACTTCGTCTTGTCCACATTTACTGCAAGACCCACTTTTTTTGCTTCTTTATTTTATACCAACTCTTCGCCTCCATGTTTGAACAGCCCGGCGGGTATCCCGTCATTACTTGGCAGCTTGTGATTTTTAGCCGTGATATTGCTATTCTCACTTCACCATTGTCGGATGTCGGAGCGCATTTTTCATCATCGGCGATCGGGGTATCGGGTTTGTCTTCCCCCACACTCTGTACGTCAGTTATTATGTCACCATTATCGTTCCTACAGAAATCTGCCCGGTTTTGAAAACGACTCCATGTGCACCTGATAAGGCAGATAACTTTTTTGTTGAGAAACATTTCATGGTAAAAACACAATCGAAAGATTTGCCAAGCCACCAAATCAATTTGATGCTAGTTGTTCGCCCGCTTTCAAAAAGGAAAAAAAAAATATACTCCGAAAATTAAATTTTTACTCCGGCGTAGTCGTTTACTCAGGTAACAGTTTTAAATAATTCGAACACTGGTAGCGAAATATGAGAGAAATGTAATAAAATGAAAAGCTTCAAAAACGCTACGTCACCAAACTTTTTTTCAAATTCGATTACAAGTACAACAATTCCGGAATGCGGGATCTTAGCTCATATTTTTTCTAACACAACAAGCTCACTCAGTACAGGTTGATATTTATTTCAATTGTTTCGAAGTAGCAAATGCAAGCCAAAACTACAGACATTTGTAATTTACTATCCCATTTCAAGTAATGAATTATATTAAAGATATTAAACAAGTGAAGGATAATCGCGCGAAACGGAATAGAGTCAACGCATGCAATAACTTCTTACACATACGAGTTGTTATTTATTGCCCTCTTTCATTCAACCTTATGGAATTCAGTCTTCCGTTCCAATACAAAGATTTTTTTTTTGCTTTCCTGATAAATTATGATTGGCGCTTTAAACGTTTTTGCGATTACCTTTTAAGTGATGTTAACAAGTCGGGAAAGTAAGTTACTCTACAATTACTACTAATGAAACTTTTGTCAGCAGATCTTAAACTTTAACGAGAAATTCAGTTAAACTATTCAAATATTAAACTTAAAACTTTGTTTTCAATGTCTAAAAGTGTTTTATCTGAATTTAATTTAATGCAGTTTTTATATTTTCGTGAAGGTTGAATTGAAAATCGGGTGGAAAAACATTCGAAAAAGCGCCTGCGAGGCAAATAAGTTTTCATGACAAAAATGTGAGCGACCACTCGTTGGACGTCAGCGATGATTCTGAAAGCGAAAACTAGTAAATCAATTAATTTCTGTGCACATATACATTGTTCATTTGGTGTGCTTTTAACAAATACATATATACACGGTCAAACTTCTCATGAATTAAACCGGCATTTTGACTGTTGGAAAGGCCCAAATTTTTACTGCATAAAACCAATTAAAGAATTTACCCTAGATAAAGACAGAACTAAGTTATTACAATTCTTGCTATACAACAAGAAAAATAGCCTCACTGCGCAAGTATTTTTTAGTGTTACACAGTGTAATATCTATTTTTTTAATATAACCGAATAGTTACACAAATTATTATAGTTTTTCATTTATTAAGATTTTTAAGAAGATATAGACAATAAAATATTTTTGGCCGCCTAAAACTTGAAAATCTACCTATGTGAGGTGGCCGCTATTTTAATTAATTGTTGTTTTAATAAATGATAGGGGTGGTTACATAATGCTACCCCTACTTTCAGTCAAGAAAAAAATTAATATCCCGAATTTAAATAAAATATCAACGAAATAATTATTTGTTGCATATGCATTTAGAATATAATGCTATTTCTTTGGTACATTTTTGTTTTAATTCTTTGGTCACATAAATATTTCTTTTAGATATATTATAAATTATACTAGCTGCAGAACTTAACCGCCCTGGAACAATATTCTATAAAAGCGATGACATTGATATCATCTTCCTGAACACTCGCGCCGTAAGTCCTGCTTACTCCAAACTGGAAAAAGAAGCGGAGGAGATGGGTTTGATTGTTAATGAGGACAAAACGAAGTACCTGACGTCATCGAGCAAAGAGTGAGCACATTTGCGCCTTGGAAACCACGCTACTGTTGGCAGCCTTAACTTCGAAATACTTCGTTTATTTGGGAAGCACCATTAACACAAGCAACAACATCAGCTATGAGATCCGCGAAGAATCAATCTTGCCAATAAATGCTACTATGGACTAGGCAATTGAAAAATAAAGCCCTCTCTCGGCAAACTAAAATCATGCTCTACAATTCACTTATCGTACCCGTCCTGTTTTATAGGACAGAAGCACGGGCTATGAGAACATCAGACGAAACGGCTCGGGGAGTGTTCGAGAGAGAGGTTCTAAAAAAAATTTACGGTCTACTACGCGTTGGAGATAACCGAAAAAGATTTGTGATGTACGAGCTTTACGCAGACATCAACATAGCCCAGCAAATTAAAACGCAGCGACTAGCGACTGTTGGCTAGGTCATGTTATGCGAATGAAAGATAGCGCTCCGGCTATGAAAGTATTTTTATCGGACCCCCTATGGAAGCAGAGGAAGAGGGTGGCCCCACTCCGCTGGAAGGACCAGGGGGAAAACCATTTAAATTCCCTTGATGTGACCAATTGGCGCCTGCATGCAGATCGAAGAAGCGACTGGCGCACCTTGTTGGACGGCCATAGCCGTTTAAACAGTTAAGCGCCAATTAAGTAAGTAAGCAATTCCAATATAACTGTGTGGCAGTGAAAAAACACTATTTATTATAAGTCTGGTAAGGGCACAAAACCTGCATATGCAGACTTTCAAAAATGAGCTTTTTCATAGGTTGATGTATAGCCAAATTCACTAAACCTGTGAATGTTTGGGAAAAATTTACAGCGACAAAACGTGCTTAATGCCTCGAAACGATATAGCCAAGTGTTTAGTACTTGGAAGTTTAAAAGTTCTGTTTTACATTTATTTACCTATTATATTGAGCTTATTGTAGCTGGCTGGCATATATGCCAACTTTATTTAGGATCGGTTTTATATATACCCTAAACCCTAAACTTGTTACATGTATATAAAAAAATTAGGGTACTAGCTACACAATGAGGCGAGAGTACTCGTTAGGGAAAGAAATGAAATGCAGAACAAACAGTTTCTGTTGAATACCCAGAAATCTGGGCATCTCAACGGACATCTGATTGATTAGGCTACACCTCCCAGGGGCTTAAGGGGTCATCTCAGTAAGCTTTATGAGGAAATACGGCACCTGAGAACATAGCCGTATGTAGAAAAAAACTACAAGCAGGTCCTCAGTGATATCCACAAACAGGCGTCGGACCTCTATATCAGGAATTGCCCGGGAAAAAAAAACCCAGAACTTGCAGAAGAGAAACGTATTCTCCGTAGGGAAACGCACGTCACTTTAACTCAACCTACCCCTCTCACTATGGTGCAACCCTGTTGAAACTGCAAGTTTCCTTGGACTCCCGTTAGAGGACATTGATGACAATTTGTGATCGGTCGCACTTATTGGATGGGGCGAAGCACTGCTACAACAACAAAACCCGGGTACTAATGAGAGGTTCAACTTACGTTGGTTTTCATAATTATTTAATTTCTTTGTCAAAGGTGCCACCCGATATGTGGGTCAGATACATATGTACGTGTGAAAAATTTTTTCTAGATTTTATTTTTATTAACTTGTAAATAAAAAATGTTTGAGAAAAACCAAATTCTAGCGAGATTTGTAACTGGTTTCTTAATTTTTATAAAACGAAAATAAACTTAAATATAAAAGACTAAAATTTTTTTACACTTCCTTTATATGAATGGAGCAAACACTTCCGAAAAGTGTGTGATATAATAGCTTCGTTTACGATGGTGAAAATTTGTACAAACGATTGTAAAGACTCTAAAAAATCTTTTTGTAAACATATTATTTTTTCGGGCTAAGTAACATATCAAATTCAAAACTCGCTATGTCTGTGAATACCGCTACGGTTTGACCCATTTTTAAAGAGGAAGTATTTAAAAATGTTGTATCTTCCTTTTATTTTCCTCTTTTGTGTTATTGTCTGGATGTTCTGATATATATCTGAAGTTTTAAGTTTTTTGCTCAATGCAAGTCCTCTTCCGTTCGAACCTATTAACTACACCGATCTGTTCACCCCTAGAAGACATTTCTGTGATATTTATTATACTCTCTTTGGTTTCTGAAATACGTTAAACATTTGAAGTCTCTAACTAGACGGGTTGCTAATTTAAATCCAATCGCGGAATTCCAAATTATGAACTTTCTAATTATTTCGAACGGATCGCTACCTTGTGAACTTTTCTGCTCTTTTGCTGCATTGTTTCGGTGGTCTGAACTATATTAGAAGCTGCATTTTTGTAGCTCAGTAGTAAGCCTCATAAATGTGAATAGCCAGATTTTCCCCTTTCCATTTTCTTAATACCTCTATCGGTGTGAAGTTTCTTCAAATGAGAGTCAAAAATCGGCAAAATTCCATCCGAAACGCACTATTGAAGAATGAATTTTCAATTATCTCGACCATTGTGGAACCTAGACACTTTGCCCCATCTAATGGAATATTTTTCTTAGTTTTACAATTTAATAGAATTCTAAGCTATGCCTGTAGCCTCTCTGGGAAGTTACCTAAAACCGACCGTAAGTATGACCTAGCGGAATATTTTTTCCTTTTGTTGCATTGTCACGGTGCACGGATCTAAGTGTAAACTGTCAAATGTCTAGCTGAATGAGAAGTTACTAAAAAAGCGATCGCAAGATTCCACATGCTCTGAAGGGGTTTTCCAAATATCTCTAAATATCTCGATCCCTTCATCATTTTGATAAATTTAAATAACACTTTAAGCTGTGTCCAATGTTTCAAGAGGCTAGCTCACCACGAAGATACTTAAAACTCGACCGCAAAGTTTCCAAATTCGGACGAGTTTTTAAAATATCTATAACGATCCCTGCGCCACCCAGCGACAGTTTTTTCCCCCATGCTACATTGTCTCCGGGTTCTGAAGTATGTTCAAATTTTCAAGCATCTAGGCCCATGGCAAGTAATTAAAAAATGGACTGTAAAATACTTTAATTTTGTATTGAAACATGCGAACAAGCATGAAATAGGCTAATATATTATTATTAAACGAATTAATAAAATATCACCGCTTAGAAACTAACGAATAATTTAGCAAGGTGTGAATCATGCTATTACCATTTTTTCCACTTTTATATATTTAGTACATTGCCACCCCAGATCTTTTCATTTTACAATATTATATAGCAGCTGCAAAGCAGATGAATTGTTTGTTTGAGTTTCGACTAAAGATATATAAATGAGGAACGCTATATGTTTTCATCTTTTCATTGTTGTTAATTTTTAATAATCGAACTGACCATTAACTTTTCTCTCATATCTACATATATAGAATTTCTGGTGGCAGCAAATTTTCAAACATGTAGGAAAGGTCAGTTTCACGAAACTATTGAGAGCATATCTGTTCTAATGTAAAATGATTAAAAAAGATGGGACTCAAAATTAAGTTTATTAGTTTATTACAAACAAAATTTTTAATACATATGTTTGTATTGTGCTCATCTTCAATGCAGCGTCAACTCGCCTACATGACACCAAACAAGTGAGCTACAAGCCCACCTGCTGTCGCTGATGAAGCGATCGGGTGGCGTGTAAAAACAGATGTTAAATAAATGGAAGTATGTCTCGCTTAATCCATTATTTTAAAAGGCAGCTTTGACAACTCAAAAGAAGCTTTTTGATAGGTTACATTATTCTAATTCTTGTCTGTCAGAATATTAATCGTTTACTTAATTGCGAAATAAATTACTCGATTGATTTTGGTGAACAGGTTGAAGTGGCAACCATGCTCCATCTCACACCTTGGTATGCAGCAATCGATTTTCAGCATTTACCACCCCTTTGCGCTTGTTGTATGTATCTTCAAATAAATTCAATTAGGGATTGCATTTTTTAATATGACACATGACTGACAGGTGTTTATATACTTTGAAAATATCATGTCTTAATGCTAAGCTATACCAACACTATTTTGTAGAAATAATAAGTACTCATTTTGCATGTTGCGCAAATAAATAGTCAGTGTCATAATAACCAACACCACCAATTTTTAACAAAAACTAAAAGGAGCACGACGCAAATTGAAAGATAAGCTTGGCCTGAAATTTCATTGGAGGTTATTGCGCCTTACATTTGTATTACTTATACATCTGCGTTTGCGACTAAAACAAATTTCATCGGCAATATTTAATGAAAAACAAGTAAGGAAGTCTAAGTTCGGGTGAAACCGAACATTACATACCCAGTTGTACACTTGAAATGCTGTCGTTGTTTGTTTTGTGTGGTTAATAGTGTTACAAGGCTGCGCAATAATACATTTACATATGGTTCTATTCTGAACTAATTTTCGTTTAAACGAAGAAAAAAAGATACAGAGGCTAACACCAATGATATTGAGCGGGTGATAATGCTGTTTTCCTTCAGATATGGGAATTTCCCTACTGTACAGAACAATAAACATAAACATATTACAAAAAAAAAAAAGGGCGGGGTTATTCACGAAATTTTCCAAGTTTTGCTAGAAATGGCTTATTACCTGCATCTACGCACTTTTACAAAATCTATCTATATATAAAATCAAATTATGTATGTATATAGGTATAGATCGAGTTGCGTCCTAAACGGATAGACCGATCACAACCAAATTTGCACATCCCACTAGAAACCTTCCAAGGATGGTCATAGGCTAAAAATAATATCGATATATAAAAGGGGCGTGGCACCTCCCATGCAAAATTAATATTTGGTACTACATAACTCTGAAGGTATTCATGCTATAATATTGAATTCCAGTAAGGAGTTATATGAGATCAATCCCTTACACCCCCAAGAAAATGTGGGGTGCGGAGAAGGGGCGTGGCACCTCCCATATAAATGAAATTTATCACACTGCATATCTCTCTATGTAGTAATGGTATGATAATGAAAATTGGTAAGGAGCTATATGAGGTTAAATCCTAACACCTCCAGTAAAATGTGGAATTGGGGGAAAGGAGGCGTGGCACCCTCCCTGCAAATGGGATTTTTCAGAACTATGGCTGCCGTACAAACTTAAGTTATTATAACAGCTAAAGTTCGACTACAGAGTTGTTTGGCTGTTATTCCTTTTGGATGGTTAGTAACCTTCCGCCGTTAGATTTTTTGTTAACTTCAGTCTAGCTACATCTTCTATCTGTATATATATATAAAATTAAAATTATGAATGTTTGTATGTAGGCATAAATCGGGTTGCGCCCTAAATTTGAATCACACACTAGAAACCTTCCAAAGATTGTCATAGGCTAAACATAACTTCAATATAAACAAGTAAGGAAGGCTTAGTTCGGGTGTAACCGAACATTACATACTCAGTTGAGAGCTATGGTGACAAAATAATGGAAAACAACCATGTAGCAAATGAACCTAGGGTAACTCTGGAATGTGTTTGTATGACATTTGCATCAAATGGAAGGTACCAAAGAGTATTTTAAGAGGGAGTGGACCATAGTTCCATAGGTGGACGCCATTTAGGGATATCGCCATAAAGGTGGACCAGGGTTGACTCTAAAATTTGTTTGTACGATATGGGTATCAAATCAAAGGTGTTAGTGAGTATTTTAAAAGGGCGTGGGCCTTAGTTCTATAGGTGGACGCCTTTTCGAGATATCGCCATAAAAGTGGACCAGGGGTGACTCTAGAATGCGTTTGTACAATATGGATATCAAATGTAAGGCGTTAATGAGTATTTTAAAAGGGATTGGGCCTTAGTTCTATTGGTGGACGCCTTTTCGAGATATCGCCATAAAGGTGGACCAGGGGTAACTCTAGAATGCGTTTGTACAATATGGGTATCAGACGAAAGGTGCTAATGAGTATTTTAAGAGAGAGTGGGCCTTAGTTCTATGGGTGGACGCCTTTTCGAGATATCGCCATAAATGTGGACCAGGGGTGACTCTAGACTTTGTTTGTACGATATGGGTATCAAATGAAAGGTGTTAATGAATATTTTAAAAGGGAGTGGGCCTTAGTTCTATAGGTGGTCGCCTTTTGGAGATATCGCCATAAAGGTGGATCAGGGGTGACTCTAGAATATGTTTGTACGATATGGGTATCAAATTAAAGGTGTTAATGAGTATTTAAAAAGGAGGGGGCCTTAGTTCTATAGGTTGACGCCTTTTCGAGATATCGCCACAAAGGTGGACCAGGGATGACTCTATAATGTGTTTGTACGATACGGGTATCAAATTAAAGGTATTAAAGAGGGGTTTAAAAGGGAGTGGTGGTAGTTGTATATGTGAAGGCGTTTTCGGGATATCGACCAAAATGTGGACCAGGGTGACCCAGAACATCATCTGTCGGGTACCGCTAATTTATTTATATATGTAATACCACGAACAGTATTCCTGCCAAGATTCCAAGGGCTTTTGATTTCGCCCTACAGAACTTTTTCATTTTCTTCTACTTAATATGGTAGATGTCACACCCATTTTACAAAGTTTTTTTCTAAAGTTATATTTTGCGTCAAGAAACCAATCCAATTACCATGTTTCATCCCTTTTTTCGTATTTGGTATAGAATGATGGCATTTTTTTCATTTTTCTTAATTTTCGATATCGAAAAAGTGGGCTTGGTCATATTAGGATTTCGGCCATTTTTTATACCAATATAAAGTGAGTTGAGATAAGTACGTGAACAGAGTTTAGTAAAGATATGTCGATTTTTGCTCAAGTTATCGTTTTTTTTTTTTTTTTATCGTGTTAACGGCCGAGCGGAAGGATAGACGGTCGACTGTGTATAAAAACTGGGCGTAGCTTCAACCGATTTCGCCCTTTTTCACAGAAACCAGTTTTTTTTTTTTTTTTTTTTAGTTATCGTGCTAGAACCTAAGCCCCTACAAAATTTCACAAGGATTGGTAAATTTTTGTTCGACTTATGGCATTAAAAGTATCCTAGACAAATTAAGTGAAAAAGGGCGGAGCCACGCCCATTCTGAAATTTTCTTTTATTTTTGTATTTTGTTGTACCATATCGTTACTGGAGTTGAATGTTGACATAATTTTCTTATATATTGTAATGATATATCATTTTTTGTTAAAATTTGATTCGTTCTCCGATTTTGCTAATTTTTATTAGGCATACATATAGTAATAGGAGTAACGTTCCTGCCAAATTTTATCATGATATCTTCAACGACTGCCAAATTACAGCTTGCAAAACTTTTAAATTACCGTCTTTTAAAAGTGGGCGTTACCACGCCCATTGTCCAAAATTTTTCTAATTTTCTATTCTGCGTCATAAGTTCAACTCACCTAACAAGTTTCACCGCTTTTTGGTAATGAATTATCGCACTTCTTTAGTTTTTCGAAATTTTCGATATGGAAAAAGTGGGCGATGTTATAGTCCGATATCGTTCATTTTAAATAGCGATGTGAGATTAGTGCTCAGGAACCTACATACCAAATTTCATCAAGATACCTCAAAATTTACTCAAGTTATCGTATTAACGGACGGACGGACGGACATGACTCAATCAAATTTTTTTTCGATCCTGATTATTTTGATATATGGAAGTCTATATCTATCTCGCTTCCTTTATATATGTACAACCAACCGTTATCCAATCAAACTTAATATACTCTGTGAGCTCTGCTCAACTGCGTATAAAAAGGGGGTTGCACCTACAATAAAAATGGAATGTTTGATACAGCATAACTCTGGAAGTATTGATGCAAGAACATTGAAATCCAGTAAAAAGTTAAATTGGATCAATCCCTAACACCACTAAGAAAATAAGGAGTGAGTAAGAAGGGGCGTGGCACCTGCCATACAAATGGAATAATGACAAGTAAGGAAGGTTAAGTTTGGGTGTAACCGAACATTACATACTCAGTTGAGAGCCATGGTGACAACATAAGGCAAAATAACCATGTAGGAAAATGAACCGAGGGAAACCCTGGAATGTGTTTGTATGACATGTGTATCAAATGAAAGGCATTAAAGAGTATTTTATGAGGGAGTGGGCCATAGTTCTATAGGTGGACGCCATTTAGGGATATAGCCATAAAGGTGGATCAGGGTTGACTCTAGAATGCGTTTATAAGATGTGGGTATCAAATGAAAGGTGTTAATGAGTATTTTAAAAGGGAGTAATCCTTAGTTCCATAGGTGGATGCCGTTTAGAAATATCGCCATAAAGGTGGACCAGGGGTGACTCTAGAATGCGTTTGTACGATATGGGTATCAAATGAAAGGTGTTAATGAGTATTTTAAAAGGGAGTAATCCTTAGTTCCATAGGTGGACGCCGTTTCGAGATATCGCCATAAAGGTGGGCCAGGGGTGACTCTAGAATTCTTTTGTGCAATATGGGTATCAAACGAAAGGAGTTCATGAGTATTTTAAAAGGGAGTGGGCCTTAGTTCTATAGGTGGACGCCTTTTCGAGGTATCGCAATAAAGGTGGACCAGGGGTGACTCTAGACTTTGTTTGTCCGATATGGGTATCAAATGAAAGGTGTTAATGAGTATTTTTAAAAGGGAGTGGGCCTTCGTTCTATAGGTGTTCGCCTTTTCGAGATATCGCCATAAAGGTGGACCAGGGGTGACCCTAGAATTTGTTTGTACAATATGGGTATCAAAAGAAAGGTGTTAATGAGTATTTTAAAAGGGAGTAATCATTAGTTCCATAGGTGGACGCCGTTTCGAGATATCGCCATAAAGGTGGAGCAGGGGTGACCCTAGAATTTGTTTGTACAATATGGTTATCAAAAGAAAGGTGTTAATGAGTATTTTAAAAGGGAGTAATCCTTAGTTCCATAGGTGGACGCCGTTTCGAGATATCGCCATAAATGTGGACCAGGGGTGACCCTAGAATTTGTTTGTACAATATGGGTATCAAAAAGGTGTTAATGAGTATTTTAAAAGGGAGTAATCCTTAGTTCCATAGGTGGTCGCCGTTTCGAGATATCGCCATAAAGGTGGAGCAGGGGTGACCCTAGAATTTGTTTGTACAATATGGTCATCAAAAGAAAGGTGTTAATGAGTATTTTAAAAGGGAGTAATCCTTAGTTCCATAGGTGGACGCCGTTTCGAGATATCGCCATAAATGTGGACCAGGGGTGACCCTAGAATTTATTTGTACAATATGGGTATCAAAAAGGTGTTAGTGAGTATTTTAAAAGGGAGTAATCCTTAGTTCCATAGGTGGACGCCGTTTCGAGATATCGCCATAAAGGTGGACCAGGGGTGGCCCTAGAATTTGTTTGTACAATATGGTTATCAAAAGAAAGGTCTTAATGAGTATTTTAAAGGGAGTAATCCTTAGTTCCATAGGTGGACGCAGTTTCGAGATATCGCCATAAATGTGGACCAGGGGTGACCCTAGAATTTGTTTGTACAATATGGGTATCAAAAAGGTGTTTGTGAGTATTTTAAAAGGGAGTAATCCTTAGTTCCATAGGTGGACGCCGTTTCGAGATATCGCCATAAAGGTGGACCAGGGGTGACCCTAGAATTTGTTTGTACAATATGGGTATCAAAAAGGTGTTAATGAGTATTTTAAAAGGGAGTAATCCTTAGTTCCATAGGTGGACGCCTTTTCGAGATATCGCCATAAAGGTGGACCAGGGGTGACTCTAGAATGAGTTTGTACGATATGGGTATCAAATTAAAGGTATTAATGAGAGTTTTAAAAGGGAGTGGTGGTAGTTGTATATGTGAAGGCGTTTTCCAGATATCGACCAAAATGTGGACCAGGGTGACCCAGAACATCATCTGTTGGATACCGCTAATTTATTTATATATGTAGTACCTGCCAAGATTTTAAGGGTTTTTTATTTCGCCCTGCAGAACTTTTTCATTTTCTTCTACTTAATATGGTAGGTGTCACAACCATTTTATAAAGTTTTTTCTAAATTTATATTTCGCGTCAATAAAACAATCCAATTACCATGTTTCATCCCTTTTTTCGTATTTGGTATAGAATTATGGCATTTTTTTCATTTTGCGTAATTTTCGAAATCGAAAAAGTGGGCGTGGTCACAGTCGGATTTCGGTAATTTTTTATACCAATACAAAGTGTGTTCAGATAATTATGTGAACTGATATATCGATTTTTGCTCAAGTTATCGTTTTAACGGCCATGCGGAAGGACAGACGGACGACTGTGTATAAAAACTGGGCGTGGCATCAACCGATTTCGCCCATTTTCACAGAAAACAGTTAGCGTCATAGAATATATGCACCTAAGAAATTTCACAAGGATTGGTAAATTTTTGTTCGACTTATGGCGTTAAAAGTATCCTAGACAAATTAAATGAAAAAGGGCGGAGCCACGCCCATTTTGAAATTTTCTTTTATTTTTGTATTTTGTTGCACCATATCATTATTGGAGTTAAATGTTGACATAATTTACTTATATACTGTAAAGATATTAAATTTTTTGTTAAAATTTTACTTAAAAAAAAAATTTTTTTTTAAAAGTGGCAGTGGTTCTTCTCCGATTTTGCTAATTTTTATTAAGCGTACATATAATAATAGCAGTAACGTTCCTGCCAAATTTCATCATGATATCTGCAACGACTGCCAAATTACAGCTTGCAAAAATTTTAAATTACCTTCTTTTAAAAGTGGGCGGAGCCACGCCAATTGTCCAAAATTTTACTAATTTTCTATTCTGCGTCATAAGTTCAACTCATCTACCAAGTTTCGTCGCTTTATCTGTATTTTGTAATGAATTATCGCACTTTTCCGGTTTTTCGAAATTTTCGATATCGAAAAAGTGGGCGTGGTTATAGTCCGATATCGTTCATTTTAAATAGCGATGTGAGATTAGTTCTCAGGAACCTACATACCAAATTTCATCAAGATACCTCAAAATTTACTCAAGTTATCGTGTTAACGGACGGACGGACGGACGGACGGACATGACTCAATCGAATTTTTTTTCGATCCTGATTATTTTGATATATGGAAGTCTATATCTTTCTCGATTCCTTTATATATGTACAACCAACCGTTATCCAATCAAACTTAATATACTCTGTGAGCTCTGCTCAACTGAGTATAAAAATTGGTAAGGAGCTATATGACGTTAAGTCCTAACAGCACCAGTAATATATAGAATTAAAAAAAAACAAGACAAATGGGACTTTCACATTTATGGCTGCCTTAAAAACTTTGGTTATTTCAACACGTAAACATTGATTGCAGAGTTGTGTTTGGCTGTTATTCCTTTAGTATTATTTTATGTTATCTTTAGGGTTGGTATTTTTGGATACGCCTGGAGGAACCGGAAAAAAACAAAGACAACATGCCCCTTGGACCAATCGCATCATCGACAAAAGTACCATGTTACAACTTATCCAAACATATTGGGGGTATACTCAAAAGTATAGTTTCTGGCGAATATAATATTAAAAATTCATTCCAATTAAAAGACAAACTTAAAAATATCCATATAGAAGATGACGAAATCCTCATATCATTTGACGTAGTTTCACTGTTCACAAACATCCCGATACACTTTGCAATACATACAATAATGAAAAAGTGGTCAGAGTTGGAAAAACATACAAAAATTACAAGGAAACAATTTCAAAATATACTCGAATTTTGTCTGAGAGAAAACAATTACTTCATGTACAACTCAACAATATAT
Source organism: Eurosta solidaginis (assembly GCF_040869045.1). Taxonomy (NCBI): domain Eukaryota; kingdom Metazoa; phylum Arthropoda; class Insecta; order Diptera; family Tephritidae; genus Eurosta; species Eurosta solidaginis. The sequence continues at coordinate 150,654,418 of NC_090319.1, forward strand.
CAACAAATATATGGCATTCCCATGGGTAATCCACTATCTCCCACCATAGCCGACATAGTACTGGACAAAATACTTGACGACAGCATAGCTCAACTTAACGCAAATAACATATATATGAAATACATAAATAAGTATGTAAATGATATATTCGCTATTATAAAGAGAAAGGACGTGGAAGAAATTTTAAGAGTATTGAACGCACAGCATAATAGTTTAAAATTCCCAGTAGAAAAAGAGCAAGAAAGTAAAATAGCCTTCCTAGATTTACAAATAATTAAAAATAATAAAAAACTATTAACGAATTGGTACGCAAAAACCATTGCATCAGGAAGAATAATTAACTACCATTCGAACCATCCGTACAATCAAAAACTAAATACAGCGACAAGCCTTATTAGAAAAGCCATAACGCTTACCGACATCGAGTTCATGACAGAAACCCAAAACATTATAAAAAGTATTTTATTTAAAAGCAGCTATCCCCAGAAGCTCATTGACAGGCTTATAGGAAATACAAAGGAAAAAATACGCAAAGAGGAAAAGGAAACATCTAATTGTGAAAGGGAAAAAAACCAAAAATTATCGGAAGTAACATTTATACCGGGCTTAACGGATAGCAAAATACTCCAAAAAACCATAAAATCTCAAAATATAATTTACGCCCACAGACCTAACAACACCATACCACATATTTTTAACAAAACAAAGGACAAAGTGGAAAAAGAGCAACAAAATAACGTAGTGTACCAAATAAAGTGCAACGGCAAAGATGAGGAAAAATGCGATCAGTACTATGGGGGCACAACAAAGCGACAACTGGGTATACGGCTAAACGAACACAGAGCAGATGCAAAAAACAAGAAAATGACCACAGCTCTCGCGCAACATTTGACTAAGAGTAACCATATAGCGGACTTTGACCATGCACAAATATTAGATAAAGCAAGAGAAAAGACAAGACTAATTTTAGAGAGCTTAAGAATACAGCAAAAGATAAACAATGTAATGAACTTCAAGGAAGATATAAACAACATAAGTAATGTCTATACTGCGGTTGTGCAAAAAGAAAATAAAACAAGTAAATGTCAACATTAAGGTACCTACATATATATACATATGTATTCTGTACACAGTGTAAAAAAATGTGATAATATTTATGTAAATTAATCAATGTAAGCAATAATTTCATGTTTGTTGTTAAAAAATTTTAAACTATTAAAATATTTCAATAAATAGCTTCCTGAGGATGACGCATGAAGCGTTGAAGCGCGTTGAAGCAAATCAAACAAAAACAAATTTTGCTTATTTAGACGACCAATAAGCTCAACCCAGCAAACCATAAGATTTAAAATTGGTCCAAACAAACTCTTTAAAAAACATTTCTGTTTAATTTGATATTAATTGATGTAAGAGCAAAAAGAGAAATCACTATGGCAGGTGCTTTCTCAGGTACCGCGGATACCCTTTGTGTTGTGGGCGTACAGCTGTCTGCAAACATCTGATACACCGATATGCAACATAAGCAAAGGGTCAGGCCAAATTGAGTGTGTGCGATGTGTGTCGCTGCAAGTTTTAGACCGAACCCTTAAGAACTTAAGGTGTAATGATCATCCCAAAGGTAGTGCTTTCCTGTTACTTGCTGGAACAGCCGTAGTTGAAGTAAATATGTGCTATTTCGTATATAACTAGACGGCTTTACGTACAAAATTTTCTCTCTTTAGAAGTATGAGAGGCTTTGAGAAAAGGCATTTTAGGAACCTTTAAATGAGGATGTTAATATCACTAGAACCAAGACAAGTTATCACTCTATTAACACAGTCGTGGAAGAGTCCCAAGCTGTGCATATCCGATTGAGTTTATTAGCTCTTTTGAGCCATCAGAAATTTATCCTCATCGATTGATCTTTTATAAAGGGCCCATAATATCGTAATATTTATACTTCGTTATTTCGATTCTCCACGCTTATGTTGTGGGACGAGGCTTTTCATCACAAAACTTTTACGAATGTCATTGAAGCAATGAATTTTATCGGAAATTTTCGAAAACAAAAAAGTTTAAAACCAAGGATTCCATTGATACCGATAGATTTGTCTTCTCAATTTTAAATGCCTCAAATTTCCTATCCCTATCAATGAAGCTAAAGGACGATCATTAGCTGCGAATCAAGGGATTGATGAGCGCAATACAAACCTTTATAGCTTCAGAGCTTCTGCAACTCAATTGTCAACCTCACCTACGCGAGGGGAATCCTGTTACAAATATGATTATATCATACGACAACAGTCATTAGCTGTATCAGAAGGCAATCTTACCAACTCATGTTTTACCCATGGCCAGTTACGCGCAGCCTGCATATTTTTATAGAAACGTGGGGTAAAACCCACGAGCATAAGCTAGTCTTTTATATAAAAGAAGGCGATTTAACCGATTTAGTCCATTTTTACTGAAGATATTTCCTGTTAAAAGGCATATATGGGCGCCAAATTTTTCGCTGGGTTCTGGCTCCAGAAACGTTGGGAAATGTATTGTAAAAAAGGGGCAGTGCCACGCCCATTTTTCAAGATTTTAATTTTTTCCCATTTCTTGTTATAATGGCACAAACCACGATTGGTACAAAATTATTTTTCGCTAAGATTTAACTTATTATTTTTGCGTACGACCCTTTTTAAAGTCATTTATATAAAAGTGGGCGTAAATAAGTTAAAATAATGAAAAAATGAAATAAAATAAGAAAAATTGTAAAAAAATAAGGTAAAATAATGAAAAATTAAATAAAATAAGAAAAATTGTAAAAAAATAAGTTAAAATAATGAAAAATAAAATCAAATAAGAAAAATTGTAAAAAATAAGGTGAAAGAATGAAAAATGAAATAAAATAAGAAAAATTGCAAAAAATAAGATAAAATAATGAAAAATGAAATAAAATAAGAAAAATTGTAATCAAATAAGATAAAATAATTAATAATGAAATAAAATAAGAAAAATTGTAGTCAAATAAGATAAAATATTGAAAAATGAAATAAAATAAGAAAAATTGTAATCAAATAAGATAAAATAATGAAAAATTAAATAAAATAAGAAAAATTGTAAAAAAATAAGATAAAAGAAAGAAAAATGAAATAAAAAAAGAAAGATTGTAAAAAATAAGTTAAAATAATGAAAAATAAAATCAAATAAGAAAAATTGTAAAAAATAAGGTAAAATAATGAAGAATGAAATAAAGTAAGAAAAATTGTAATCAAATAAGATAAAATTATGAAAAATGAAATAAAATAAGAAAAATTGTAAAAAAAATAAGATAAAATAATGAAAAATTAAATAAAATAAGAAAAAGTGTAATCAAATAAGATAAAATAATGAAAAATGAAATAAAATAAGAAAAATTGTAATCAAATAAAATAGAATAATGAAAAATGAAATAAAATAAGAAAAATTGTAAAAAAATAAGATAAAATAATGAAAATAAAATAAAACAGAATAATGAAAAATGAAATAAAATAAGTAAAATTGTAAAAAAAACAAGGTAAAATAATGAAAAAATGAAATAAAATAAGAAAAATTGTAATCAAATAAGATAAAATAATGAAAAATGAAATAAAATAAGAAAAATTGTAAAAAAATAAGATAAAAGAAAGAAAAGTGAAATAAAATAAGAAAGATTGTAAAAAAATAAGTTAAAATAATGAAAAATAAAATCAAATAAGAAAAATTGTAAAAAAATAAGGTAAAATAATGAAGAATGAAATAAAATAAGAAAAATTGTAATCAAATAAGATAAAATAATGAAAAATTAAATAAAATAAGAAAAATTGTAAAAAAAAGAAAAATAATTAAAAATGAAATAAAATAAGAAAATTTGTAAAAAAGTAAGTTAAAATAATGAAAAATAAAATCAAATAAGAAAAATTGTAAAAAAAATAAGGTAAAATAATGAAAAATTAAATAAAATAAGAAAAATTGTAAAAAAATAAGTTAAAATAATGAAAAATAAAATCAAATAAGAAAAATTGTAAAAAATAAGGTAAAATAATGAAAAATGAAATAAAATAAGAAAAATTGTAATCAAATAAAATAGAATAATGAAAAATGAAAAAAAATAAGAAAAATTGCAAAAAATAAGATAAAATAATGAAAAATGAAATAAAATAAGAAAAATTGTAATCAAATAAGATAAAATAATTAATAATGAAATAAAATAAGAAAAATTGTAATCAAATAAGATAAAATAATAAAAAATGAAATAAAATAAGAAAAATTATAATCAAATAAGATAAAACAATGAAAAATGAAATAAAATAAGAAAAATTGTAAAAAAGTAAGTTAAAATAATGAAAAATAAAATCAAATAAGAAAAATTGTATAAAAATTAAGATAAAATAATGAAAATAAAATAAAATAAGAAAAATTGTAATCAAATAAGATAAAATAATGAAAAATTAAATAAAATAAGTAATATTATAATCAAATAAGATAAAATAATGAAAAATGAAATAAAATATGAAAAATTGTAAAAAAATAAGGTAAAATAATGAAAAATGAAATAAAATAAGAAAATTGTAAAAAAATAAGATAAAAGAATGAAAATGAAATAAAATAAGAAAAATTGTAATCAAATAAGATAAAATAATGAAAAATTTAATAAAATAAGAAAAATTGTCAAAAATAAGATAAAATAATGAAAAATGAAATAAAATAAGAAAAATTGTAATCAAATAAGATAAAATAATGAAAAATGAAATAAAATACGAAAAATTGTAATCAAATAAAATAGAATAATGAAAAATGAAATAAAAAAAAGGAAAATTGCAAAAAATAAGAAAAAATAATGAAAAATTTCAAAATAATGAAAAATGAAATAAAATAAGAAAAATTGTAATCAAATAAGATAAAACAATGAAAAATGAAATAAAATAAGAAAAATAAAATCAAATAAGAAAAATTGTAAAAAAATAAGATAAAATAATGAAAATAAAATAAAATAAGAAAAATTGTAATCAAATAAGATAAAATAATGAAAAATTAAATAAAATAAGTAATATTATAATCAAATAAGATAAAATAATGAAAAATGAAATAAAATAAGAAAAATTGTAAAAAAATAAGGTAAAATAATGAAAAATGAAATAAAATAAGAAAAATTGTAAAAAAATAAGATAAAAGAATGAAAATGAAATAAAATAAGAAAAATTGTAATCAAATAAGATAAAATAATGAAAAATGAAATAAAATAAGAAAAATTGTAAAAAACTAAGATAAAAGAATGAAAATGAAATAAAATAAGAAAAATTGTAATCAAATAAGATAAAATAATGAAAAATTAAATAAAATAAGAAAAATTGTAATCAAATAAGATAAAATAATGAATAATGAAATAAAATAAGAAAAATTGTAATCAAATAAAATAGAATAATGAAAAATGAAATAAAATAAGAAAAATTGTAAAAAATAAGATAAAAGAATGAAAATGAAATAAAATAAGAAAAATTGTAATCAAATAAGATAAAATAATGAAAAATTAAATAAAATAAGAAAAATTGTAAAAAAAAAGAAAAATAATTAAAAATGAAATAAAATAAGAAAAATTGTAAAAAAAGTAAGTTAAAATAATGAAAAATAAAATCAAATAAGAAAAAATTGTAAAAAAATAAGGTAAAATAATGAAAAATTAAATAAAATAAGAAAAATTGTAATCAAATAAGATAGAATAAGGAAAATTGGAATAAAATAAGAAAAATTGTAATCAAATAAGTTAAAATAATGAAAAATGAAATAAAATAAGAAAAATTGTAAAAAAATAAGGTAAAATAATGAAAAATGAAATAAAATAAGAAAAATTGTAAAAAAATAAGTTAAAATAATGAAAAATAAAATCAAATAAGAAAAATTGTAAAAAATAAGGTAAAATAATGAAAAATGAAATAAAATAAGAAAAATTGTAACCAAATAAAATAGAATAATGAAAAATGAAATAAAATAAGATAAAATAATGAAAAGTGAAATAAAATAAGAAAAATTGTAATCAAATAAGATAAAATAATTAATAATGAAATAAAATAAGAAAAATTGTAATCAAATAAGATAAAATAATGAAAAATGAAATAAAATAAGAAAAATTGAAATCAAATAAGATAAAACAATGAAAAATGGAATAAAATAAGAAAAATTGTAAAAAATAAGATAAAAGAAAGAAAAGTGAAATCAAATAAGAAAGATTGTAAAAAAATAAGTTAAAATAATGAAAAATAAAATCAAATAAGAAAAATTGTAAAAAAATAAGGTAAAATAATGAAATAAAATAAGAGAAATTGTAATCAAATAAGATAAAATAATGAAAAATGAAATAAAATAAGAAAAATTGTAAAAAAAATAAGATAAAATAATGAAAAATGAAATAAAATAAGAAAAATTGTAATCAAGAAAAATGAAATAAAATAAGAAAAATTGTAAAAAAATAAGATAAAATAATGAAAATAAAATAAAATAAGAAAAATTGTAATCAATTAAGATAAAATAATGAAAAATTTAATAAAATAAGTAATATTATAATCAAATAAGATAAAATAATGAAAAATGAAATAAAATAAGAAAAATTGTAAAAAAATAAGGTAAAATAATGAAAAATGAAATAAAATAAGAAAAATTGTAAAAAAATAGGATAAAAGAATGAAAATGAAATAAAATAAGAAAAATTGTAATCAAATAAGATAAAATAATGAAAAATTAAATAAAATTAGAAAAATTGTAAAAAAATAAGATAAAATAATGAAAAATGAAATAAAATAAGAAAAATTGTAATCAAATAAGATAAAATAATGAAAAATGAAATAAAATACGAAAAATTGTAATCAAATAAAATAGAATAATGAAAAATGAAATAAAATAAGAAAAATTGTAAAAAAATAAGATAAAATAATGAAAATAAAATAAAATAAGAAAAATTGTAATCAAATAAGATAAAATAATGAAAAATGAAATAAAATACGAAAAATTGTAATCAAATAAAATAGAATAATGAAAAATGAAATAAAATAAGAAAAATTTCAAAAAATAAGAAAAAATAATGAAAAATGAAATAAAATTAGAAAAATGTAATCAAATAAGATAAAATAATGAATAATGAAATAAAATAAGAAAAATTGTAATCAAATAAGATAAAATAATGAAAAATGAAATAAAATAAGAAAAATTGTAAAAAAATAAGACAAAAGAAATAAAAATGAAATAAAATAAGAAAGATTTGAAAAAAATAAGTTAAAATAATGAAAAATGAAATATAATAAGAAAAATTGTAATCAAATAAGATAGAATAATGAAAAATGAAACAAAATAAGAAAAATAGTAAAAAAAATAAGATAAAATAATGAAAAATGAAATAAAATAAGAAAAATTGTAATCAAATAAGATAAAATAATGAAAAATGAAATAAAATAAGAAAAATTGTAATCAAATAAGATAAAATAATGAAAAATGAAACAAAATAAGAAAAATTGTAAGAAAATAAGATAAAATAATGAAAAATGAAATAAAATAATAAAAATTGTAATCAAATAAAATAGAATAATGAAAAATAAAATAAAATAAGAAAAATTGTAAAAAGAATAAGTTAAAATGATGAAAAATAAAATCAAATAAGAAAAATTGTAAAAAAAATAAGATAAAATAATGAAAAATGAAATAAAAAAGAAAAATTGTAATCAAATAAAATAAAATAATGAAAAATGAAATAAATAAGAAAAAATCATAATCAAATAAGATAAAATAATGAAAAATGAAATAAAATAAGAAAAATTGTAAAAAAATAAAATAAAATAATGAAAAATGTAATAAAATAAGAAAAATTGTAATCAAATACGATAAAATAATGAAAAATTAAATAAAATAAGAAAAATTGTTAAAAATAAGATAAAATAATGAAAAATGAAATAAAATAAGAAAAATTGTAATCAAATAAGATAGAATAAGAAAAAACGAAATAAAATAAGAAAAATTGTAATCAAATAAGTTAAAAGAATGAAAAATGAAATAAAATAAGAAAAATTGTAAAAAAAAATAAGGTAAAATAATGAAGAATGAAATAAAATAAGAAAAACTGTAATCAAATAAGATAAAATAATGAAAAATGAAATAAAATAAGAAAAATTGTATAAAAATAAGATAAAATAATAAAAAATGAAATAAAATTAAGAAAAATTGTAATCAAATAAGATAAAATAATGAAAAATGAAATAAAATAAGAAAAATTGTCATCAAATAAAATAGGATAATGAAAAATGAAATAAAATAAGAAAAATTGTAAAAAAATAAGATAAAATAATGAAAATGAAATAAAATAAGAAAAATTGTAATCAAATAAGATAAAATAATGAAAAATTAAATAAAATAAGTAATATTATAATCAAATAAGATAAAATAATGAAAAATGAAATAAAATAAGAAAAATTGTAAAAAAATTAGGTAAAGTAATGAAAAATGAAATAAAATAAGAAAAATTGTAAAAAAATAAGATAAAAGAATGCAAATGAAATAAAATAAGAAAAATTGTAATCAAATAAGATAAAATAATGAAAAATTAAATAAAATAAGAAAATTGTAAAAAAATAAGATAAAATAATGAAAAATGAAATAAAATAAGAAAAATTGTAATCAAATAAGATAAAATAATGAAAAATGAAATAAAATAAGAAAAATTGTAATCAAATAAGATAAAATAATGAAAAATGAAACAAAATAAGAAAAATTGTAATAAAATAAGATAAAATAATGAAAAATGAAATAAAATAATAAAAATTGTAATCAAATAAGATAGAATAATGAAAAATAAAATAAAATAAGAAAAATTGTAAAAAAATAAGTTAAAATGATGAAAAATAAAATCAAATAAGAAAAATTGTAAAAAAAATAAGATAAAATAATGAAAAATGAAATAAAAAAGAAAAATTGTAATCAAATAAAATAAAATAATGAAAAATCAAATAAATAAGAAAAAATTATAATCAAATAAGATAAAATAATGAAAAATGAAATAAAATAAGAAAAATTGTAAAAAAATAAAGTAAAATAATGAAAAATGAAACAAAATAAGAAAATTTGTAATAAAATAAGATAAAATAATGAAAAATTAAATAAAATAATAAAAATTGTAATCAAATAAGATAGAATAATGAAAAATAAAATAAAACAAGAAAAATTGTAAAAAAATAAGTTAAAATGATGAAAAATAAAATCAAATAAGAAAAATTGTAAAAAAATAAGGTAAAATAATGAAAAAATGAAATAAAATAAGAAAAATTGTAATCAAATAAGATAGAATAAGGAAAAATGAAATAAAATAAGAAAAATTGTAATCAAATAAGTTAAAATAATGAAAAATGAAATAACATAAGAAAAATTGTAAAAAAATAAGGTAAAATAATGAAAAATGAAATAAAATAAGAAAAAATTGTAAAAAAATAAGTTAAAATAATGAAAAATAAAATCAAATAAGAAAAATTGTAAAAAATAAGGTAAAATAATGAAAATAAAATAAAATAAGAAAAATTGTAATCAAATAAGATAAAATAATGAAAAATGAAATAAAATAAGAAAAATTGTAATAAAATAAGATAAAATAATGAAAAATGAAATAAAATAATAAAAATTGTAATCAAATAAGATAGAATAATGAAAAATAAAATAAAATAAGAAAAATTGTAAAAAAATAAGTTAAAATGATGAAAAATAAAATCAAATAAGAAAAATTGTAAAAAACTAAGATAAAATAATGAAAAATGAAATAAAAAAGAAAAATTGTAATCAAATAAAATAAAATAATGAAAAATGAAATAAATAAGAAAAATTATAATCAAATAAGATAAAATAATGAAAAAATGAAATAAAATAAGAAAAATTGTAAAAAATAAGGTAAAATAATGAAAAATGAAATAAAATAAGAAAAATTGTAAAAAAATAAGATAAAAGAATAAAAATGAAATAAAATAAGAAAAATTGTAATCAAATAAGATAAAATAATGAAAAATTAAATAAAATAAGAAAAATTGAACAAAAATAAGATAAAATAATGAAAAATAAAATAAAGTAAGAAAAATTGTAATCAAATAAGATAAAATAATGAAAAATGAAATAAAATAAGAAAAATTGTAATCAAATAAAATAGAATAATGAAAAATGAAATCAAATAAGAAAAATATCAAAAAATAAGATAAAAATAATGAAAAATGAAATAAAATAAGAAAAAATTGTAATCAAATAAGATAAAATAATGAATAATGCGATAAAATAAGAAAAATTGTAATCAAAAAAGTTAAAATAATAAAAAATGAAAATAAAATAAGAAAAATTGTAAAAAAATAAGATAAAAGAAATAAAAATGAAATAAAATAAGAAAGATTGTAAAAAAATAAGTTAAAATAATGAAAAATGAAATATAATAAGAAAAATTGTAATCAAATAAGATAGAATAATGAAAAATGAAACAAAATAAGAAAAATAGTAAAAAAAATAAGATGAAATAATGAAAAATGAAATAAAATAAGAAAAATTGTAATCAAATAAGATAAAATAATGAAAAATGAAATAAAATAAGAAAAATTGTAATCAAATAAGATAAATTAATGAAAAAATGAAACAAAATAAGAAAAATTGTAATAAAATAAGATAAAATAATGAAAAATTAAATAAAATAATAAAAATTGTAATCAAATAAGATAGAATAATGAAAAATAAAATAAGAAAAATTGTAAAAAAATAAGTTAAATTGATGAAAAATAAAATCAAATAAGAAAAATTGTAAAAAAATAATATAAAATAAAAAAAAATGAAATAAAAAAGAAAAATTGTAATCAAATAAAATAAAATAATGAAAAATGAAATAAATAAGAAAAATTATAATCAAATAAGATAAAATAATGAAAAAATGAAATAAAATAAGAAAAAATATAAAAAAATAAGATAAAATAATGAAAAATGTAATAAAATAAGAAAAATTGTAATCAAATACGATAAAATAATGAAAAATCAAATAAAATAAGTAAAATTGTCAAAAATAAGATAAAATAATGAAAAATGAAATAAAATAAGAAAAATTGTAATCAAATAAGATAGAATAAGGAAAAATGAAATAAAATAAGAAAATTGTAAAAAATAAGATAAAATAATGAAAAATGAAATAAAATAAGAAAAATTGTAATCAAATAAGATAAAATAATGAAAAAATGAAATAAAATAAGAAAAATTGTAATCAAATAAGATAAAATAATGAAAAAATGAAACAAAATAAGAAAAATTGTAATAAAATAAGATAAAATAATGAAAAATGAAATAAAATAATAAAAATTGTAATCAAATAAGATAGAATAATGAAAAATAAAATAAAATAAGAAAAATTGTAAAAAAATAAGTTAAAATGATGAAAAATAAAATCAAATAAGAAAAATTGTAAAAAAATAAGATAAAATAATGAAAAATGAAATAAAAAAGAAAAATTGTAATCAAATAAAATAAAATAATGAAAAATCAAATAAATAAGAAAAATTATAATCAAATAAGATAAAATAATTAAAAATGAAATAAAATAAGAAAAATTGTAAAAAAATAAAGTAAAATAATGAAAAATGAAACAAAATAAGAAAATTTGTAATAAAATAAGATAAAATAATGAAAAATTAAATAAAATAATAAAAATTGTAATCAAATAAGATAGAATAATGAAAAATAAAATAAAACAAGAAAAATTGTAAAAAAATAAGTTAAAATGATGAAAAATAAAATCAAATAAGAAAAATTGTAAAAAAATAAGGTAAAATAATGAAAAATGAAATAAAATAAGAAAAATTGTAATCAAATAAGATAGAATAAGGAAAAATGAAATAAAATAAGAAAAATTGTAATCAAATAAGTTAAAATAATGAAAAATGAAATAAAATAAGAAAAATTGTAAAAAAATAAGGTAAAATAATGAAAAATGAAATAAAATAAGAAAAATTGTAAAAAAATAAGTTAAAATAATGAAAAATAAAATCAAATAAGAAAAATTGTAAAAAATAAGGTAAAATAATGAAAATAAAGTAAAATAAGAAAAATTGTAATCAAATAAGATAAAATAATGAAAAATGAAATAAAATAAGAAAAATTGTAATAAAATAAGATAAAATAATGAAAAATGAAATAAAATAATAAAAATTGTAATCAAATAAGATAGAATAATGAAAAATAAAATAAAATAAGAAAAATTGTAAAAAAATAAGTTAAAATGATGAAAAATAAAATCAAATAAGAAAAATTGTAAAAAACTAAGATAAAATAATGAAAAATGAAATAAAAAAGAAAAATTGTAATCAAATAAAATAAAATAATGAAAAATGAAATAAATAAGAAAAATTATAATCAAATAAGATAAATTAATGAAAAATGAAATAAAATAAGAAAAATTGTAAAAAAATAAGGTAAAATAATGAAAAATGAAATAAAATAAGAAAAATTGTAAAAAAATAAGATAAAAGAATGAAAATGAAATAAAATAAGAAAAATTGTAATCAAATAAGATAAAATAATGAAAAATTAAATAAAATAAGAAAAATTGTACAAAAATAAGATAAAATAATGAAAAATGAAATAAAGTAAGAAAAATTGTAATCAAATAAGATAAAATAATGAAAAATGAAATAAAATAAGAAAAATTGTAATCAAATAAAATAGAATAATGAAAAATGAAATCAAATAAGAAAAATATCAAAAAATAAGATAAAATAATGAAAAATGAAATAAAATAAGAAAAATTGTAATCAAATAAGATAAAATAATGAATAATGAGATAAAATAAGAAAAATTGTAATCAAATAAGTTAAAATAATAAAAAATGAAATAAAATAAGAAAAATTGTAAAAAAATAAGATAAAAGAAATAAAAATGAAATAAAATAAGAAAGATTGTAAAAAAATAAGTTAAAATAATGAAAAATGAAATATAATAAGAAAAATTGTAATCAAATAAGATAGAATAATGAAAAATGAAACAAAATAAGAAAAATAGTAAAAAAATAAAATGAAATAATGAAAAATGAAATAAAATAAGAAAAATTATAATCAAATAAGATAAAATAATGAAAAATGAAATAAAATAAGAAAAATTGTAATCAAATAAGATATATTAATAAGTTAAAATAATAAAAAATGAAATAAAATAAGAAAAATTGTAAAAAAATAAGATAAAAGAAATAAAAATGAAATAAAATAAGAAAGATTGTAAAAAAATAAGTTAAAATAATGAAAAATGAAATATAATAAGAAAAATTGTAATCAAATAAGATAGAATAATGAAAAATGAAACAAAATAAGAAAAATTGTAATCAAATAAGATAAAATAATGAAAAATGAAATAAAATAAGAAAAATTGTAATCAAATAAAATAGAATAATGAAAAATGAAATCAAATAAGAAAAATATCAAAAAATAAGATAAAATAATGAAAAATGAAATAAAATAAGAAAAATTGTAATCAAATAAGATAAAATAATGAATAATGAGATAAAATAAGAAAAATTGTAATCAAATAAGTTAAAATAATAAAAAATGAAATAAAATAAGAAAAATTGTAAAAAAATAAGATAAAAGAAATAAAAATGAAATAAAATAAGAAAGATTGTAAAAAAAATAAGTTAAAATAATGAAAAATGAAATATTATAAGAAAAATTGTAATCAAATAAGATAGAATAATGAAAAATGAAACAAAATAAGAAAAATAGTAAAAAAATAAAATGAAATAATGAAAAATGAAATCAAATAAGAAAAATTATAATCAAATAAGATAAAATAATGAAAAATGAAATAAAATAAGAAAAATTGTAATCAAATAAGATATATTAATGAAAAATGAAACAAAATAAGAAAAATTGTAATGAAATAAGATAAAATAATGAAAAATGAAATAAAATAATAAAAATTGTAATCAAATAAGATAGAATAATGAAAAATAAAATAAGAAAAATTGTAAAAAAATAAGTTAAATTGATGAAAAATAAAATCAAATAAGAAAAATTGTAAAAAAATAATATAAAATAATGAAAAATGAAATAAAAAAGAAAATTGTAATCAAATAAAATAAAATAATGAAAAATGAAATAAATAAGAAAAATTATAATCAAATAAGATAAAATAATGAAAAATGAAATAAAATAAGAAAAAATATAAAAAAATAAGATAAAATAATGAAAAAAGTAATAAAATAAGAAAAATTGTAATCAAATACGATAAAATAATGAAAAATCAAATAAAATAAGTAAAATTGTCAAAAATAAGATAAAATAATGAAAAATGAAATAAAATAAGAAAAATTGTAATCAAATAAGATAGAATAAGGAAAATGAAATAAAATAAGAAAAATTGTAATCAAATAAGTTAAAATAATGAAAAATGAAATAAAATAAGAAAAATTGTAAAAAAAATAAGGTAAAATAATGAAGAATGAAATAAGATATGAAAAATTGTAATCAAATAAGACAAAATAATGAAAAATGAAATAAAATAAGAAAAATTGTAAAAAAAATTAGATAAAATAATGAAAAATGAAACAAAATAAGAAAAATTGTAATCAAATAAGATAAAATAATGAAAAATGAAAAAAATAAGAAAAACTGTAATCAAATAAAATAGAATAATGAAAAATGAAATAAAATAAGAAACATTGTAAAAAAATAAGATAAAATAATGAAAATCAAATAAAATAAGAAAAATTGTAATCAAATAAGATAAAATAATGAAAAATTAAATAAAATAAGTAATATTATAATCAAATAAGATAAAATAATGAAAAATGAAATAAAATAAGAAAAATTGTAAAAAAATAAGGTAAAGTAATGAAAAATGAAATAAAATAAGAAAAATTGTAAAAAAATAAGATAAAAGAATGAAAATGAAATAAAATAAGAAAAATTGTAATCAAATAAGATAAAATAATGAAAAATTAAATAAAATAAGAAAAATTGTAAAAAAATAAGATAAAGTAATGAAAAATGAAATAAAATAAGAAAAATTGTCAAAAATAAGATAAAATAATGAAAAATGAAATAAAATAAGAATAATTGTAATCAGATAAGATAGAATAATGAAAAATGAAACAAAATAAGAAAAATAGTAAAAAAATAAGATGAAATAATGAAAAATGAAATAAAATAAGAAAAATTGTAATCAAATAAGTTAAAATAATGAAAAATGAAATAAAATAAGAAAAATTGTAATCAAATAAGATAAATTAATGAAAAATGAAACAAAATAAAAAAATTGTAATAAAATAAGATAAAATAATGAAAAATGAAATAAAATAATAAAAATTGTAATCAAATAAGATAGAATAATGAAAAATAAAATAAGAAAAATTGTAAAAAAATAAGTTAAATTGATGAAAAATAAAATCAAATAAGAAAAATTGTAAAAAAATAATATAAAATTATGAAAAATGAAATAAAAAAGAAAAATTGTAATCAAATAAAATAAAATAATGAAAAATGAAATAAATAAGAAAAATTATAATCAAATAAGATAAAATAATGAAAAATGAAATAAAATAAGAAAAAATATAAAAAAATAAGATAAAATAATGAAAAATGTAATAAAATAAGAAAAATTGTAATCAAATACGATAAAATAATGAAAAATGAAATAAAATAAGAAAAACTGTAATCAAATAAAATAGAATAATGAAAAATGAAATAAAATAAGAAACATTGTAAAAAAATAAGATAAAATAATGAAAATCAAATAAAATAAGAAAAATTGTAATCAAATAAGATAAAATAATGAAAAATTAAATAAAATAAGTAATATTATAATCAAATAAGATAAAATAATGAAAAATGAAAAAATAAGAAAAATTGTAAAAAAATAAGGTAAAGTAATGAAAAATGAAATAAAATAAGAAAAATTGTAAAAAATAAGATAAAAGAATGAAAATGAAATAAAATAAGAAAAATTGTAATCAAATAAGATAAAATAATGAAAAATTAAATAAAATAAGTAATATTATAATCAAATAAGATAAAATAATGAAAAATGAAATAAAATAAGAAAAAATATAAAAAAATAAGATAAAATAATGAAAAATGTAATAAAATAAGAAAAATTGTAATCAAATACGATAAAATAATGAAAAAATCAAATAAAATAAGTAAAATTGTCAAAAATAAGATAAAGTAATGAAAAATGAAATAAAATAAGAAAAATTGTAATCAAATAAGATAGAATAAGGAAAAATGAAATAAAATAAGAAAAATTGTAATCAAATAAGTTAAAATAATGAAAAATGAAATAAAATAAGAAAAATTGTAAAAGAAATAAGGTAAAATAATGAAGAATGAAATAAGATAAGAAAAATTGTAATCAAATAAGACAAAATAATGAAAAATGAAATAAAATAAGAAAAACTGTAATCAAATAAAATAGAATAATGAAAAATGAAATAAAATAAGAAACATTGTAAAAAAATAAGATAAAATAATGAAAATCAAATAAAATAAGAAAAATTGTAATCAAATAAGATAAAATAATGAAAAAATTAAATAAAATAAGTAATATTATAATCAAATAAGATAAAATAATGAAAAATGAAATAAAATAAGAAAAATTGTAAAAAAAATAAGGTAAAGTAATGAAAAATGAAATAAAATAAGAAAAATTGTAAAAAAATAAGATAAAAGAATGAAAATGAAATAAAATAAGAAAAATTGTAATAAAATAAGATAAAATAATGAAAAATGAAATAAAATAATAAAAATTGTAATCAAATAAGATAGAATAATGAAAAATAAAATAAAATAAGAAAAATTGTAAAAAAAATAAGTTAAAATGATGAAAAATAAAATCAAATAAGAAAAATTGTAAAAAAATAAGATAAAAGGATGAAAATGAAATAAAATAAGAAAAATTGTAATAAAATAAAATAAAATAATAAAAAATGAAATAAATAAGAAAAATTATAATCAAATAAGATAAAATAATGAAAAATGAAATAAAATAAGAAAAATTGTAAAAAAATAAGGTAAAATAATGAAAAATGAAATAAAATAAGAAAAATTGTAAAAAAATAAGATAAAAGAATGAAAATGAAATAAAATAAGAAAAATTGTAATCAAATAAGATAAAATAATGAAAAATGAAATAAAATAAGAAAAATTGTACAAAAATAAGATAAAATAATGAAAAATGAAATAAAGTAAGAAAAATTGTAATCAAATAAGATAAAATAATGAAAAATGAAATAAAATAAGAAAAATTGTAATCAAATAAAATAGAATAATGAAAAATGAAATCAAATAAGAAAAATATCAAAAAATAAGATAAAATAATGAAAAATGAAATAAAATAAGAAAAATTATAATCAAATAAGATAAAATAATGAAAAATGAAATAAAATAAGAAAAATTGTAATCAAATAAGATATATTAATGAAAAATGAAACAAAATAAGAAAAATTGTAATAAAATAAGATAAAATAATGAAAAATGAAATAAAATAATAAAAATTGTAATCAAATAAGATAGAATAATGAAAAATAAAATAAGAAAAATTGTAAAAAAATAAGTTAAATTGATGAAAAATAAAATCAAATAAGAAAAATTGTAAAAAAATAATATAAAATAATGAAAAATGAAATAAAAAAGAAAATTGTAATCAAATAAAATAAAATAATGAAAAATGAAATAAATAAGAAAAATTATAATCAAATAAGATAAAATAATGAAAAATGAAATAAAATAAGAAAAAATATAAAAAAATAAGATAAAATAATGAAAAAAGTAATAAAATAAGAAAAATTGTAATCAAATACGATAAAATAATGAAAAATCAAATAAAATAAGTAAAATTGTCAAAAATAAGATAAAATAATGAAAAATGAAATAAAATAAGAAAAATTGTAATCAAATAAGATAGAATAAGGAAAATGAAATAAAATAAGAAAAATTGTAATCAAATAAGTTAAAATAATGAAAAATGAAATAAAATAAGAAAAATTGTAAAAAAAATAAGGTAAAATAATGAAGAATGAAATAAGATATGAAAAATTGTAATCAAATAAGACAAAATAATGAAAAATGAAATAAAATAAGAAAAATTGTAAAAAAAATTAGATAAAATAATGAAAAATGAAACAAAATAAGAAAAATTGTAATCAAATAAGATAAAATAATGAAAAATGAAAAAAATAAGAAAAACTGTAATCAAATAAAATAGAATAATGAAAAATGAAATAAAATAAGAAACATTGTAAAAAAATAAGATAAAATAATGAAAATCAAATAAAATAAGAAAAATTGTAATCAAATAAGATAAAATAATGAAAAATTAAATAAAATAAGTAATATTATAATCAAATAAGATAAAATAATGAAAAATGAAATAAAATAAGAAAAATTGTAAAAAAATAAGGTAAAGTAATGAAAAATGAAATAAAATAAGAAAAATTGTAAAAAAATAAGATAAAAGAATGAAAATGAAATAAAATAAGAAAAATTGTAATCAAATAAGATAAAATAATGAAAAATTAAATAAAATAAGAAAAATTGTAAAAAAATAAGATAAAGTAATGAAAAATGAAATAAAATAAGAAAAATTGTCAAAAATAAGATAAAATAATGAAAAATGAAATAAAATAAGAATAATTGTAATCAGATAAGATAGAATAATGAAAAATGAAACAAAATAAGAAAAATAGTAAAAAAATAAGATGAAATAATGAAAAATGAAATAAAATAAGAAAAATTGTAATCAAATAAGTTAAAATAATGAAAAATGAAATAAAATAAGAAAAATTGTAATCAAATAAGATAAATTAATGAAAAATGAAACAAAATAAAAAAATTGTAATAAAATAAGATAAAATAATGAAAAATGAAATAAAATAATAAAAATTGTAATCAAATAAGATAGAATAATGAAAAATAAAATAAGAAAAATTGTAAAAAAATAAGTTAAATTGATGAAAAATAAAATCAAATAAGAAAAATTGTAAAAAAATAATATAAAATTATGAAAAATGAAATAAAAAAGAAAAATTGTAATCAAATAAAATAAAATAATGAAAAATGAAATAAATAAGAAAAATTATAATCAAATAAGATAAAATAATGAAAAATGAAATAAAATAAGAAAAAATATAAAAAAATAAGATAAAATAATGAAAAATGTAATAAAATAAGAAAAATTGTAATCAAATACGATAAAATAATGAAAAATGAAATAAAATAAGAAAAACTGTAATCAAATAAAATAGAATAATGAAAAATGAAATAAAATAAGAAACATTGTAAAAAAATAAGATAAAATAATGAAAATCAAATAAAATAAGAAAAATTGTAATCAAATAAGATAAAATAATGAAAAATTAAATAAAATAAGTAATATTATAATCAAATAAGATAAAATAATGAAAAATGAAATAAAATAAGAAAAATTGTAAAAAAATAAGGGTAAAGTAATGAAAAATGAAATAAAATAAGAAAAATTGTAAAAAATAAGATAAAAGAATGAAAATGAAATAAAATAAGAAAAATTGTAATCAAATAAGATAAAATAATGAAAAATTAAATAAAATAAGTAATATTATAATCAAATAAGATAAAATAATGAAAAATGAAATAAAATAAGAAAAAATATAAAAAAATAAGATAAAATAATGAAAAATGTAATAAAATAAGAAAAATTGTAATCAAATACGATAAAATAATGAAAAATCAAATAAAATAAGTAAAATTGTCAAAAATAAGATAAAGTAATGAAAAATGAAATAAAATAAGAAAAATTGTAATCAAATAAGATAGAATAAGGAAAAATGAAATAAAATAAGAAAAATTGTAATCAAATAAGTTAAAATAATGAAAAATGAAATAAAATAAGAAAAATTGTAAAAGAAATAAGGTAAAATAATGAAGAATGAAATAAGATAAGAAAAATTGTAATCAAATAAGACAAAATAATGAAAAATGAAATAAAATAAGAAAAACTGTAATCAAATAAAATAGAATAATGAAAAATGAAATAAAATAAGAAACATTGTAAAAAAATAAGATAAAATAATGAAAATCAAATAAAATAAGAAAAATTGTAATCAAATAAGATAAAATAATGAAAAATTAAATAAAATAAGTAATATTATAATCAAATAAGATAAAATAATGAAAAATGAAATAAAATAAGAAAAATTGTAAAAAAAATAAGGTAAAGTAATGAAAAATGAAATAAAATAAGAAAAATTGTAAAAAAATAAGATAAAAGAATGAAAATGAAATAAAATAAGAAAAATTGTAATAAAATAAGATAAAATAATGAAAAATGAAATAAAATAATAAAAATTGTAATCAAATAAGATAGAATAATGAAAAATAAAATAAAATAAGAAAAATTGTAAAAAAAATAAGTTAAAATGATGAAAAATAAAATCAAATAAGAAAAATTGTAAAAAAATAAGATAAAAGGATGAAAATGAAATAAAATAAGAAAAATTGTAATAAAATAAAATAAAATAATAAAAAATGAAATAAATAAGAAAAATTATAATCAAATAAGATAAAATAATGAAAAATGAAATAAAATAAGAAAAATTGTAAAAAAATAAGGTAAAATAATGAAAAATGAAATAAAATAAGAAAAATTGTAAAAAAATAAGATAAAAGAATGAAAATGAAATAAAATAAGAAAAATTGTAATCAAATAAGATAAAATAATGAAAAATGAAATAAAATAAGAAAAATTGTACAAAAATAAGATAAAATAATGAAAAATGAAATAAAGTAAGAAAAATTGTAATCAAATAAGATAAAATAATGAAAAATGAAATAAAATAAGAAAAATTGTAATCAAATAAAATAGAATAATGAAAAATGAAATCAAATAAGAAAAATATCAAAAAATAAGATAAAATAATGAAAAATGAAATAAAATAAGAAAAATTATAATCAAATAAGATAAAATAATGAAAAATGAAATAAAATAAGAAAAATTGTAATCAAATAAGATATATTAATGAAAAATGAAACAAAATAAGAAAAATTGTAATAAAATAAGATAAAATAATGAAAAATGAAATAAAATAATAAAAATTGTAATCAAATAAGATAGAATAATGAAAAATAAAATAAGAAAAATTGTAAAAAAATAAGTTAAATTGATGAAAAATAAAATCAAATAAGAAAAATTGTAAAAAAATAATATAAAATAATGAAAAATGAAATAAAAAAGAAAATTGTAATCAAATAAAATAAAATAATGAAAAATGAAATAAATAAGAAAAATTATAATCAAATAAGATAAAATAATGAAAAATGAAATAAAATAAGAAAAAATATAAAAAAATAAGATAAAATAATGAAAAAAGTAATAAAATAAGAAAAATTGTAATCAAATACGATAAAATAATGAAAAATCAAATAAAATAAGTAAAATTGTCAAAAATAAGATAAAATAATGAAAAATGAAATAAAATAAGAAAAATTGTAATCAAATAAGATAGAATAAGGAAAATGAAATAAAATAAGAAAAATTGTAATCAAATAAGTTAAAATAATGAAAAATGAAATAAAATAAGAAAAATTGTAAAAAAAATAAGGTAAAATAATGAAGAATGAAATAAGATATGAAAAATTGTAATCAAATAAGACAAAATAATGAAAAATGAAATAAAATAAGAAAAATTGTAAAAAAAATTAGATAAAATAATGAAAAATGAAACAAAATAAGAAAAATTGTAATCAAATAAGATAAAATAATGAAAAATGAAAAAAATAAGAAAAACTGTAATCAAATAAAATAGAATAATGAAAAATGAAATAAAATAAGAAACATTGTAAAAAAATAAGATAAAATAATGAAAATCAAATAAAATAAGAAAAATTGTAATCAAATAAGATAAAATAATGAAAAATTAAATAAAATAAGTAATATTATAATCAAATAAGATAAAATAATGAAAAATGAAATAAAATAAGAAAAATTGTAAAAAAATAAGGTAAAGTAATGAAAAATGAAATAAAATAAGAAAAATTGTAAAAAAATAAGATAAAAGAATGAAAATGAAATAAAATAAGAAAAATTGTAATCAAATAAGATAAAATAATGAAAAATTAAATAAAATAAGAAAAATTGTAAAAAAATAAGATAAAGTAATGAAAAATGAAATAAAATAAGAAAAATTGTCAAAAATAAGATAAAATAATGAAAAATGAAATAAAATAAGAATAATTGTAATCAGATAAGATAGAATAATGAAAAATGAAACAAAATAAGAAAAATAGTAAAAAAATAAGATGAAATAATGAAAAATGAAATAAAATAAGAAAAATTGTAATCAAATAAGTTAAAATAATGAAAAATGAAATAAAATAAGAAAAATTGTAATCAAATAAGATAAATTAATGAAAAATGAAACAAAATAAAAAAATTGTAATAAAATAAGATAAAATAATGAAAAATGAAATAAAATAATAAAAATTGTAATCAAATAAGATAGAATAATGAAAAATAAAATAAGAAAAATTGTAAAAAAATAAGTTAAATTGATGAAAAATAAAATCAAATAAGAAAAATTGTAAAAAAATAATATAAAATTATGAAAAATGAAATAAAAAAGAAAAATTGTAATCAAATAAAATAAAATAATGAAAAATGAAATAAATAAGAAAAATTATAATCAAATAAGATAAAATAATGAAAAATGAAATAAAATAAGAAAAAATATAAAAAAATAAGATAAAATAATGAAAAATGTAATAAAATAAGAAAAATTGTAATCAAATACGATAAAATAATGAAAAATGAAATAAAATAAGAAAAACTGTAATCAAATAAAATAGAATAATGAAAAATGAAATAAAATAAGAAACATTGTAAAAAAATAAGATAAAATAATGAAAATCAAATAAAATAAGAAAAATTGTAATCAAATAAGATAAAATAATGAAAAATTAAATAAAATAAGTAATATTATAATCAAATAAGATAAAATAATGAAAAATGAAATAAAATAAGAAAAATTGTAAAAAAATAAGGTAAAGTAATGAAAAATGAAATAAAATAAGAAAAATTGTAAAAAATAAGATAAAAGAATGAAAATGAAATAAAATAAGAAAAATTGTAATCAAATAAGATAAAATAATGAAAAATTAAATAAAATAAGTAATATTATAATCAAATAAGATAAAATAATGAAAAATGAAATAAAATAAGAAAAAATATAAAAAAATAAGATAAAATAATGAAAAATGTAATAAAATAAGAAAAATTGTAATCAAATACGATAAAATAATGAAAAATCAAATAAAATAAGTAAAATTGTCAAAAATAAGATAAAGTAATGAAAAATGAAATAAAATAAGAAAAATTGTAATCAAATAAGATAGAATAAGGAAAAATGAAATAAAATAAGAAAAATTGTAATCAAATAAGTTAAAATAATGAAAAATGAAATAAAATAAGAAAAATTGTAAAAGAAATAAGGTAAAATAATGAAGAATGAAATAAGATAAGAAAAATTGTAATCAAATAAGACAAAATAATGAAAAATGAAATAAAATAAGAAAAACTGTAATCAAATAAAATAGAATAATGAAAAATGAAATAAAATAAGAAACATTGTAAAAAAATAAGATAAAATAATGAAAATCAAATAAAATAAGAAAAATTGTAATCAAATAAGATAAAATAATGAAAAATTAAATAAAATAAGTAATATTATAATCAAATAAGATAAAATAATGAAAAATGAAATAAAATAAGAAAAATTGTAAAAAAAATAAGGTAAAGTAATGAAAAATGAAATAAAATAAGAAAAATTGTAAAAAAATAAGATAAAAGAATGAAAATGAAATAAAATAAGAAAAATTGTAATAAAATAAGATAAAATAATGAAAAATGAAATAAAATAATAAAAATTGTAATCAAATAAGATAGAATAATGAAAAATAAAATAAAATAAGAAAAATTGTAAAAAAATAAGTTAAAATGATGAAAAATAAAATCAAATAAGAAAAATTGTAAAAAAATAAGATAAAAGGATGAAAATGAAATAAAATAAGAAAAATTGTAATAAAATAAAATAAAATAATAAAAAATGAAATAAATAAGAAAAATTATAATCAAATAAGATAAAATAATGAAAAATGAAATAAAATAAGAAAAATTGTAAAAAAATAAGGTAAAATAATGAAAAATGAAATAAAATAAGAAAAATTGTAAAAAAATAAGATAAAAGAATGAAAATGAAATAAAATAAGAAAAATTGTAATCAAATAAGATAAAATAATGAAAAATGAAATAAAATAAGAAAAATTGTACAAAAATAAGATAAAATAATGAAAAATGAAATAAAGTAAGAAAAATTGTAATCAAATAAGATAAAATAATGAAAAATGAAATAAAATAAGAAAAATTGTAATCAAATAAAATAGAATAATGAAAAATGAAATCAAATAAGAAAAATATCAAAAAATAAGATAAAATAATGAAAAATGAAATAAAATAAGAAAAATTGTAATCAAATAAGATAAAATAATGAATAATGAAATAAAATAAGAAAAATTGTAATCAAATAAGATAAAATAATGAAAAATGAAATAAAATAAGAAAAATTGTAAAAAATAAGATAAAAGAAATAAAAATGAAATAAAATAAGAAAGATTGTAAAAAAATAAGTTAAAATAATGAAAAATGAAATATAATAAGAAAAATTGTAATCAAATAAGATAGAATAATGAAAAATGAAACAAAATAAGAAAAAGAGTAAAAAAATAAGATGAAATAATGAAAAATGAAATAAAATAAGAAAAATTGTAATCAAATAAGATACAATAATGAAAAATGAAATAAAATAAGAAAAATTGTAATCAAATAAGATAAATTAATGAAAAATGAAACAAAATAAGAAAAATTGTAATAAAATAAGATAAAATAATGAAAAATGAAATAAAATAATAAAAATTGTAATCAAATAAGATAGAATAATGAAAAATAAAATAAAAAAAATTGTAAAAAAATAAGTTAAATTGATGAAAAATAAAATCAAATAAGAAAAATTGTAAAAAAATAATATAAAATAATGAAAAATGAAATAAAAAAGAAAAATTGTAATCAAATAAAATAAAATAATGAAAAATGAAATAAATAAGAAAAATTATAATCAAATAAGATAAAATAATGAAAAATGAAATAAAATAAGAAAAAATATAAAAAAATAAGATAAAATAATGAAAAATGTAATAAAATAAGAAAAATTGTAATCAAATACGATAAAATAATGAAAAATCAAATAAAATAAGTAAAATTGTCAAAAATAAGATAAAATAATGAAAAATGAAATAAAATAAGAAAAATTGTAATCAAATAAGATAAAATAAGGAAAAATGAAATAAAATAAGAAAAATTGTAATCAAATAAGTTAAAATAATGAAAAATGAAATAAAATAAGAAAAATTGTAAAAAAAATAAGGTAAAATAATGAAGAATGAAATAAGATAAGAAAAATTGTAATCAAATTGTTTAGGCCACCAAGCTAAACCCAAGAATGAGCACTGCCAATAGTGACCCAGCCTAATGTAAACTATTTGTGTTTGCTTCTATCTACTTTCGCGCACTAACACCAACGACTATATATATGTCCGTGCAGGCGTATGTGTACGTGTTGGTGCGCGACTTTCCAATTTAACTTTCGTTCAATTACCCCTCAAAACCGCTTTTCGACGGAATTGAAGGGTGAACGCGTTTTACAAGAAAGAAACTCTTTCACTTCTTTTTTGGAAAGCTCCGCGATCACTGCAGCCATCAGCCCTGTTCTAGGTAAGATTTTCTTCTGCTTGCATAATTTAATATATATATATATATATAATTAATTAAACTGGATTAGCTTTTGTATATATTGTGAGTTAGCTTTGAAAGTGCAAATAATTAAATTGTTAAATTCTCGAGTTTAATCCGCTGTGTGTTCTTTTCCTTTTTTTCTCTTTTACAACGAGCGCAAAAACCCCTTGGGAACTCACTTGAGCTATCGAAGCCCCAAGAGGTTTTTACATGGTCCTACTACGCCGGAATAATTACAGACACGATTGAATTACCAGCGACCGACTGGATAAACACAGCACACCTGAGCGTTTCAAAAGCAACCATCAAGTTTCAAAAGCTAGCAGTTAGCTGCACCACACAAAAGCGTTTCAAAAGTTAGCAGTTAGCACCACCTGAGCGTTTCAAAAGCGACAAGCATTACACCAGCAAACAAAAACGAGCGGTCAAACAAAGTCACAAAGGTACGTGGTTTGAGTTCAATTTTTTTTGTTTGTTTTTTGCACAAGTAGGGAATTTACTTATACTAACTTCCCGGCGTACCAATATCGCGATTTTATTAAATAAAAACCAGATAATTTTACGTATGTGTGGCAATTAAGTCACACAGATTTACATAAAGTCTTTTGATTTAGTATTTTGTTTGCTGTAGCGCATATTTTCGAGTAATATTGCAGCCAGCTGCACAAATTCAACATAACCCCACTTTTTCACTGTAGTGTGGCAATTTCTTTGCAACAACACTTTAACGCACTTTATCACAAGTCACTGCCAATAATTTAGAAACACTAAACACTTAAGTGTAATAAATTGAACCAACTCTTTAGGTTCTGACGAAAACCAGCGTTACTACCATTAAATCAAAGTCACTTAACCATATTTTCTTGTATACACAACACTAACACTGCGGTGAGTTGGGTGACAAGAGTGTTCGCATAAAAGCACAATCAGCTGAGAAAAAAAAAAAATTATTAAAGGCAATATACACAGAGAAAAATCTGCGTGTTTACCCCCTTAGCGGCAATCCATTATATTATATACCCACTAGCTACATCGTCCTATCTTAAGCTGAACGTGCCTTCGTGAACTACCCTATTAACAAGTTAGATCCATTTTGCCCTTAATCTCAGTACTGATACCATGTCGAAAGCGATGGAAAGTTACATCAGGGTGGCTGATGAAGTCATAGAGTTTGAAGCTGACTTCAACTCCACACCCGACTCCGAGCATACCAAGTATACTCTGGCTATCCAGCAAGAAGGGTTAAAGGCAAAGTGGAAAAAAGCAAAAACAGCCCATGATGAGATATTAGCTGGGGACACTCTAGAGGGAAAAAATTTATCAGCTGTTAAGATAAAACACAAAAGTGCTTATGCAGTCTACTTGCGTTGCATGTCAAACATATCAACGCGACAGGCCACATTCAACAAACCCGACCCTAAGCCCGAAGAACAGCGCGAAAGGGATACAAATATGCGTCTACCTCCGTGTGACACTGATGTGTTCAAGGGAGATTACTTATCCTGGCCTACATTCGGAGACCTCTTTACGGCCATATATATTTTAAATAAGCGACTCACCCCGGTAGAGAGATTGTACCACTTGATACAAAAGACCCAGGGTGAGGCTAAAGAGATAGTGCAAAAGTGCCCACTCGCAAACGAAGGTTTCGGTATAGCGTGGCAAAATCTGGTAGACAGATACGAAAACAAACGCATACTAGTGAACACTCAGCTGAAAACGTTGTTCAGCTTAGAGGCGGTTGAAAAGGAATGCGGCACTTAAATTAAAAAGCTGCAGCGAGACATCAACAACTGTATCGCATCCTTAAAGACACATCAAATCGACGTGTCCAATTGGGATGCGATTATAACTTATTTGTGCTCAACGAAATTACCAAAAAGCACACTAGCCTTATGGGAGCAAACGGTTCAAAATAAAACAGAAATATCCAAGTGGGAAGACATGGATAAATTTTTACAGAACCGTTTCCAGACACTTGAGACAGTCTCTGGCATAACTGAGGATAGCCTGGAAACCAAGAACCCGAAAACCCATAATGGTAGACAGTCCACTGAAAACTCTCATAGAAAGCTAGGTGCTTTTAAGACGAGTGTAACCAAAGGTGCGTGCAAGATGTGTAAATCCACTGAGCACAAACTACAACATTGCCAACGGTTCCGCACATTGTCGGTTTCCGATAGAATCACCTTCATTAAAAACAAGAAAGGGTGTATTAACTGCCTATCCTCAGGACATACTGTGTCTAGGTGTTCAAGCTCCTACAATTGCGCCACCTGCAAGCAAAGACACAATACGCTCCTACATATTCAGGCAACGGACACCAACCAAAGAGACGGTATTCGGCTGGATATTGACCGGCCAAACCGAAACAATCTCACCCAGCGAGAAATATGTGTCCTTTGTCAGTGAAGTGCAATTAGACAGAGAGCTACGATCATTTTGGGAAACAGAGGAAGTCCCCAAGGACAAAACGTACAACCATGATGACAAGTATTGTGAAGAATTGTATAAGAGCACAACGACTCGAAATGATGAGGGTAAATATATTGTATCCTTGCCCTTTATACAGGAATTTCCAAAACATAAACAATTAGGTCCCTCATTAAAAATTGCGTGTTCACAATTTTTCCGAATGGAAACGCGTTTAGCTAAAGACCCACCATTACAGTCAGAATACAACAGGGTCTTAGCAGAGTATGAAACCTTGGGACATATGTCCCGGGTACCAACACACATCCCCGCTGAAGACTGTGATACCTATTTTTTACCACATCATGCCGTCAAAAAGGAGGAAAGCACAACAACCAAAGTGAGAGTGGTGTTCAATGCGTCATCATCAACTGCAAACGGAGTCAGCCTCAATGACATCCTCCATCCGGGGCCAGTTCTACAGAATGATTTAACCATTCTCATATTAAGGTGGCGTTTCTTCAAATATGTCTTCAATAGCGACATAGACAAAATGTACAGACAGATTCTGGTACACGATGATCACACTAAGTATCAACGGATTGTATTCCGAACAGAAAGTACGCAGCCCATACAACTATATGAGTTGAAAACGGTCACCTTCGGAGTCAACTGTGCACCGTACCTTGCAATACGAACACTGCTCCAGTTAGCGGACGACGTGGAACACAGCTACCCTATAGCATCAGATATACTACGAAATGCAATGTACGTTGACGACGTGCTAGCAGGAGGTCACACTATTACCGACACCATTAAAGCAAGGGATGAAATAACTACAGCCCTGGGGACAGCAGGATTTTCGCTGAGGAAATGGACCGCAAACTCAAACAAACTACTTAAAGGCCTACCAAAGGCTCACCTCCTAAACGAAGATTTCCTAGACTTCGAGGATACCAGTATGGTTAAAGCACTTGGCATCAGGTGGAACGCCCACGCAGATACCTTTTACTTCAAAACGAAACCCATAGAGGAACAGTCTAGCTTTACAAAACGGAAAATTTTGTCGGCGATAGCAAAATTATTTGACCCCTTAGGGTGGCTGGCACCATTCGTGGTTACCGCCAAAATGTTGATGCAAGGCATCTGGCTAGAGGGAACAGGCTGGGATGAAACCGTGTCGCCAGTATCGCTGGATCGGTGGCAAAGTTTCATTGAAAGTTACCAGCACATAGAAAAAATTAAGATCCCACGCTGGGTACACTTTTCACCAACAGCCATAGTGGAGATCCACGGATTCTGTGACGCGTCAGAAAAAGCATACGCAGCCACCGTCTACCTGCGCGTCAATATTAATGAGCAAATATTTGTAAGCCTGTTGTTAGCCAAATCAAGAGTCGCGCCAGTAAAAACTATCTCCTTACCAAGACTAGAACTTTGTGGAGCAGTTCTCCTTTCAGAAACCCTAGAGTCTATCAACAAGAACCTTAATTTAGGCAAACATAAAACCTTATTATGGACTGACTCAACGATTGTCCTAGCCTGGTTACGGAAACCACCGTGTTCATGGTCAACCTTCGTGGCCCACCGTGTGACAAAGATAATAGACCAAGTTGGGAACACGGACTGGCGTCATGTAGACTCAGCGTCCAACCCTGCAGACTTAGCCAGTAGAGGGCTTTTAGCGCAAGAACTAGTGAACAATTCCTTGTGGTGGGAAGGCCCATCTTGGCTGCAGCAAGATGGCAAAGAATTGCCAAACCAGGAAATAAGCTACAGCACAACCATGTAAGAAAAAAGGTTACAAGTCCACACAACCTCGCTTAACCGAAAAGACGAAGATATTGTAGACAGGTTTTCCGATCTTTCCCGGGCTTTAAGAGTTGTGTCCTATGTTCTACGGTTCTACAAAAGGACTCATCTGAAAACCTCCTTCAATGAAACATCACTGACGATTTCACCCATGGAGATTAAAGCAACGATATGTCGACTGATCGGCAATGCTCAACGAAGCCATTATGCGGAGGAGTACAGAACACTCAAAGAAAAAGGGTCAATCAAGCCAAAGAGCGATTTACAACCCTTGCACCCATTTCTCGATGAGGACGAGACAATCAGAGTCGGGGGGCGGCTCGAGGCGTCCAAGGACCTCTCGTATAACGAACGCCACCCCATAATTCTGCCTTATCACAGTGGACTGTCTCGTCTCATCACACGATTTGTCCATAAAATTTCGTTACATGGGGGAAGTCAGCTTATACTGCGCCTGATCCGCACACAGTACTGGATACCTCGCGTGAAAAATATGATACGATCAGAAATTTACAAGTGCAAGGTATGCGCAGTGCATAGGAAACAGGCGCAAACACAATTGATGGGCATTCTACCGACCGAACGAACCACCTATACCCGGGCATTCATTAACACCGGGGTAGATTTTGCCGGCCCCTTTGAGATAAAGAATTATCAAGGGCGAGGCTGTCGCGTGTCCAAGGGATATGTCTGCCTCTTTGTGTGTTTCTCCACTAAGGCCATCCACTTGGAAGCGACTACCGATCTGAGCACCCGGCCATTCTTGGCGGCTTTTGCCAGATTCGTCGCGCGACGAGGCTGCCCGAAGAATGTGTATTCCGACAACGGAACCAATTTTGTCGGGGCATCCAGAGCCCTTAGGGCGGAGTTCAAAACCTTCATGGCTGACTCACGCGCCGAGGTAGTAACAACCTATACATACCAAAACCTGAACTGGCATTTTATTCCTGCGTCTGCTCCTCATATGGGGGGATTGTGGGAAGCGGGCGTGAAAAGTTTTAAATATCACTTCAAAAGGGTAGCATCCAACCTTAAATACACTTTTGAGGAATTTTCTACCCTGCTTTGCAGGATAGAATCCTGCCTCAACTCCCGCCCCCTAACGCCCTCTTCCAATCAACCGTCCGACCTAGAACCACTAACCCCGGGCACTTTTTAATAGGGGGACACCTATTAGCACCCCCGGAGCCAGACGCGAACGATAACCCCGAATCAATTATTAATCGATGGCAGCGACTAAAGGCCCTACACCACACCTTTTGTCGACAATGGAAGACGGAATACCTCGTCGAACTTCAAAAAAGGAATAAATGGCGCCAACCTAAAGCAAACATGAAGCTAAACGATCTAGTTGTCATAAAAGAAGACAACCTGCAACCCAATGAGTGGAGGCTCGGGAGGGTTATCAACCTCCATCCGGGATCGGATGGACGAGTACGAGTAGTGGATCTCATGACGGCAAAGGGGAAGGTCACAAGACCCCTCACTAAACTAGTGCTACTCCCATCCAGCGAAGAGGATCAGGGATCTAGAGAGCCGTAACCGAACCCACGATCCAGTCCCGAAATATATAACCTACGATAAAACAACCACCCCCCCCCCCCCCACCCCTCCTTGTAAATTTGTCTTACAAAATCTTTAATATTTATATACGACATACCGAAACTTTAATTGGTCACCACATTTCGCGTTATATGTTACTTTTTATTGAACATTTTATTACTAACCTCCTATATATGACCCTACATTGAGAAGACATGATGGAAACTCTTTCCAATCTACACATGTTTTCTGTGTCTTTCTAAATATCCCACGCTAAATGTATCCTTACGGCGTCGAAGCGTAATGTACTACCAGTTGCGCCACAATTATACTCGGAGAGTTGAATCCTTTTTCTGCTTGTAATATTTATGCCTTTGAAACCAGTGTATCAAAGGTCAACGCTTGGTTAAATGGTGTTCAGTGCGTATACAGGCTTAATACACCGCTATCCAAAACTTATCATATTGAGGGTAAGGGGTTACACACCATCTCCCCCAGCGCTAAGAGTCCCTAAGGTTTGCTTTATCTTCAAACGACACATAAAAACATCGTCAGTAATAATAAAAAAAATAGCA
Organism: Eurosta solidaginis; assembly: GCF_040869045.1. NCBI lineage: Eukaryota > Metazoa > Arthropoda > Insecta > Diptera > Tephritidae > Eurosta > Eurosta solidaginis. Next base: position 150,686,589 of record NC_090319.1, read on the forward strand.
AAAATTAACGTAGCCAAATTTATTTCTTTATACTCCCACAACGTAACAAAATAACTTGGAAACCCACTCATCTAGTGAAACAACATTTCGTTTATGTACCGCCAAACTTTTTTGGGAGAAACAATTTTCTTTTTGGGACATGGTATAGCGCAAATATCTTTTTGTTAGGAATATTGAAGGGTACTTTGCAGCTATAGTGCAGCGCCGTTACTATTCATACCCAATGCCTCCAAAAGATATAGTCAAGGGATCGAACAAGGGTATATAAATTGAGGCCGCAACGTTAAATATACATTTATTTTCTCCCTCCTCTATAAGTGACTTAAACTACCATTGTTGTAGTTACTTACCTGGCTTTGGTAAACTTGTCGTGGCAATTTGTCTTCGTCCTCCTCCGATTGACTGTGATCCTGCCTGCAATTGTCGTTGTTGCTGAGGCTGTGAAGCGTTTCACGCTTAAGACCTGAAAAACATGTAAAATTTAAGGTAACTGTTGTTATATATTTAATTATTAACACAACTTCAGAGTACTACGCCGGTGTTTTAAACTTGGGATCTGAAGCAGTGGACAAAACACCAACGCTATTCTGACAAATTAATTCTGTTTTACCTACAGAGGTGATTACAGGAACAGCTGGAATATTGTTTGCTGTGTCCTCAAAAATTTCAATTGTTCCGTTGTCAATCAAGTAGAATTTTGAAAAAAGTTTCGTTCTCATGCATTTTGATTTATGTGATATTTTCGCTTAGCACAATTCCTCTTTTGGTTTCATACTCTATATCGGCACAATTTTGAAAAAAGTTTCGTTCTCATGCATTTTGATTTATGTGATTTTTTCGCTTAGCACAATTCCTCTTTTGGTTTCATACTCTATATCGGCACAATTTTGAAAAGTTTCGTTCTCATGCATTTTGATTTATGTGATATTTTCGCTTAGCACAATTCCTCTTTTGGTTTCATACTCTATATCGGCACAAAAAAATCGCTTGTGTGGAACAAACATATGAGTTTCGTCTAGTGCCCAAATTCTCACTTCAATTAGCAATGCAATTAATAAACTGTACAATAGTTTATAAATTTCCATAGAATTGCTGCAATGCCACTTTACTAAGACAAATTGACTAACAAATATACGGAATGTTTCATTTCATTGACATACTCTCAAGTGGTCATTTAACTGAAGACTCTAATTAACACGATGCACTAAAATAGATATAGAAAGAAGCAGCAGTGACATCATGAATTCGGAGCGACTTTTCACTTTGCACAGCTCCTCTACACCAGCTTCAAGCAGTATGCAGATGAATTTTTTCACTACCCCATTTCAGAGTTTGAATTAAACTGGTCACTATGTTTTTTTTTTCATTTCGGAAATCACATAAACCGGTCCTCTATCCAGCGGCGTATTTCGAGAAACATATTGGTAAATTTCGTTGTGCCTTCACAGCGGTAAACAATATTTAGACCATTATCTACGAGTGTAATTGTTAAAAGAACGGAATCGTCTTCTTCATCGCAATCATTCGCTTGACGTGGTTCATCCGTTTCCGGCGAAAGATATGTAACAACACCAGCCCCTTCATATGCATTTACATTAAATCTAGGGTATTCTCTTCACAAATAGCACCATCGCCCAATAATTCCCATGCGACCAACATTGTATTTGCATATAATACTTGGGATCACTAGCATTTGGACCAGCCAAGTCAAAATCCGTAAAATCACGTAATAACGCAAACATTTCCTCACTTGAAAAAAGTGTAATTAGGGTTGAAATAGTTTTACTGGCGCTTCCAGCGCTTCGTAATTATGCGCATTCGCTGGTCCTTCTAGACGTCATTTTAATGACATATCGGATAAGAGTTGCCCTAACGCCTCTTCGAACGTCTCACGTCTTAAAAATTCATATACACAAATTTCTGAATTATCTTCAATACGTTTTCGAATACTATTTTTTGTTCGTGTTTTTAAGTACACTACGTTAATGATTTTGTCCAAATGAACTGCAGGCTGATTTGAAGGTGAATTAAATTCAAGCTTCCCAAATGGCCGCATTATATCGGTAATGAAACCAACCGTTTATGGTGAGACGAGGATAATCGAAGGATGTGACCTCACCCACCTGATAAAATGATCGTGAACCAACTTTTTTAAGCTTATAAATGATAAACAGGCATGACATTAAAGATGTTAAATAAGCGATATGTTAAAGATGTTAGATAAACGATATGCTTTTTTTTCCGTTTCACTTAGCACCCTTTTGTTGACTTAATTGGAAAATATCCTTCTACTGTGCTATTTATTTAAGATTTTCCTCCGAGGTGGAAAATTTCTATCACAATGCCAATAAAATATCCACCAAGAAAAACCTTTGCATCGCTGCACTCGTTCACTGAGCATTCCACATGTTGTCTTATCCATATCAGCATCCATTAAAATCGTATCATGACGCCGTAAATAATCCGCCATTAGCTCCTCAAGTTGATATTCAACTTTTTTTCCGTATCATATAACTTACTACTTGATTGCCTAGCAAAATTGAAATTAAAATATTGACGTACATTCATATTAATATCGTTACCTTTCCAATAAATGTCACGTTTTAGAAGTAAATGAATTTGACACATCACGCTTGCAAAGCTAACAATATGCACAGTATTCCTCTGGTTGGAAATCCACATTTGGTCGGGGAGACATACAGCTTTATTATATTGTGGAAAAGGATGTGGGTCTGGCTCATTCTCAGTTGTAATCGGTGTAATCCATTCTTCTTGCGCCAGAACTTCCTGTTCTGTGTTAGTAATCGATATTACGCTTGGAGTAGCATTTTCATCATGAATACTGAGATTCGTGTGCTGCCGCTGGCTGCTGAACGGAAGTGGCATTGGCTTCAACAGTTCCGTGTGTATAACCTTTATAGCCGCACCAGCTTCTCATGCGTGCGACTCAATAAATCACCAGCGGATACATCCACATTCCTCATCTGACTGCTGGTTTCACGTTCCACCATGTCGATTTCTGCGCGACTCTCCACGCGTCGCAAGGGATATGGCGCTGGATAAAGTTGTTGTTGTTGCGCGTGCCAAAGGCTATCCGGTGTTACACCACCCATTCCGCTCAATACACCTCCACTATAATAGTCGCCATAGATTGTGCTAGGATGTAATGGCGTTGAGGAGGCTAAGTTATCAATCAAACACCACGTTGCACCAGAGCTTCGACAATCCGGAGCCCCAGGAAATTGATACCAGGCCATGGAGCGTTCAGATGGATAGCGAGGACGAACACATTCTGTCTCTTCAAGCATCAGAAATAGGAACTGACAGCGGGCCACGCGAGCTAGAAGAAGGAGAATTGGACGAAGCCGGAGCGGAATCACGGCCTTTCCGCCCGGCCACCAGTAGGAAGGTGGAACCAAGGAAGTTCCGGCCCCCACTCGCACACGAACGCCGCAAAGATGGAGCGGAATCACGGACTTTCCGCCCATCAACAACACACCAACGTCACCAAAGAGCGAGGAAGCGGGGCTCAGATCGTCACAAGGGAATAGCGGAATCACGGACTTTCCGCAGCCCGAACCGGCGTCAACGCACACGAGGAGCGGAATCCCGGACTTTCCGCCCCCGTCAAGGATACGAGTTAGAGAGAGTAGGTTCGCAGGGCCAGCTTGAACGACATTCTCGACGACTGCCATCTACCTTCAGAACGGGGTAAATTACGCGGGAGATCGTAGCACTTCGGCCCTTTACATCGATATCGCCAACTGCCGTGATCAAAATCGAGGCGCGAGGGCGGTTGCACCTGATACGCGCACTCATCGACGCGTGCGCCACAACTTCTATAATTTCACGCGACCTAGCTCGACAGTTACATCTCGACGAGGAAAACTACGGATCACAACGAGGGTGCCTCTTGCGAATAAGGGGTAAACATGGGCAGAACCGTAGGCTCACGATTCACGCTACGATCGTTCCCAACTACGCCCGTGTGAGTCCAAGCGCGAACGTCACCCTTCGGTCGCGACACCGTATACCCATATGCAGCTCGCCGATCCAACATTTTTTGTGTCAAGTCCGGTTCGACTCGTGTTGGGAGCCGATATATATCCGGAGCTGATACTGCCGGGCACATTGCCATCTACGTTTGGCAGTATATTTGGCTGGCTCTTGTCTGGAGCATGCCGCTCCTAAATCTGCCTCAACCCTCGAACTAGCTTCACGTGCCATTCGTGTGAAAAGAGGTGCAAAAATTTGAACTCAACCACGTACTATTTCCTAACGTTTACTTTTTCTTTACTACAGCTCCACGATTTACGGATGGAACCGAAATACCAATTACTGTATCAAGCAAAAGGTCGCCATGCCGCTGCCCTTATTGGGACATCCATGGATTTTGTTCATTTAAATATTAGTTAGTATTAAGTTGATCAGGGGAGATGGCCGCAGGGATCTACCGATGTTGCTTCTAGCAAGGGGGCCGGCATGTTTAGGCCACCAAGCTAAACCCAAGAATGAGCACTGCCAATAGTGACCCAGCCTAATGTAAACTATTTGTGTTTGCTTCTATCTACTATCGCGCACTAACACCAACGACTATATATATGTCCGTGCAGGCGTATGTGTACGTGTTGGTGCGCGACTTTCCAATTTAACTTTCCAATTTAACTTTCGTTCAATTACCCCTCAAAACCGCTTTTCGACGGAATTGAAGGGTGAACGCGTTTTACAAGAAAGAAACTCTTTCACTTCTTTTTTGGAAAGCTCCGCGATCACTGCAGCCATCAGCCCTGTTCTAGGTAAGATTTTCTTCTGCTTGCATAATTTAATATATATATATATATAATTAATTAAACTGGATTAGCTTTTGTATATATTGTGAGTTAGCTTTGAAAGTGCAAATAATTAAATTGTTAAATTCTCGAGTTTAATCCGCTGTGTGTTCTTTTCCTTTTTTTCTCTTTTACAACGAGCGCAAAAACCCCTTGGGAACTCACTTGAGCTATCGAAGCCCCAAGAGGTTTTTACACAAATAAGACAAAATAATGAAAAATGAAATAAAATAAGAAAAATTGTAAAAAAATTAATTAAATTATGAAAAATTAAATAAAATAAGAAAAATTGTAATCAAATAAGATAAAATAATGAAAAATGAAAGAAATAAGAAAAACTGTAATAAAATAAAATAGAATAATGAAAAATGAAATAAAATAAGAAACATTGTAAAAAAATAAGATAAAATAATGAAAATCAAATAAAATAAGAAAAATTGTAATCAAATAAGATAAAATAATGAAAAATTAAATAAAATAAGTAATATTATAATCAAATAAGATAAAATAATGAAAAATGAAATAAAATAAGAAAAATTGTAAAAAAATAAGGTAAAGTAATGAAAAATGAAATAAAATAAGAAAAATTGTAAAAAAATAAGATAAAAGAATGAAAATGAAATAAAATAAGAAAAATTGTAATCAAATAAGATAAAATAATGAAAAATTAAATAAAATAAGAAAAATTGTAAAAAAATAAGATAGAGTAATGAAAAATGAAATAAAATAAGAAAAATTGTCAAAAATAAGATAAAATAATGAAAAATGAAATAAAATAAGAATAATTGTAATCAAATAAGATAGAATAATGAAAAATGAAACAAAATAAGAAAAATAGTAAAAAAATAAGATGAAATAATGAAAAATGAAATAAAATAAGAAAAATTGTAATCAAATAAGATAAAATAACGAAAAATGAAATAAAATAAGAAAAATTGTAATCAAATAAGATAAATTAATGAAAAATGAAACAAAATAAGAAAAATTGTACTAAAATAAGATAAAATAATGAAAAATGAAATAAAATAATAAAAATTGTAATCAAATAAGATAGAATAATGAAAAATAAAATAAGAAAAATTGTAAAAAAATAAGTTAAATTGATGAAAAATAAAATCAAATAAGAAAAATTGTAAAAAAATAATATAAAATAATGAAAAATGAAATAAAAAAGAAAAATTGTAATCAAATAAAATAAAATAATGAAAAATGAAATAAATAAGAAAAATTATAATCAAATAAGATAAAATAATGAAAAATGAAATAAAATAAGAAAAAATATAAAAAAATAAGATAAAATAATGAAAAATGTAATAAAATAAGAAAAATTGTAATCAAATACGATAAAATAATGAAAAATCAAATAAAATAAGTAAAATTGTCAAAAATAAGATAAAATAATGAAAAATGAAATAAAATAAGAAAAATTGTAATCAAATAAGATAGAAGAAGGAAAAATGAAATAAAATAAGAAAAATTGTAATCAAATAAGTTAAAATAATGAAAAATGAAATAAAATAAGGAAAATTGTAAAAAAATAAGGTAAAATAATGAAGAATGAAATAAGATAAGAAAAACTGTAATCAAATAAGACAAAATAATGAAAAATGAAATAAAATAAGAAAAATTGTAAAAAAAATTAGATAAAATAATGAAAAATGAAATAAAATAAAAAATTGTAATCAAATAAGATAAAATAATGAAAAATGAAAAAAAATAAGAAAAACTGTAATCAAATAAAATAGAATAATGAAAAATGAAATAAAATAAGAAACATTGTAAAAAAATAACATAAAATAATGAAAATCAAATAAAATAAGAAAAATTGTAATCAAATAAGATAAAATAATGAAAAATTAAATAAAATAAGTAATATTATAATCAAATAAGATAAAATAATGAAAAATGAAATAAAATAAGAAAAATTGTAAAAAAATAAGGTAAAGTAATGAAAAATGAAATAAAATAATAAAAATTGTAAAAAAATAAGATAAAAGAATGAAAATGAAATAAAATAAGAAAAATTGTAATCAAATAAGATAAAATAATGAAAAATTAAATAAAATAAGAAAAATTTAAAAAAAATAAGATAAAGTAATGAAAAATGAAATAAAATAAGAAAAATTGTCAAAAATAAGATAAAATAATGAAAAATGAAATAAAATAAGAATAATTGTAATCAAATAAGATAGAATAATGAAAAATGAAACAAAATAAGAAAAATAGTAAAAAAATAAGATGAAATAATGAAAAATGAAATAAAATAAGAAAAATTGTAATCAAATAAGATAAAATAATGAAAAATGAAATAAAATAAGAAAAATTGTAATCAAATAAGATAAATTAATGAAAAATGAAACAAAATAAAAAAAATTGTAATAAAATAAGATAAAATAATGAAAAATGAAATAAAATAATAAAAATTGTAATCAAATAAGATAGAATAATGAAAAATTAAATAAAATAAGAAAAATTTAAAAAAAATAAGATAAAGTAGTGAAAAATGAAATAAAATAAGAAAAATTGTAAAAAAATAAGATAAAATAATGAAAAATTAAATAAAATAAGAAAAATTTAAAAAAAATAAGATAAAGTAATGAAAAATGAAATAAAATAAGAAAAAATGTAAAAAAAGAAGATAAAAGAATGAAAATGAAATAAAATAAGAAAAATTGTAATCAAATAAGATAGAATAATGAAAAATGAAACAAAATAAGAAAAATAGTAAAAAAATAATATGAAATAATGAAAAATGAAATAAAATAAGAAAAATTGTAATCAAATAAGATAAAATAATGAAAAATGAAATAAAATAAGAAAAATTGTAATCAAATAAGATAAATTAATGAAAAATGAAACAAAATAAGAAAAATTGTAATAAAATAAGATAAAATAATGAAAAATGAAATAAAATAATAAAAATTGTAATCAAATAAGAGAGAATAATGAAAAATAAAATAAGAAAAATTGTAAAAAAATAAGTTAAATTGATGAAAAATAAAATCAAATAAGAAAAGTTGTAAAACAATAATATAAAATAATGAAAAATGAAATAAAAAAGAAAAATTGTAATCAAGTAAAATAAAATAATGAAAAATGAAATAAATAAGAAAAATTATAATCAAATAAGATAAAATAATGAAAAATGAAATAAAATAAGAAAAAATATAAAAAAATAAGATAAAATAATGAAAAATGTAATAAAATAAGAAAAATTGTAATCAAATACGATAAAATAATGAAAAATCAAATAAAATAAGTAAAATTGTCAAAAATAAGATAAAATAATGAAAAATGAAATAAAATAAGAAAAATTGTAATCAAATAAGATAGAATAAGGAAAAATGAAATAAAATAAGAAAAATTGTAATCAAATAAGTTAAAATAATGAAAAATGAAATAAAATAAGAAAAATTGTAAAAAAAATAAGGTAAAATAATGAAGAATGAAATAAAATAAGAAAAATTGTAATCAAATAAGATAAAATAATGAATAATTAAATAAAATAAGAAAATTGTAAAAAAATAAGATAAAATAATGAAAAATGAAATCAAATAAGAAAAATTGTAATCAAATAAGATAAATAATGAAAAATGAAATAAAATAAGAAAAATTGTAATCAAATAAGATAAAATAATGAAAAATGAAATCAAATAAGAAAAATTGTAATCAAATAAGATAAAATAATGAAAAATGAAATAAAATAAGAAAAATTGTAATCAAATAAGATAAAATAATGAAAAATGAAACAAAATAAGAAAAATTGTAATCAAATAAGATAGAATAATGCAAAATAAAATAAAATAAGAAAAATTGTAAAAAAATAAGTTAAAATGATGAAAAATAAAATCAAATAAGAAAAATTGTAAAAAAATAAGATAAAATAATGAAAAATGAAATAAAAAAGAAAAATTGTAATCAAATAAAATAAAATAATGAAAAATGAAATAAATAAGAAAAATTATAATCAAATAAACAAATAATCAATAAACAAAAAAGGCAACTCTTAGAGACCAATTGTACAGCGGACAACGGAACATTCATATGGCGTAGCAGCTAAAAAAGGCTTGCACTGATATGAATGTTGGAGACTCTAGTTCAACGCTCAGCTCCCGAAAAGCTAGCTGATGAAGAAGTGAAATTCAGAAACATGTCCTAGTAACCATCGCCGTTTGTAAACTCACAATTTTTCTCTAATATCAATTACAAAAACCATTGTATAAAGCAATATGAGCAAAGCTCGCTAATTAAATACATATGATCATATTGATATAATAGTAACAGCGGAAGTATTAAAAACAAATACTGTAAATATCCGAACAAATGTTACTAAGCTTTCAAAAAGCACGCCTAAAAATCATATCCACACCATTAGGAATAAACTACATACAGAGTGTATGTGCCTACATGGTGATCAAAAGGAATATAAACAAAAAAGGCAACTCTTAGAGACCAATTGTACAGCGGACAACGGAACATTCATATGGCGTAGCAGCTAAAAAAGGCTTGCACTGATATGAATGTTGGAGACTCGAGTTCAACGCTCAGCTCCCGAAAAGCTAGCTGATGAAGAAGTGAAATTCAGAAACATGTCCTAGTAACCATCGCCGTTTGTAAACTCTCAATTTTTCTCTAATATCAATTACAAAAACCATTGTATAAAGCAATATGAGCAAAGCTCGCTAATTAAATACATATTATAATCAAATAAGATAAAATAATGAAATATGAAATAAAAAAGAAAAATTGTAATCAAATAAAATAAAATAATGAAAAATCAAATAAATAAGAAAAATTATAATCAAATAAGATAAAATAATGAAAAATGAAATAAAATAAGAAAAATTGTAAAAAAATAAAGTAAAATAATGAAAAATGAAACAAAATAAGAAAATGTGTAATAAAATAAGATAAAATAATGAAAAATTAAATAAAATAATAAAAATTGTAATCAAATAAGATAGAATAATGAAAAATGAAACAAAATAAGAAAAATAGTAAAAAAATAAGATGAAATAATGAAAAATGAAATAAAATAAGAAAAATTGTAATCAAATAAGATAAAATAATGAAAAATGAAATAAAATAAGAAAAATTGTAATCAAATAAGATAAATTAATGAAAAAGAAACAAAATAAGAAAAATTGTAATAAAATAAGATAAAATAATGAAAAATGAAATAAAATAATAAAAATTGTAATCAAATAAGATAGAATAATGAAAAATAAAATAAGAAAAATTGTAAAAAAATAAGTTAAATTGATGAAAATAAAATCAAATAAGAAAAATTGTAAAAAAATAATATAAAATAATGAAAAATGAAATAAAAAAGAAAAATTGTAATCAAATAAAATAAAATAATGAAAAATGAAATAAATAAGAAAAATTATAATCAAATAAGATAAAATAATGAAAAATGAAATAAAATAAGAAAAAATATAAAAAAATAAGATAAAATAATGAAAAATGTAATAAAATAAGAAAAATTGTAATCAAATACGATAAAATAATGAAAAATCAAATAAAATAAGTAAAATTGTCAAAATAAGATAAAATAATGAAAAATGAAATAAAATAAGAAAAATTGTAATCAAATAAGATAGAATAAGGAAAAATGAAATAAAATAAGAAAAATTGTAATCAAATAAGTTAAAATAATGAAAAATAAAATAAAATAAGGAAAATTGTAAAAAAATAAGGTAAAATAATGAAGAATGAAATAAGATAAGAAAAATTGTAATCAAATAAGACAAAATAATGAAAAATGAAATAAAATAAGAAAAATTGTAAAAAAATTAGATAAAATAATGAAAAATGAAATAAAATAAAAAATTGTAATCAAATAAGATAAAATAATGAAAAATGAAAAAAAATAAGAAAAACTGTAATCAAATAAAATAGAATAATGAAAAATGAAATAAAATAAGAAACATTGTAAAAAAATAACATAAAATAATGAAAATCAAATAAAATAAGAAAAATTGTAATCAAATAAGATAAAATAATGAAAAATTAAATAAAATAAGTAATATTATAATCAAATAAGATAAAATAATGAAAAATGAAATAAAATAAGAAAAATTGTAAAAAAATAAGGTAAAGTAATGAAAAATGAAATAAAATAAGAAAAATTGTAAAAAAATAAGATAAAAGAATGAAAATGAAATAAAATAAGAAAAATTGTAATCAAATAAGATAAAATAATGAAAAATTAAATAAAATAAGAAAAATTTAAAAAAAATAAGATAAAGTAATGAAAAATGAAATAAAATAAGAAAAATTGTCAAAAATAAGATAAAATAATGAAAAATGAAATAAAATAAGAATAATTGTAATCAAATAAGATAGAATAATGAAAAATGAAACAAAATAAGAAAAATAGTAAAAAAATAAGATGAAATAATGAAAAATGAAATAAAATAAGAAAAATTGTAATCAAATTAGATAAAATAATGAAAAATGAAATAAAATAAGAAAAATTGTAATCAAATAAGATAAATTAATGAAAAATGAAACAAAATAAGAAAAATTGTAATAAAATAAGATAAAATAATGAAAAATGAAATAAAATAATAAAAATTGTAATCAAATAAGATAGAATAATGAAAAATTAAATAAAATAAGAAAAATTTAAAAAAAATAAGATAAAGTAGTGAAAAATGAAATAAAATAAGAAAAATTGTAAAAAAATAAGATAAAATAATGAAAAATTAAATAAAATAAGAAAAATTTAAAAAAAATAAGATAAAGTAATGAAAAATGAAATAAAATAAGAAAAAATGTAAAAAAGAAGATAAAAGAATGAAAATGAAATAAAATAAGAAAAATTGTAATCAAATAAGATAGAATAATGAAAAATGAAACAAAATAAGAAAAATAGTAAAAAATAATATGAAATAATGAAAAATGAAATAAAATAAGAAAAATTGTAATCAAATAAGATAAAATAATGAAAAATGAAATAAAATAAGAAAAATTGTAATCAAATAAGATAAATTAATGAAAAATGAAACAAAATAAGAAAAATTGTAATAAAATAAGATAAAATAATGAAAAATGAAATAAAATAATAAAAATTGTAATCAAATAAGGGAGAATAATGAAAAATAAAATAAGAAAAATTGTAAAGAAATAAGTTAAATTGATGAAAAATAAAATCAAATAAGAAAAATTGTAAAAAAATAATATAAAATAATGAAAAATGAAATAAAAAAGAAAAATTGTAATCAAGTAAAATAAAATAATGAAAAATGAAATAAATAAGAAAAATTATAATCAAATAAGATAAAATAATGAAAAATGAAATAAAATAAGAAAAAATATAAAAAAATAAGATAAAATAATGAAAAATGTAATAAAATAAGAAAAATTGTAATCAAATACGATAAAATAATGAAAAATCAAATAAAATAAGTAAAATTGTCAAAAATAAGATAAAATAATGAAAAATGAAATAAAATAAGAAAAATTGTAATCAAATAAGATAGAATAAGGAAAAATGAAATAAAATAAGAAAAATTGTAATCAAATAAGTTAAACTAATGAAAAATGAAATAAAATAAGAAAAATTGTAAAAAAAATAAGGTAAAATAATGAAGAATGAAATAAAATAAGAAAAATTGTAATCAAATAAGATAAAATAATGAATAATTAAATAAAATAAGAAAATTGTAAAAAAATAAGATAAAATAATGAAAAATGAAATCAAATAAGAAAAATTGTAATCAAATAAGATAAATAATGAAAAATGAAATAAAATAAGAAAAATTGTAATCAAATAAGATAAAATAATGAAAAATGAAATCAAATAAGAAAAATTGTAATCAAATAAGATAAAATAATGAAAAATGAAATAAAATAAGAAAAATTGTAATCAAATAAGATAAAATAATGAAAAATGAAACAAAATAAGAAAAATTGTAATCAAATAAGATAGAATAATGCAAAATAAAATAAAATAAGAAAAATTGTAAAAAAATAAGTTAAAATGATGAAAAATAAAATCAAATAAGAAAAATTGTAAAAAAATAAGATAAAATAATGAAAAATGAAATAAAAAAGAAAAATTGTAATCAAATAAAATAAAATAATGAAAATGAAATAAATAAGAAAAATTATAATCAAATAAACAAATAATCAATAAACAAAAAAGGCAACTCTTAGAGACCAATTGTACAGCGGACAACGGAACATTCATATGGCGTAGCAGCTAAAAAAGGCTTGCACTGATATGAATGTTGGAGACTCTAGTTCAACGCTCAGCTCCCGAAAAGCTAGCTGATGAAGAAGTGAAATTCAGAAACATGTCCTAGTAACCATCGCCGTTTGTAAACTCACAATTTTTCTCTAATATCAATTACAAAAACCATTGTATAAAGCAATATGAGCAAAGCTCGCTAATTAAATACATATGATCATATTGATATAATAGTAACAGCGGAAGTATTAAAAACAAATACTGTAAATATCCGAACAAATGTTACTAAGCTTTCAAAAAGCACGCCTAAAAATCATATCCACACCATTAGGAATAAACTACATACAGAGTGTATGTGCCTACATGGTGATCAAAAGGAATATAAACAAAAAAGGCAACTCTTAGAGACCAATTGTACAGCGGACAACGGAACATTCATATGGCGTAGCAGCTAAAAAAGGCTTGCACTGATATGAATGTTGGAGACTCGAGTTCAACGCTCAGCTCCCGAAAAGCTAGCTGATGATGAAGTGAAATTCAGAAACATGTCCTAGTAACCATCGCCGTTTGTAAACTCTCAATTTTTCTCTAATATCAATTACAAAAACCATTGTATAAAGCAATATGAGCAAAGCTCGCTAATTAAATACATATTATAATCAAATAAGATAAAATAATGAAAAATGAAATAAAAAAGAAAAATTGTAATCAAATAAAATAAAATAATGAAAAATCAAATAAATAAGAAAAATTATAATCAAATAAGATAAAATAATGAAAAATGAAATAAAATAAGAAAAATTGTAAAAAAATAAAGTAAAATAATGAAAAATGAAACAAAATAAGAAAATGTGTAATAAAATAAGATAAAATAATGAAAAATTAAATAAAATAATAAAAATTGTAATCAAATAAGATAGAATAATGAAAAATGAAGCAAAATAAGAAAAATAGTAAAAAAATAAGATGAAATAATGAAAAATGAAATAAAATAAGAAAAATTGTAATCAAATAAGATAAAATAATGAAAAATGAAATAAAATAAGAAAAATTGTAATCAAATAAGATAAATTAATGAAAAAGAAACAAAATAAGAAAAATTGTAATAAAATAAGATAAAATAATGAAAAATGAAATAAAATAATAAAAATTGTAATCAAATAAGATAGAATAATGAAAAATAAAATAAGAAAAATTGTAAAAAAATAAGTTAAATTGATGAAAAATAAAATCAAATAAGAAAAATTGTAAAAAAATAATATAAAATAATGAAAAATGAAATAAAAAAGAAAAATTGTAATCAAATAAAATAAAATAATGAAAAATGAAATAAATAAGAAAAATTATAATCAAATAAGATAAAATAATGAAAAATGAAATAAAATAAGAAAAAATATAAAAAAATAAGATAAAATAATGAAAAATGTAATAAAATAAGAAAAATTGTAATCAAATACGATAAAATAATGAAAAATCAAATAAAATAAGTAAAATTGTCAAAAATAAGATAAAATAATGAAAAATGAAATAAAATAAGAAAAATTGTAATCAAATAAGATAGAATAAGGAAAAATTAATAAAATAAGAAAAATTGTAATCAAATAAGTTAAAATAATGAAAAATGAAATAAAATAAGAAAAATTGTAAAAAAAATAAGGTAAAATAATGAAGAATGAAATAAGATAAGAAAAATTGTAATCAAATAAGACAAAATAATGAAAAATGAAATAAAATAAGAAAAATTGTAAAAAAATTAGATAAAATAACGAAAAATGAAAAAAATAAGAAAAACTGTAATCAAATAAAATAGAATAATGAAAAATGAAATAAAATAAGAAACATTGTAAAAAAATAAGATAAAATAATGAAAATCAAATAAAATAAGAAAAATTGTAATCAAATAAGATAAAATAATGAAAAATTAAATAAAATAAGTAATATTATAATCAAATAAGATAAAATAATGAAAAATGAAATAAAATAAGAAAAATTGTAAAAAAATTAGGTAAAGTAATGAAAAATGAAATAAAATAAGAAAAAATGTAAAAAAATAAGATAAAAGAATGAAAATGAAATAAAATAAGAAAAATTGTAATCAAATAAGATAAAATAATGAAAAATTAAATAAAATAAGAAAAATTGTAAAAAAATAAGATAAAGTAATGAAAAATGAAATAAAATAAGAAAAATTGTCAAAATAAGATAAAATAATGAAAAATGAAATAGAATAAGAATAATTGTAATCAAATAAGATAGAATAATGAAAAATGAGACAAAATAAGAAAAATAGTAAAAAAAATAAGATGAAATAATGAAAAATGAAATAAAATAAGAAAAATTGTAATCAAATAAGATAAAATAATGAAAAATGAAATAAAATAAGAAAAATTGTAATCAAATAAGATAAATTAATGAAAAATTAAACAAAATAATAAAAATTGTAATAAAATAAGATAAAATAATGAAAAATGAAATAAAATAATAAAAATTGTAATCAAATAAGATAGAATAATGAAAAATAAAATAAGAAAAATTGTAAAAAAAATAAGTTAAATTGATGAAAAATAAAATCAAATAAGAAAAATTGTAAAAAAATAATATAAAATAATGAAAAATGAAATAAAAAAGAAAAATTGTAATCAAATAAAATAAAATAATGAAAAATGAAATAAATAAGAAAATTATAATCAAATAAGATAAAATAATGAAAAATGAAATAAAATAAGAAAAAATATAAAAAAATAAGATAAAATAATGAAAAATGTAATAAAATAAGAAAAATTGTAATCAAATACGATAAAATAATGAAAAATCAAATAAAATAAGTAAAATTGTCAAAAATAAGATAAAATAATGAAAAATGAAATAAAATAAGAAAAATTGTAATCAAATAAGATAGAATAAGGAAAAATAAAATAAGAAAAATTGTAAAAAAATAAGTTAAATTGATGAAAGATAAAATCAAATAAGAAAAATTGTAAAAAAATAATATAAAATAATGAAATATGAAATAAAAAAGAAAAATTGTAATCAAATAAAATAAAATAATGAAAAATGAAATAAATAAGAAAATTATAATCAAATAAGATAAAATAATGAAAAATGAAATAAAATAAGAAAAAATATAAAAAAATAAGATAAAATAATGAAAAATGAAATAAAATAAGAAAAATTGTAATCAAATAAGATAAATTAATGAAAAATTAAACAAAATAATAAAAATTGTAATAAAATAAGATAAAATAATGAAAAATGAAATAAAATAATAAAAATTGTAATCAAATAAGATAGAATAATGAAAAATAAAATAAGAAAAATTGTAAAAAAATAAGTTAAATTGATGAAAAATAAAATCAAATAAGAAAAATTGTAAAAAAATAATATAAAATAATGAAAAATGAAATAAAAAAGAAAAATTGTAATCAAGTAAAATAAAATAATGAAAAATGAAATAAATAAGAAAAATTATAATCAAATAAGATAAAATAATGAAAAATGAAATAAAATAAGAAAAATATAAAAAATAAGATAAAATAATGAAAAATGTAATAAAATAAGAAAAATTGTAATCAAATACGATAAAATAATGAAAAATCAAATAAAATAAGTAAAATTGTCAAAAATAAGATAAAATAATGAAAAATGAAATAAAATAAGAAAAATTGTAATCAAATAAGATAGAATAAGGAAAAATGAAATAAAATAAGAAAAATTGTAATCAAATAAGTTAAAATAATGAAAAATGAAATAAAATAAGAAAAATTGTAAAAAAAATAAGGTAAAATAATGAAGAATGAAATAAAATAAGAAAAATTGTAATCAAATAAGATAAAATAATGAAAAATTAAATAAAATAGAAAATTGTAAAAAGATAAGATAAAATAATGGAAAATGAAATCAAATAAGAAATATTGTAATCAAATAAGATAAAATAATGAAAAATGAAATAAAATAAGAAAAATTGTAATCAAATAAGATAAAATAATGAAAAATGAAATCAAATAAGAAAAATTGTAATCAAATAAGATAAAATAATGAAAAATGAAATAAAATAAGAAAAATTGTAATCAAATAAGATAAAATAATGAAAAATGAAACAAAATAAGAAAAATTGTAATCAAATAAGATAGAATAATGCAAAATAAAATAAAATAAGAAAAATTGTAAAAAAATAAGTTAAAATGATGAAAAATAAAATCAAATAAGAAAAATTGTAAAAAATAAGATAAAATAATGAAAAATGAAATAAAAAAGAAAATTGTAATCAAATAAAATAAAATAATGAAAAATCAAATAAATAAGAAAAATTATAATCAAATAAACAAATAATCAATAAACAAAAAAGGCAACTCTTAGAGACCAATTGTACAGCGGACAACGGAACATTCATATGGCGTAGCAGCTAAAAAAGGCTTGCACTGATATGAATGTTGGAGACTCTAGTTCAACGCTCAGCTCCCGAAAAGCTAGCTGATGAAGAAGTGAAATTCAGAAACATGTCCTAGTAACCATCGCCGTTTGTAAACTCACAATTTTTCTCTAATATCAATTACAAAAACCATTGTATAAAGCAATATGAGCAAAGCTCGCTAATTAAATACATATGATCATATTGATATAATAGTAACAGCGGAAGTATTAAAAACAAATACTGTAAATATCCGAACAAATGTTACTAAGCTTTCAAAAAGCACGCCTAAAAATCATATCCACACCATTAGGAATAAACTACATACAGAGTGTATGTGCCTACATGGTGATCAAAAGGAATATAAACAAAAAAGGCAACTCTTAGAGACCAATTGTACAGCGGACAACGGAACATTCATATGGCGTAGCAGCTAAAAAAGGCTTGCCCTGATATGAATGTTGGAGACTCGAGTTCAACGCTCAGCTCCCGAAAAGCTAGCTGATGAAAATGAAATAAAATAAGAAAAATTGTAATCAAATAAGATAAAATAATGAAAAATGAAATAAAATAAGAAAAATTGTAATCAAATAAGATAAATTAATGAAAAAGAAACAAAATAAGAAAAATTGTAATAAAATAAGATAAAATAATGAAAAATGAAATAAAATAATAAAAATTGTAATCAAATAAGATAGAATAATGAAAAATAAAATAAGAAAAATTGTAAAAAAATAAGTTAAATTGATGAAAAATAAAATCAAATAAGAAAAATTGTAAAAAAATAATATAAAATAATGAAAAATGAAATAAAAAAGAAAAATTGTAATCAAATAAAATAAAATAATGAAAAATGAAATAAATAAGAAAAATTATAATCAAATAAGATAAAATAATGAAAAATGAAATAAAATAAGAAAAAATATAAAAAAATAAGATAAAATAATGAAAAATGTAATAAAATAAGAAAAATTGTAATCAAATACGATAAAATAATGAAAAATCAAATAAAATAAGTAAAATTGTCAAAAATAAGATAAAATAATGAAAAATGAAATAAAATAAGAAAAATTGTAATCAAATAAGATAGAATAAGGAAAAATTAAATAAAATAAGAAAAATTGTAATCAAATAAGTTAAAATAATGAAAAATGAAATAAAATAAGAAAAATTGTAAAAAAAATAAGGTAAAATAATGAAGAATGAAATAAGATAAGAAAAATTGTAATCAAATAAGACAAAATAATGAAAAATGAAATAAAATAAGAAAAATTGTAAAAAAATTAGATAAAATAACGAAAAATGAAATAAAATAAGAAAAATTGTAATCAAACAAGATAAAATAATGAAAAATGAAAAAAATAAGAAAAACTGTAATCAAATAAAATAGAATAATGAAAAATGAAATAAAATAAGAAACATTGTAAAAAAATAAGATAAAATAATGAAAATCAAATAAAATAAGAAAAATTGTAATCAAATAAGATAAAATAATGAAAAATTAAATAAAATAAGTAATATTATAATCAAATAAGATAAAATAATGAAAAATGAAGTAAAATAAGAAAAATTGTAAAAAAATAAGGTAAAGTAATGAAAAATGAAATAAAATAAGAAAAAATGTAAAAAAATAAGATAAAAGAATGAAAATGAAATAAAATAAGAAAAATTGTAATCAAATAAGATAAAATAATGAAAAATTAAATAAAATAAGAAAAATTGTAAAAAAATAAGATAAAGTAATGAAAAATGAAATAAAATAAGAAAAATTGTCAAAAATAAGATAAAATAATGAAAAATGAAATAGAATAAGAATAATTGTAATCAAATAAGATAGAATAATGAAAAATGAAACAAAATAAGAAAAATAGTAAAAAAATAAGATGAAATAATGAAAAATGAAATAAAATAAGAAAAAGTGTAATCAAATAAGATAAAATAATGAAAAATGAAATAAAATAAGAAAAATTGTAATCAAATAAGATAAATTAATGAAAAATTAAACAAAATAATAAAAATTGTAATAAAATAAGATAAAATAATGAAAAATGAAATAAAATAATAAAAATTGTAATCAAATAAGATAGAATAATGAAAAATAAAATAAGAAAAATTGTAAAAAAATAAGTTAAATTGATGAAAAATAAAATCAAATAAGAAAAATTGTAAAAAAATAATATAAAATAATGAAAAATGAAATAAAAAAGAAAAATTGTAATCAAATAAAACAAAATAATGAAAAATGAAATAAATAAGAAAATTATAATCAAATAAGATAAAATAATGAAAAATGAAATAAAATAAGAAAAAATATAAAAAAATAAGATAAAATAATGAAAAATGTAATAAAATAAGAAAAATTGTAATCAAATACGATAAAATAATGAAAAATCAAATAAAATAAGTAAAATTGTAAAAATAAGATAAAATAATGAAAAATGAAATAAAATAAGAAAAATTGTAATCAAATAAGATAGAATAAGGAAAAATGAAATAAAATAAGAAAAATTGTAATCAAATAAGTTAAAATAATGAAAAATGAAATAGAATAAGAAAAATTGTAAAAAAAATAAGGTAAAATAATGAAGAATGAAATAAGATAAGAAAAATTGTAATCAAATAAGACAAAATAATGAAAAATGAAATAAAATAAGAAAAACTGTAATCAAATAAAATAGAATAATGAAAAATGAAATAAAATAAGAAACATTGTAAAAAAATAAGATAAAATAATGAAAATCAAATAAAATAAGAAAAATTGTAATCAAATAAGATAAAATAATGAAAAATTAAATAAAATAAGTAATATTATAATCAAATAAGATAAAATGATGAAAAATGAAATAAAATAAGAAAAATTGTAAAAAAGGTAAAGTAATGAAAAATGAAATAAAATAAGAAAAATTGTAAAAAAATAAGATAAAAGAATGAAAATGAAATAAAATAAGAAAAATTGTAATCAAATAAGATAAAATAATGAAAAATTAAATAAAATAAGTAATATTATAATCAAATAAGATAAAATAATGAAAAATGAAATAAAATAAGAAAAAATATAAAAAAATAAGATAAAATAATGAAAAATGTAATAAAATAAGAAAAATTGTAATCAAATACGATAAAATAATGAAAAATCAAATAAAATAAGTAAAATTGTCAAAAATAAGATAAAATAATGAAAAATGAAATAAAATAAGAAAAATTGTAATCAAATAAGATAGAATAAGGAAAAATGAAATAAAATAAGAAAAATTGTAATCAAATAAGTTAAAATAATGAAAAATGAAATAAAATAAGAAAAATTGTAAAAAAAAATAAGGTAAAATAATGAAGAATGAAATAAGATAAGAAAAATTGTAATCAAATAAGACAAAATAATGAAAAATGAAATAAAATAAGAAAAACTGTAATCAAATAAAATAGAATAATGAAAAATGAAATAAAATAAGAAACATTGTAAAAAAATAAGATAAAATAATGAAAATCAAATAAAATAAGAAAAATTGTAATCAAATAAGATAAAATAATGAAAAATTAAATAAAATAAGTAATATTATAGGCGGCCACCGTGGTGTGATGGGTAGCGTGCTCCGCCTATCACACCGTATGCCCTGGGTTCAACTCCCGGGCAAAGCAACATCAAAAAAAAAAAAAAAATTTTAGAAATAAGATTTTTCAATTAGAAGAAAATTTTTCTAAGCGGGGTCGCCCCTCGGCAGTGTTTGGCAAGCACTCCGGGTGTATTTCTGCCATGAAAAGCTCTCAGTGAAAACTCATCTGCTTTGCAGATGCCGTTCGGAGTCGGCATAAAACATGTAGGTCCCGTCCGGCCAATTTGTAGGGAAAATCAAGAGGAGCACGACGCAAATTGGAAGAGAAGCTCGGCCTTAGATCTCTTCGGAGGTTATCGCGCCTTACATTTTTTTTTTTTTTAAGTAATATTATAATCAAATAAGATAAAATAATGAAAAATGAAATAAAATAAGAAAAATTGTAAAAAAATAAGGTAAAGTAATGAAAAATGAAATAAAATAAGAAACATTGTAAAAAAATAAGATAAAAGAATGAAAATGAAATAAAATAAGAAAAATTGTAATAAAATAAGATAAAATAATGAAAAATGAAATAAAATAATAAAAATTGTAATCAAATAAGATAGAATAAAGAAAAATAAAATAAAATAAGAAAAATTGTAAAAAATAAGTTAAAATGATGAAAAATAAAATCAAATAAGAAAAATTGTAAAAAACTAAGATAAAATAATGAAAAATGAAATAAATAAGAAAAATTGTAATCAAATAAAATAAAATAATGAAAAATGATATAAATAAGAAAAATTATAATCAAATAAGATAAAATAATGAAAAATGAAATAAAATAAGAAAAATTGTAAAAAAATAAGGTAAAATAATGAAAAATGAAATAAAATAAGAAAAATTGTAAAAAATAAGATAAAAGAATGAAAATGAAATAAAATAAGAAAAATTGTAATCAAATAAGATAAAATAATGAAAAATTAAATAAAATAAGAAAAATTGTACAAAAATAAGATAAAATAATGAAAAATGAAATAAAGTAAGAAAAATTGTAATCAAATAAGATAAAATAATGAAAAATGAAATAAAATAAGAAAAATAATGAAAAATGAAATAAAATAAGAAACATTGTAAAAAAATAAGATAAAATAATGAAAATCAAATAAAATAAGAAAAATTGTAATCAAATAAGATAAAATAATGAAAAATTAAATAAAATAAGTAATATTATAATCAAATAAGATAAAATGATGAAAAATGAAATAAAATAAGAAAAATTGTAAAAAAATAAGGTAAAGTAATGAAAAATGAAATAAAATAAGAAAAATTGTAAAAAAATAAGATAAAAGAATGAAAATGAAATAAAATAAGAAAAATTGTAATCAAATAAGATAAAATAATGAAAAATTAAATAAAATAAGTAATATTATAATCAAATAAGATAAAATAATGAAAAATGAAATAAAATAAGAAAAAATATAAAAAAATAAGATAAAATAATGAAAAATGTAATAAAATAAGAAAAATTGTAATCAAATACGATAAAATAATGAAAAATCAAATAAAATAAGTAAAATTGTCAAAAATAAGATAAAATAATGAAAAATGAAATAAAATAAGAAAAATTGTAATCAAATAAGATAGAATAAGGAAAAATGAAATAAAATAAGAAAAATTGTAATCAAATAAGTTAAAATAATGAAAAATGAAATAAAATAAGAAAAATTGTAAAAAAAATAAGGTAAAATAATGAAGAATGAAATAAGATAAGAAAAATTGTAATCAAATAAGACAAAAAAAAAAAAAAAAAAAAAAAAAAAAAAAAAAAAAAAAATGAAAAAGAAAACTGTAATCAAATAAAATAGAATAATGAAAAATGAAATAAAATAAGAAACATTGTAAAAAAATAAGATAAAATAATGAAAATCAAATAAAATAAGAAAAATTGTAATCAAATAAGATAAAATAATGAAATATTAAATAAAATAAGTAATATTATAGGCGGCCACCGTGGTGTGATGGGTAGCGTGCTCCGCCTATCACACCGTATGCCCTGGGTTCAACTCCCGGGCAAAGCAACATCAAAAAAAAAAAAAAAAAATTTTAGAAATAAGATTTTTCAATTAGGAGAAAATTTTTTCTAAGCGGGGTCGCCCCTCGGCAGTGTTTGGCAAGCACTCCGGGTGTATTTCTGCCATGAAAAGCTCTCAGTGAAAACTCATCTGCTTTGCAGATGCCGTTCGGAGTCGGCATAAAACATGTAGGTCCCGTCCGGCCAATTTGTAGGGAAAATCAAGAGGAGCACGACGCAAATTGGAAGAGAAGCTCGGCCTTAGATCTCTTCGGAGGTTATCGCGCCTTACATTTATTTTTTTTTTTGAAGTAATATTATAATCAAATAAGATAAAATAATGAAAAATGAAATAAAATAAGAAAAATTGTAAAAAAATAAGGTAAAGTAATGAAAAATGAAATAAAATAAGAAAAATTGTAAAAAAATAAGATAAAAGAATGAAAATGAAATAAAATAAGAAAAATTGTAAAAAAATAAGTTAAAATGATGAAAAATAAAATCAAATAAGAAAAACTGTAAAAAACTAAGATAAAATAATGAAAACTGAAATAAATAAGAAAAATTGTAATCAAATAAAATAAAATAATGAAAAATGAAATAAATAAGAAAAATTATAATCAAATAAGATAAAATAATGAAAAATGAAATAAAATAAGAAAAATTGTAAAAAAATAAGGTAAAATAATGAAAAATGAAATAAAATAAGAAAAATTGTAAAAAATAAGATAAAAGAATGAAAATGAAATAAAATAAGAAAAATTGTAATCAAATAAGATAAAATAATGAAAAATTAAATAAAATAAGAAAAATTGTACAAAAATAAGATAAAATAATGAAAAATGAAATAAAGTAAGAAAAATTGTAATCAAATAAGATAAAATAATGAAAAATGAAATAAAATAAGAAAAATTGTAATCAAATAAAATAGAATAATGAAAAATGAAATCAAATAAGAAAAATATCAAAAAATAAGATAAAATAATGAAAAATGAAATAAAATAAGAAAAATTGTAATCAAATAAGATAAAATAATGAATAATGAAATAAAATAAGAAAAATTGTAATCAAATAAGATAAAATAATGAAAAATGAAATAAAACAAGAAAAATTGTAAAAAAATAAGATAAAAGAAATAAAAATGAAATAAAATAAGAAAGATGTAAAAAATAAGTTAAAATAGTGAAAAATGAAATATAATAAGAAAAATTGTAATCAAATAAGATAGAATAATGAAAAATGAAACAAAATAAAAAAAATAGTAAAAAAATAAGATGAAATAATGAAAAATGAAATAAAATAAGAAAAAATGTAATCAAATAAGATTTTCATTATTTTAAGAAAAATTGTAATCAAATAAGATAAAATAATGAATAATGAAATAAAATAAGAAAAATTGTAATCAAATAAGATAAAATAATGAAAAATGAAATAAAACAAGAAAAATTGTAAAAAAATAAGATAAAAGAAATAAAAATGAAATAAAAAAGAAAGATGTAAAAAATAAGTTAAAATAATGAAAAATGAAATATAATAAGAAAAATTGTAATCAAATAAGATAGAATAATGAAAAATGAAACAAAATAAAAAAAATTGTAAAAAATAAGATAAAAGAATGAAAATGAAATAAAATAAGAAAAATTGTAATCAAATAAGATAAATTAATGAAAAATGAAACAAAATAAGAAAAATTGTAATAAAATAAGATAAAATAATGAAAAATGAAAAAAAATAATAAAAATTGTAATCAAATAAGATAGAATAATGAAAAATAAAATAAGAAAAATTGTAAAAAAATAAGTTAAATTGATGAAAAATAAAATCAAATAAGAAAAATTGTAAAAAAATAATATAAAATAATGAAAAATGAAATAAAAAAGAAAAATTGTAATCAAATAAAATAAAATAATGAAAAATGAAATAAATAAGAAAAATTATAATCAAATAAGATAAAATAATGAAAAATGAAATAAAATAAGAAAAAATATAAAAAAATAAGATAAAATAATGAAAAATGTAATAAAATAAGAAAAATTGTAATCAAATACGATAAAATAATGAAAAATCAAATAAAATAAGTAAAATTGTCAAAAATAAGATAAAATAATGAAAAATGAAATAAAATAAGAAAAATTGTAATCAAATAAGATAGAATAAGGAAAAATGAAATAAAATAAGAAAAATTGTAATCAAATAAGTTAAAATAATGAAAAATGAAATAAAATAAGAAAAATTAAAAAAAAAATAAGGTAAAATAATGAAGAATGAAATAAGATAAGAAAAATTGTAATCAAATAAGACAAAATAATGAAAAATGAAATAAAATAAGAAAAATTGTAAAAAAATTAGATAAAATAATGAAAAATGAAATAAAATAAGAAAAATTGTAATCAAATAAGATAAAATAATGAAAAATGAAAAAAATAAGAAAAACTGTAATCAAATAAAATAGAATAATGAAAACTGAAATAAAATAAGAAACATTGTAAAAAAATAAGATAAAATAATGAAAATCAAATAAAATAAGAAAAATTGTAATCAAAAAATAAGATAAAATAATGAAAAATTAAATAAAATAAGTAATATTATAATCAAATAAGATAAAATAATGAAAAATGAAATAAAATAAGAAAAATTGTAAAAAAATAAGGTAAAGTAATGAAAAATGAAATAAAATAAGAAAAATTGTAAAAAAATAAGATAAAAGAATGAAAATGAAATAAAATAAGAAAAATTGTAATCAAATAAGATAAAATAATGAAAAATTAAATCAAATAAGAAAAATTGTAAAAAAATAAGATAAAGTAATGAAAAATGAAATAAAATAAGAAAAACTGTCAAAAATAAGATAAAATAATGAAAAATGAAATAAAATAATCAAATAATTCTAATCAAATAAGATAGAATAATGAAAAATTAAACAAAATAAGAAAAATAGTAAAAAAATAAGATGAAATAATGAAAAATGAAATAAAATAAGAAAAATTGTAATCAAATAAGATAAAATAATGAAAAATGAAATAAAATTAGAAAAATTGTAATCAAATAAGATAAATTAATGAAAAATGAAACAAAATAAGAAAAATTGTAATAAAATAAGATAAAATAATGAAAAATGAAATAAAA